>NC_041385.1:125880795-125890048 GCF_002162155.2 Triticum dicoccoides
GCGCGGAGGCGACACGTGGCAGCGCCTGATTCGGCGCGGGCGGCGGGGCGGACGCGTCCGGTCCGATCCGGACGTGTCCGGCGGCGCGGAGGGGGAAATTCGCTAGGGTTTGCCCGGATTTGGAGGGGGAGATGCATATTTGTAGGTGGAGGGAGCTAGGAGTGTCCAAATGGGGTACGGTTTTCGCCCACACGATCGTGATCGAACGACCGAGAGCATGGAGGGGAGTTAGATGGGTTATTGGGCTGTTTTGGAGGGGTGTTGGGCTGCAACTTAAAAGAGGCCTTTGCGGGAGTGCGGTTAACCGTTGGAGTACCAAACGAGCTCCAAATGACCCGAAACTTGACAGGTGGTCTACCGGTGCTATACCAGGGCCACTTGGCAAGGCTCGGTCCATTCCGAGAACGTTCAACACCCGCACACGAAAATAGACAAGAGGGGGGCGCCGGTGCATGTGGGAGTGTCGGATTGCGAAACGGACAACGGGGAAAATGCTCGGATGCATGAGACAAACACGTATGCAAATGAGATGCACATGATGACATGATATGAGATGCATGACATGACTAAAATGCAAAACAAAAAGACAAAACCCAACCACGGAGGGAAATATCATATCACATAGCCGAAAATGGCAAGAGTTGGAGATATAAAGATGGAAAGTTACATCCGGGGTGTTACAACACTCCACCACTATAAGAGGATCTCGTCCCGAGATCTAGGACTGAAAGAACTCCGGATATTCGGAACGGAGGTGATCCTCGCGCTCCTAGGTGGCTTCTCGGTCGGAATGGTGTGACCACTTCACTTTCAGGAATTTGATTGACTTGTTGCGAGTCTTGCGCTTGGTTTCTTCAAGAATAGCAACGGGATGCTCATGATAAGAGAGATCTTCTTGGAGGTCGATTTCTTCGAAGTTGATAGTGCGCTCAGGAGTCTTGAAGCACTTGCAAAGCTGTGACACGTGAAACACATCGTGCACGTTTGCAAAGTTGGATGGAAGCTCAAGTTGATAGGCAAGATCGCCTCTTTTGCCAATGATCTTGAAAGGACCCACGTATCTAGGGGCAAGCTTCCCTTTGATACCGAAGCGATGAGTGCCTTTCATTGGAGAGACGCGGAGGTAGACATGGTCTCCGATTTCAAAAGCCAAGTCATGGTTCTTGCTATCATAGTAACTCTTCTGTCGCGATTGCGCGGCTTTGAGATTCTCATGAATGACTTTGCACATTTCTTCGGCTTCTGTGGTCAAGTCGTTGCCAAGAAGTTGGCATTCACCTATCTCAGACTAGTTGAGAGGAGTACGGCACTTTCTGCCATAGAGAATTTCGAATGGGGCCTTGCCCGAACTCGCTTGGAAGCTGTTGTTGTAGGAAAACTCGGCATATGGAAGACAATCTTCCCAGTTCATACCAAAAGAGATGACACAAGCCCTAAGCATATCTTCAAGGATTTGATTGACTCGCTCGACTTGGCCACTTGTTTGAGGATGGAAAGCTGTGCTGAAACGAATGTTGGTGCCCATGGCCGTCTGAAAGGAGTCCCAGAACTTAGAAGTGAAGATGCTTCCACGATCTGAAGATATCAATTTTGGAATGTCGTGCAAGGAGACAATTCTGGAGGTGTATAGCTCTGCCAGCTGAGCTGCTGTGATAGATTCTTTGATAGGAAGAAAATGAGCCACTTTGGTAAGCTTGTCAATGACAACGAAGATAGCATCATTTCCACGCTTGGACTTAGCAAAACCAGTCACAAAGTCCATCTCGATATGGTCAAACTTCCATTCCGGAATAGCAAGAGGTTGGAGGAGACCAGCTGGTCTTTGGTGTTCTGCTTTCACTCTTCTGCAGACATCACATTCATTCACGAATTGAGCAATCTCTCGCTTCATTCGAGTCCACCAATATGACTGCTTGAGGTCATGGTACATCTTTGTACTTCCAGGATGAATGGATAGGAGGGAATTGTGTGCCTCATTCATGATGACTTTTCTCAGATCACCTTTTGGAACCACAATTCGATCCTCGAAGAAAAGAGTATCTTTGTCATCCAAGCGATAGCACTTGTATTTGGGAATGCCCTTGTCAATACCACATTTCACCTTCTTCACCATGGTATCCAGGAGTTGTGCCTCACGAATTTGATCTTCCAAAGTAGGAGAGACTATGAGGTTGGCAAGAAAGCCTTGAGGAACAACTTGAAGATTCAGCTTGTGGAAGGCTTCACAAAGATCCGGTTGAAACGGCTTGATAATTAGACTGTTGCAATTAGCCTTTCTGCTCAGAGCATCTGCAATCACATTCGCCTTGCCAGGAGTATATTCGATACTCAGATTGTACTCCTGAATCATTTCGACCCATCGAGTTTGCCTGAGGTTGAGGTTGGGTTGAGTGAAGATATACTTGAGGCTCTTGTGATCGGTGAAAATGTCCACTTGCCTTCCCAATAAGAGATGTCTCCATGTTATCAATGCATGGACAACTGCCACCAACTCAAGATCGTGAGTGGGGTAGTTCTTTTCGTTGGGCATCAACTGATGAGAGATATAGGCCACAAATTTTTTCTCTTGCATCAACACAGCACCGAGACCTTGAAGGGAAGCATCACAGAATACTTCGAACGGCTTGGATTCATCAGGAGGAGTCAAAACAGGAGTTGTGATTAGCTTCTCTTTGAGGGTGTTGAAAGCGACATCACACTCAGGCGTCCAGACATACTTGACATGCTTCTGGAGGAGGTTGGAAAGAGGCTTTGCAATCTTAGAGAAGTTCTCAACGAATCTTCGGCAATAGCTTGCAAGACCGAGAAAACTGCGGAGCTGCTTGACATTCTGAGGAGGTTCCCAATTCACAACTGCAGAAACCTTCGCCGGATTAACAGCAATTCCCTTGGCGGAGATGATGTGACCAAGATAAAGAACTTCATCAAGCCAGAACTCACATTTGGAAAACTTCGCATAGAATTGATGCTCTCTGAGCTTGTCGAGCACCAATCGCAAATGTTTGGCATGATCCTTCTTATTCTTGGAGAAGACCAAGATATCATCGAGATACACCAGAACAAATTCATTGGTGTAGGGGTTGAAGATAAAGTTCATCATGCGAGAGAACGTTGGAGGAGCATTGACAAGGCCGAAAGACATGACAGTATATTCATAAGAACCATAGCTTGTTCTGAATGCTGTCATGGGAATGTCTTCTTCACGAATGCGAATTTGATGATAGCCCATACGAAGGTCAAGCTTGGAGAAGACTTTAGCCCCTTTGAGTTGCTCGAAAAGCTCATTGATGTTGGGAAGTGGGTACTTGTTCTTGATTGTCTTCTTGTTCAATGGACGGTAATCGACACAAAGTCGGTCCGTGCCATCCTTCTTCTGGACAAAAAGAATTCCACAAGCCCATGGGGAAGAACTCGGTCTGATCAAACCCAGACGCTCTTGTTCATCGAGCTGCTTCTTCAATTACTTCAGCTCCTTGGGTCCAAGCTTGTATGGACGCTTGCAAACGGGTTCCGTTCCAGGCTCAAGATCAATAACGAACTCGACTGGCCGATGAGGAGGCATACCCGGAAGCTCTTCTGGAAAGACATCTTGGTACTCACAAACGACTGGAATTTGAGAAATAGCATCCAGCTCGCCCTTCTCATTGAGAGAAAAGAACCGAATGGTTTCATCACGAGCGGCATAGATGATAACATCCTCAGAAGGGTGTGTCAATTGAATTTGCCTGGAAGCACAATCAAGCTGAGCCTTGTGCTTAGAAAGCCAGTCCATCCCAAGAATAAGATCAATATCAGAGTCGCCAAGAACAACTGGAGAAGACAGAAATCTATAGTCGCCCATCTTGATAGAGACATCCGGAACCATGTAGCTTGAGTTCATGCTCTTAGCGAGAGAGACAACTGCTAATGGTCTAGGCAATTCTTGGAAAGACAAATCATGCTTAGATGCAAATGGTCTTGAGATGAAACTAAGTGATGCACCAGTGTCAAAAAGAACTTTTGCAGGAATATCATTAACAGGAAGATTACCGATGATCACATCTGAAGAATCCTCTGCCTGAGCTGCATTCATCATGTTCACCTTTGCAAACTTGGAATTATGCTTGACCACTTCATTGCTTGAAGATCTCACAGGAGGAGGAGGAGGAAGGCGCCTCTGATTTAAGCATTTGTTCGCGTAGTGGCCTTTCTGCTGGCACTTGTTGCAGGTCACTTCTAAGAGGGGACGGTGATAAGGAGCACTTGACCTTGGAGCTTGAGACTGACACTTGTTCTGATAGCTTGGGTTGGGTGGGTGCGAAGATCCACGGCCACCTGAGTTCTTCTGTTGGTAAGGCTGACGAAACGGAGGAGGAGGAAGATAAAACTTCTGCTGCTTAGCTGCCACTTGTGAGGAAGAAGAAGATTGCACTGCATCCCTGATTCTCTTCTTAGAAGCCTCACACTTGAGCTGAGCACCTTCTTGCTTGAGTGCCATATTGTAGAATTGGTCAAACTGAGTAGGCTCAATAAGAACGAGAGCTAACTGCAGATCCTCTCTAAGGCCACCTCTGAACTGATAGATCATACTCTTCTCATCTGGAACATCTTGCTTAGCAAAGCGAGCAAGTTTCTGAAACTGCTTGTTGTATTCGTACACTGACATGTTGCCTTGCTTGAGATTGCGGAACTCCTCACGCTTGCTCTCAACAACACTGGTAGGAATATGGTGAGCTTTAAAGTCCCGACAGAAATCAGTCCAAGTAATCACTCGACCACCTCTGGAATCCTTGTATTGCTGGAACCAATCAGCTGCCTGATCCTTGAGCTGAAAAGAAACGAACTTGACATAGTCCTCAGGCCTGACATTGCTGCATTCAAAATGCTTGTTTATATCCACGAGACAATCATCGGCGTCTGTGGCCTCGGCACAGTAGCTGAAAGACTTCGGCTGATTTGCAAGGAATTGGTTGAGGGTAGGAAACTGAGGCTGATGATTGAACTGCCCTTGAACTTGATTCCCTTGGTTGCCTTGGCCTTGGTTGCGCTCTTGCATGAGCTAGATCATCATCTGAGCATGGGCGTTAGAGGCTGCCATCAAAGCTTGCCATGCCTCCGGAGGCGGAGGTGGTGGTGGAGGGTTCGCCTGACTCCCATCATTGCGATCCGGATTTTGACGCGTTGGCGGAGCCATCCTGAAGAGGTTGACATCCGTTAGCATCTTGAGAGACAGATAGACAAGTTGAATCAACGGATAGAATTTGCAACATATAGTCTTCACAATAAACATTCGAACAAAGATGAACGAATGAATTCCAAACTAAACATCACACGTCCATAAAGGTGAGAAGCCACTTTAATAGAGATTGATGAATGAAATAAACAAGGTACAACTGGAACAAATAAGTGGTAAGGATTACCCAATCACAAACCAAATATCTGCGGGAAGAAATGCTAGAGCTACTTGAATCCCACCTATAAACTCCTGAAACTTTCCGGTTATGCAATCTGGTGTTGGGGATACAGGGGAAGCAATATATCTCACCCAAACTAACAATCCCTACATCCAGCTGTATCCATCCGTCAACACATAACCAAGAAACCTTCGGAAATCGTGTACCTCAACCTTCGAAAAGCATCCATTATACGAGTTATGGCAATACTCCCGAGCTCGCCCCAGTACTAGGTTATCGGGGTTATCTCACCAACAACTGCATAAAAGAGATTTTCGATGTCGGCAAAACTCAGGTATTCCAGAACTGCAACGATAAAATTGTGACGACAACATCTCGGAGCTCAGCTCCCCGGGACACTGCCACAACCCCTAAATGTCAGGAGGCACCAAGAACAATGTTCTCGTCACAAAACCATCGGAACAATTCCAAGATACCTGCGTGATCCTAAAAAAATTTTTAGTGAAAATTTGAGAAGAGGTTAGTCAAAACATCTACATCAGGAGACCTCACCAGAGCGACGAAGGGACTGAGGAGTAAAAAGAATCCTACTCTCCGATATATATAATCCTAAGACTCAAAACATTTTTTTGTTCTAGACTCAACATCGCCAGCAAACAATCAAGCAGGGGGCTCCTAAGTCGGGGATGGCTCTGATTACCAACTTGTAACACCCACGATGCGGCTATATCTCCCACGTGTCGAAGCACGACTTAGAGGCATAACCGCATGGTGGTTTTGTCTCAAGAAGGGTCATCTTCACACAATCCCATGTAATGAACACGAATGGGATAAAGAGTGTTGGCTTACAATCGCCACTTCACACAATACATAAATTAAGATCATACATCATTCAAATACACTCATAGACCGGCTACGGTCAAGTTGAAATGAAAAGAAGGCAACCCCGAATGCTAGATCCCCGATCGTCCCGACTGGGCTCCTCTACTGATCATCTGGAAATGATACATAGTAACGACCAATGGCCTCATCAAATTCCCACTTCAGCTCAGTTGCGCCATCTGCGCCAGTATCCTCGGCACCTGCATCTGCTTTGGTAGAATCTGTGAGTCACGAGGACTCAGCAATCTCACACCCGCGAGATCAAGACTATTTAAGCTCACAGGTAGGTAAGGGGTAATATGGTGGAGCTGCAGCAAGCACTAAGCATATATGGTGGCTAACATACGCAAGTGAGAGCGAGAAGAGAAGCAACGCATTGGTCGAGAAACTAGAAGTGATCAAGAAGTGATCCTGAAACTACTTACGTCAAGCATAACACAAACCGTGTTCACTTCCCGGACTCCGCCGAGAAGAGACCATCACGGCTACACACATGGTTGATGCATTTTAAAGAGGTCAAGTGTCAAGTTATCTACAACCGGACATTAACAAATTCCCATCTGCCTCATAACCGCGGGCACGGCTTTCAAAAGACTATATACCCTGCAGGGATGTCCCAACTCAGCCCATCACAAGCTCTCACGGTCAACGAAGGAATATACCTTCTCCCGGGAAGACCCGATCAGTCTCGGAATCCCGGTTCGCAAAACATTTCTACAATGGAAAAACAAGACCAGCAAAGCCACCCGATGCGCCGACAAATCCCGATAGGAGCTGCGCATATCTCGTTCTCAGGGCACACCGGATCGTCCAAACTTCCGGTAGGCCAGCCCAGAGTTGCCCCTGGTGGCCACCGGCGGCTGACAGGTTGGACCAACACTCACGACGAGCACTGGCCCGGGGGGGTAAATAAAGATGACCCTTGGGCTCGCGAAAACCCAAGGGAAATGGGCTTAGGTGGCAAATGGTAAAACCAAGGTTGGGCCTTGCTGGAGGAGTTTTATTCAAAGCGAACTGTTAAGGGGGTCCCATAAATCACCCAACCGTGTAAGGAACGCAAAATCAAGGAACATAACACCGGTATGACGGAAACTAGGGCGGCAAGAGTGGAACAAATCACCAAGCATAAGGCCGAGCCTTCCACCCTTTACCAAGTATATAAGGTGCATTAATTTAAAACAGGAGATATTGTGATATCCCCAAATATCCGTGTTTTGCCCAGGAACAAACTCCATCTTCACCTGCAACTAACAACGCTATAAGAGGGGCTGAGCAAAAGCGGTGACATGGCCAAACAATGGTTGCTAGGACAGGTTGGTTAGAGGTTTAACATGGCAATAGTTAGGCATGGTAAACAATGGCAAGTAGGTCTAACATAGCGAAAGAGCGGGTACTAGCAAGCAAAGATAGAAATGATTTCGAAGGTATGGTCATCTTGCCTGCAAGGTTCTCAGAGTTGTCGAAGGCTGGATCCTCGTTAGCGTACTCAACAGGTTCCTCGTGCATGTACTCGTCTCCCGGCTCTACCCAAAGCAAGAACACAAGCAAGGAACCACAATAAATCACGGTGCAATGCACAAGCAACATGATGCAATACATGTCATGATATGCGAGAGGTGATATGCAATGCATTTGCGTGCTTCGGAAGGAAAGATGATGAACAAGGCATCGACTTGGCAAACCAAGTATGCTGCTGGAAAGATGAGATGATTTCGGTTGAAATCGATATAAAGATCACCGGATTCGGATGCACGGTTTGCAAATGGCAAGCAAGACAAGTATGTCACAAAGCTGCGATTAACAGCACGATGCTACTTAGCATGCAACAAGAAACTATGCTACAGCACCCCAACATAAAAACAAAGCATATGGCAGTGATTTACAGGAGATGATTTACAAAAAAGGAACACTGAGCTACGGATAATTCACATCATAACAGGTTCAAACAAGCATGGAGAAAGTGCAAAAAAATATCAGGTTGGACATGGCATAAACAGCTGCACGAAACAATGTTCAGAGCAAGTTATCAACATGCTACAGGAACTTATAATAGCAAAATAAGACATGGCATGAATCTACTCAAAGCATAGATCAAAAGTCCCTTACTGACCATAAGCCAAAAAGGATCATAAAATATGATGGCACCCACGTAAAATAGCAAGTTTCGTTAACAGATTTCAGCAAACAAAGCATGGCATTGACATAATTACGAAGGCACCTTCGTGAGCTCGATGCACCCACTACAGAGCATCTCATGATAAACTAAGCATACATCCATCTAGAATACATGTCATAGAAGCTATACATGGCAAGAAACAACATCATAGCATATCCGGACCAACTACAACAACCTCGGCCAAATTGAATAACATGTAAACAATCTGCCAGGAAACATTTTGAAGCAAAAGTAGAGCACGAAAATGACATGCTAGACTACTCCATAATTGCAACCAGGACCATGAATGGATATAGCATAACCATGTTTTCAAAACACCCTTACTGAAGTATCTCAAATTATGCATGGATCTCTCTGTAGCAACATGTTTACATGGCATCAAAATTACAGCAGAACAGGAACTAAAATCAGCATTATCACGAAGCCTAGTTTGCATGCTTGTGCTAGTCACCACATTGATCACAAAAATACATGGTAAGCACCTCTGTAAAGAAGACATAGCCTAGTTCAAAACACATTTAGGGACCAAGTCCATAGGATGCACACATCAATCATGGCAAAAATGACAAAATAGCTCGTGCTGATAAGATTCTGAAAATAACATTATGAAGCCCTCTTCCAACAGCATTTCGGGAATCAAGATGACCTCAAATGCGAATGATGCAATGGAATGAAATGATGTACTCTTCGAGACGAACAGTTTGACATATTGCACGCACAAAATGGAGCCACGGGGTGCAAAGATGTGATGCGATGAACATGCAACAATTTTAACAGCAGTAAAAGGACTTAGTAAAAAACG
>NC_041385.1:125890282-125905030 GCF_002162155.2 Triticum dicoccoides
GCAGGGGCGCGCGCGGCGCGGGCGCGCGGCGCACGAGGCGGGCGGCGAGCGGTCGGCGGCGGAGGACGACGGCGGCGGCGGTCGGCAGCGGAGGAGACGACGTGCGGCGGCGGGGCAGCGGGAGGCGGCCGGCGGCGCGCGGGGAGCGGGCGGCGGCGGACGGGCCTTGCGGGCCCGCTGCGGGCTCGCGGGCCGGCGGCGGGGGCTGGCACGGCGGCGACACGTGGCAGCGCCTGATTCGGCGCGGGCGGCGGGGCGGACGCGTCCGGTCCGATCCGGACGTGTCCGGCGGCACGGAGGGGGATATTCGCTAGGGTTTGCCCGGATTTGGAAGGGAAGATGCATATTTGTAGGTAGAGGGAGCTAGGAGTGTCCAAATGGGGTGCGGTTTTCTCCCACACGATCGTGATCGAACGACCAAGAGCATGGAGGGGAGTTAGATGGGTTATTGGTCTGTTTTGGAGGGGTGTTGGGCTGCAACTTAAAAGAGGCCTTTGCGGGAGTGTGGTTAACTGTTGGAGTACCAAACGAGCTCCAAATGAACCGAAACTTGACAGGTGGTCTACCGGTGCTATACCAGGGCCACTTGGCAAGGCTCAGTCCATTCCGAGAATGTTCAACACCCGCACACGAAAATAGACAAGAGGGGGGCGCCGGTGCATGTGGCAGTGTCGGATTGCGAAACGGACAACGGGGAAAATGCTCGGATGCATGAGACGAACACGTATGCAAATGAGATGCACATGATGACATGATATGAGATGCATGACATGAATAAAATGCAAAACAAAAAGACAAAACCCAACCATGGAGGGAAATATCATATCACATAGCCGAAAATGGCAAGAGTTGGAGATACAAAGATGGAAAGTTACATCCGGGGTGTTACAGAACGGCATCCTGAAATGTTTCCGCTGGACATAAGTAAGAGATAGTTATCGTATGATCCAGGCTGTAAGCTTACATGGTAAATGATGGGCGAATTATTGCCGAGCATGGCAAACTATATTTAAATGGTTCGAAGCAGCATCAGCCGAAAAGAAATTAAAATGGTAAGATGAAAGTTGAAAGGGAGTGTACAACCGCTATATTTAAGGTGCCAAGGCATCTAAGCAGTTGAAATAATCTGAGAAAGCGCTTAACAGTGTGGCCTCATATAAACTACGAAGACAGTCTTGTGATGAAGTTGAGAGGAAAAGTTAAGGACTCAAATGAAATAGGCATGCATTTCTTTATGATAGTACAGCAGGCACTGCTGACATATTGGCCAACTCAGGTATAACGTAACAACAAACAAGCATTCGAATCAAGCAATACAACAAAGCAGACAACTGAACTATTTGTAATTCGGTAGGATTACACATTGAGGGCAGAAGCCAAGAAAGCAGCCCACTCGCATTACATTTAACATGTACTAAAACACACTGGCTTACCATATGTTGCTGTGAAGCCTAGCTGTTGTTGCAATGTTCTTTGAATATATCGTCAGCATCCCGTGGTTGCAAATCTAGTTGTTGTAGTTTATTCTGCACCATCTATTTAGGTAAAATTAATTTTAATCGCATGCACTGGTCCGAATTGATCATCAATGGTTCATCTATACTAATGAAAGAAGGGTGTGTTCATACACGACAATATATCTGCTTCACTCTATTTTTATGCTTGTTCGAGGTGCCAGCACCAAAAGAACAAATATTTTGCTTGATGGGGTTGGCAGCTCCATAATTAATAGAAGCATCAAATTAGTCATGCAACTTGGGAAGATCAAGAACACACAAACAAGTAATGAACAGAGGCTCGGAGCAGTGATGTAATAGCTAGCATCAGAAAATGTAGGGTAAAACAAACAAAAAGCAGCGGAACCACATGCTAGTTTGCTGATGTGTAATTAAGCATAGAGAACATTAAACAGTCTGATGGAACCAATAGGTGGCATCAGAACAAAACTAAAGCATATTAACTATATGTGCACTGGTATGTAATTTAACACATGTAACATGTTCACTGCCATAAGTATGGCCCTACAGGTGCAAGCAGAATAACGAATCTCATGAAAAACTGAATGATGACCTGAAGAAATTCAAAGGTGCGGTGCTTATGCTAGGAAAGTGAACGTAGGCGCCGACCGTTGGATAATAGTACCTGATTCTCGGCGGCATATGGGTATCATTGTCATACTTGATAGCTAAGGATCGTCGATGGTGCTCGTGTTGCGGTTGAGTTTGGGCCGGCCGTCGCCGTCGCTGAAGCTGCTCTGGTGCTACGGTTGCGGCGCCTGTCGACATACAAGAAAGCTCATCTGTGGTAAGTGAACAGTTGCACGATAAAGAGAAAAACCGAAGGAGTACAAATAGAAATAACCTGATGAGGCTGCGGCATTGGTAAAGCAGGGCCGGTGGAGTTGAATATGGCGTCCGTGGAGTGGGTCCGGTGTAGTGGACGAAGGCTTTGGCAGGCGCGTTGTATAGTGCTTTCGGTGAGGCGGATATGTTGCGTCGGACGAGGGCTTGTATGAAGGGCCAGCGAAGGGGCGGACGAGGGAGTCTGTGAAGGGCCTACGCTGTGGTGGAGGGCGCTGGTTAAGCAGATCCAGTGCGGTGGACCATGATGGCGGTCATGGAGATCTGGAGCGGTGGACAAGCCAGTCGCTGAAGCGGCTCCGGTGAAGTGGTGAGTTGGCAGTTGGGGGTTCCAAGGTGCGGAAGGTAGATCCGGCAGGGTGTGAGGTCCACCGCTGCGGCGGAGGACTAGATTCAGCGGCTTGCCGTGGTTGGGGGGTCGGGGAGGGGAAGGGGAGGGGCTCTGGGGAAGAATGTTGGTGGCAAAGAGGGGAAAACAATGGAGTTACCAAAGCAGCCCTTTTCTGTTCATGTGGCAGGGGTAAAACAGGAATATTGTAGGGCTAAAATTTCGGGCGCGTGATATTTCGGTGTGAGCGGGAAGTTTGAAAGCTTTTGGCGCCTAAAATTATAAGTATTCTGCTCTCGTACGGCCGACTATGATATCATGGCCGACAATTTGTTTGTTTTGCACGAAAAAAAAGTGCAAGTTTTGAAAATCAATGTCTCCAACTCGAAACTTAGATTGTCCATTCAATTCAAATATAGATCATTGAGGTACTACAAGCAAATACCATCATACGGTCCAATTCAAATGAAATTCCAAATGTGTTTATCCTAAATATGATGAAAAAAGCAAAAATGTGTATGTGTATGAATAAAGTGGATGATTATAAAGTTTGAACATGCCCGTATGCGTATATCTCTAGGTTTAATATATGAATTTGAAATCACGAAATCCCGGCTTAAAAAATGTACCTCCGTTTAAATGAATTACAAAAGCTAATGATGGAGTCGAATTCCAAAATTCCAATCTTAGGTTTGTAATTCTGGTACATCAAGGTATATCACGCATGTTCAAAAGTATCATTATCTCATAGTACAAACTGTGAAACAAATGGATCAACCATGAGTGCACAATATCTCAATTATGCTAAAGTCCCTCAAATATAGACACCTCGCTCTTTATCTAAAGTCAACCCCCCCCCCCACCACACACACACACACACACACATAGAGAAGTCGTTCTCTCCCTCAAACACCAACACACGAGCACATTAACACCCCTCTCTCTTGTAAAGTCCGGACCCCAACATAGGTCTCTATCACTTTGTCTCTCGGGCATGCACACATCTCTTCCCTCACTCTCTAGGTCTCCCGCTATCTCTCTTACACAAGCACACGCACTATGTAGAGTGTATATTTCCCATACACACAAAACATCGCCCCCAAACGTCTATCTCCCTAGTTATGTGGTTCTCGCGCACTCACCTCACACACCACCCCCACTGCAAACAAGCACACTTTGTCTCCTTGTGCACCACTCTCCTCTTTCTATCTCTCCCACGTGCGGACCCGCCCCAGCTCCTTCCCTGCATACATATATGTCGTGACTCTTTGCATAGCTCCCTAATGTATAATCATTCTCGATTTCGCACATTGTTCTCTACACCATCTATTCTAGATCTCTCATGAAGTCCCTATCACACACACGATGACTCGCTTCCCTTGCGTCTCCGTTCATAGGCCAATTTCGGACAGCATCAACATTGTCTCCCTATCTATACGCCATTTGTGGACACAAACGACCCCTCTCTCCCCTCTCTTCCTCTCTCTCTCTCTCTCCGTCGCTGGCCCTCTCTTTCTCTCGCTCTCACACCCCTCTCCCACACACACACTCGATGTCTCTTCCAAATAGTCTTCTCCCCCAGCCCGCCCCCGTGCTATCCCGTTACTACACATGTCACACCATTCCCCTTCCCTTATACTAGGTTTACATCATCAGTGGTCTCTCTACTCCACGTACACTCTCTCCCTCTCACACACAAACACGTGCACAAACACGCACCAACACCCATTTATCTAGATCCTCATCTCTCCGCATGTCCGCATGTTTATCTCACGCACTCACTCTATAATTATGTATATGTGTCTCCATGTTACACAACACAAAGCCCTATGTACATGTCTCTCTCTATCCTCCACACACATAGACACAAAGAATCTATTATCATTGCCTCAGTCTCTAACATATCACACACGCACACTGTCTCTCTCTCTCTCTCTCGCAAACACGCTCATCAAGGGTTTCCCCGTGAATAACTTACCGTCTATTCATCAACAGTCGTGGCAGTACGGAGAATAGGAGACGTGAAAAATAATAAATCTACACGTGCTTAGAACACCTAGTATGACTACTAGGACTAGAGCAAGCCAAAAAATGCGCCGCCATCACCACTTCCTTGTCGGCGACGGGAAAATCTTTGTTTTACACAGTCGAGAAGTCATTGTGCTAAGGCCCCACATGCCGAGGCGTTGAATAGAATGTAGATGCTAGTTTATGGAAGCAAGTATCGATAATACGTTTGTATCTCCATACTTATATTTCTTCTCTTATAAAAAACCGAGGTTGTGATGATGGTACATGTGCCATCTTGCAATATAGACCGTCCGATCTATATCTGACGGATGGAAATTAAACTAAAAGATACCCGCACCCCTCTCCACATCTGCAGACAAGTCCTTCCCTCGTTCATACCTATCTCCAACAAACCTCATTCTTGAGCAATTAAGAAAGGAAGCCTCTGGAACAAACTGGCCTGGTGGCCGCTGCCGGCGTCGTGAATCCCCATGCCTCCGCTCAGTCCGACCACCAACCACCACCACACCCCACTGCTCTTCACCTTATATCATATTTCTCGAGATATCATTAGTTTTTACACATGGGATTACTCCCGCAAGGGTCAATCACAACAAGTGTTTTATAAAAAATGCATCTTGATGTTCCGTGCAACGCGCGGATCTTGCTAGTACTCCTACACAAGACTAAGTTGGTGATGCTGGTGTGTCTGCCATCCGTCATTTCTGACCATTAGATCTACTTCTAACGATTGTGAGGTAAGTTGTTGCCTTTTCTCACCAACATCCCACTTGTCTACCAATTTGCAGAAAAAACCCATAATTAGTATCTTAAAACCAACCACATCCCTCCCTGACCTCACCAAAGCAGCCCAAGGAATATATTTTAATTTAAACATATGTGTAAGGGTAGTAACATAGAGTAGTAACCTATGTATGTTACTACTCTAAGTTACTCCCCACTATGACCAGCCTAAATCTCTAAATGTACAGTCTTTCACGGAGAGTAGGGTGTAGGTTGAGCACTTGAGCGTGAGCTGTGTGTGTTGCGTCGTGTGCTGTGTGCCGCATGGGTGTGTGAGTGTTGCGTGTGTCCATGTGTACGTCTGAGTGTTGCATGTTACATGCATGCATGCATGCATGGGGCTTACTCCCTGCCATTGACATGTTCATATTTCAAGCTTCCTCTGTTCCCTCCATATGGTGATACTCCCTCTGTTCCTAAATAGTATGGAGTAAAAGCCTCCCTCTGTTCCCAAATACGGAGTATTTGTCTTTCTACATATTTCAACAAGTGACTAGGTACGGAGAAAAATGAGTGAAGTGAGCGTAGAGGCATAGGGATACTGTAGAAAGGAAGTCCTCGCGATCCATTATTCCCCATCTCGGTCAGAGAGAACTATTCAACTAGTCTTCGCAGTGAAGTGACAATACACGCTACAGCAGATGGGACACGCAATTAATAAGCTGAACCAGCATGTTGTTGTTACTAAATCAGCCTTACCCAGTACTGTCATCATGTTTGCCAGTAGAGCACGCTTCCGCAAATACGCCTACGCACCTCTGTCCTCCATTAACTGACATATGGGCCCTCTTGTGGTAGACCCACATGTCATCGGTGTAACTATTTACACTCCGAAGGACGGTATATCCTGGTAGTAGTACTAGTAGAATTGAGATTTAATGCACTTTCTTCCCCGTCTTCCACTCTTCTTCCTCCTCTCTTCTTCTTCCTCCTCTCTTCCCCATCATCGACCGCACACCATTTACCCCCACTCACTGCTCGCCAGCCCGTGCCATCTTCCTTGGTAGCTCGCGCGTACCATATCCCCCCGCTCACTGCTCGGCCACACGAGGAGAAGCTTCTTCGCTTGCCCGCCCAAATCCACTTCCCCGCTGGCTCGCAGGCACCGAAAACCCCAATGGCAGAACCGACTGACACGGAGAGCCGCGATTGGAATTCCCTCCCTGATGTTCTCTTGGAGCAGATCTGTAGTCGTATGGACCTACTCAGCACCGTCCGTCTGGCCGCATGCTCAGTGTCCTTGTACCGTCTACTCGTCTGCAACCAGCCGACTCTTTTGCCCGATCCTCGCAGGTGGCCCAGGCACCGACTTTACGATCCTACGGAGGTTGCCGTGGTGACCCTCGACATGCTACCACTACCCGTCCACCTGTCCTTCATGCGCGACTACTACTGGGCGGGCATGAAGGCCAACTGGATCGTCCTCATCCACCACACCGGTATTCCATGGCGTCTCGTGGATATCTACACCCAGCGAGAGATCACCCTTCCATCATTGGATACCGCCGACATCGAGCCTCGTGGCCCACCGGACACTCCTGCCTACTACGCACAAGAAGCATCAAGCTTTTCGCTCGACCTCTGTTTGCAGAAAGTTGTAATCTGTGAAGTGCCCACACCATCAGAAGACTACATGGATTACAAGCTCATTGCCTTGTTCAACATGGGATTAGTCTATCTGGAATCCGATCGCCATACATGGTTATGGCTTATCATCAATCCTGTTGAGGCAACATTTCTGTCTGATGCTACAGTGCACGATGGCATCGTTTACGCGGTCGACGCACAAATTGGCTGCCTATACTGGTGGAATCTATCATCGTGTAATTGTTCTATCTCATCTCATCTTTACCTTATGAATACGACTGCCTGCTCATTTGTTACAAATTTAGAATGCATAGCATGTCTATAACCACATCATTGCTATGTGTTCCTCTCATTTCCTAGATTTTTATGACCACACATGTTATTGTTAGAGTTGATATGAGAACAATTGGCATCTAATGATTGTTAGAATACATATTATGAGCATAACATCATGATTGCTATATGTTACTCTCGTTTACAAGATTTTTATAACAACGCATGTTATTGCTTAGAGTTGATATGAGAACAGTAGTAGTAAGTGCTATGGTAGAATATGAGTAGGCGCTGTCATAGCTGTTTTCCTCTCATTGTTACATGAGTTTGCACCATGACATGTTGCTAGAATATGA
Organism: Triticum dicoccoides; assembly: GCF_002162155.2. NCBI lineage: Eukaryota > Viridiplantae > Streptophyta > Magnoliopsida > Poales > Poaceae > Triticum > Triticum dicoccoides. Next base: position 125,898,001 of record NC_041385.1, read on the forward strand.
AAGCCATTGGCTTATTTTTTTAACTTGGGGTATGATTATGACCACGACATTGCAATTCTCTGTCTATGATATGTGTCACTGTTATAATAATCTTAATTCCACACATACTCTGAACATGATTGTTTTTTTTGTCCTTTTGGTCTCCAATTTGAATTGTTGCAGCAGACGCAAGTGCGATGGCCTTCATGATTCTAGGACATGGAATCATACCAGCCGATGGGTGGTGGTTTATCGCTCGTTCAGCTGACGGCGGTGATTTGATGCTCATTCGCATGTACCAAATTGACCAAACCATTACATCAAACCACATGCAGTACAATGCGTGGGGCATTCATGACATTGATGGCTATGGCTACTTCGTGTTCGAGAAAGATCCCAGCTCCGTTGGGCCAGGCGTATTCAACTGGAGGCGGCTTTACAACCTTGGCAACCACTCCTTGTTCCTCGGGCTCAATTATCCAATCATCCAACCAATCATTGATCATATCACCGGCGATGATTATTGTGCTATGCAACTTCCATTCGCGAGGGGGGGCTGTGTTTACACATCATACCATGGGTTTCATGAATCACCATATCCAGAGATTTGTCAACACAGCTTGTTGCCAGGTAATCTTCAGTGTGTGAAAGGCATCAAGCATCCATGCGATGGATGGCTTTTGAAAAGCCGACATGCAGCGATGTGGTTCATGCGAATAGCAAATATGCACAACTTGATTCATGCTGATATCTAGACTGAGCCATGTATTCTGCTGCTGTAGCACGACCCTCTTTTGTTGGATATTATGTACTGTTGTTAGTTTGAAGCACTCCTCTGGTTTGAAGGATAGATTTAGATACCTTCCTGGGATCAAGTGCATCCTAACTCACCTACGTAGGATGTACTGATAATGATGATGGAGATGCTGTGCAGAAGCCATATATATATATATATATATATATATATATATATATATATATATATATATATATATATATATATATATAACCTATGTATAAATTGTGACACTAAATACGACTAGTAAGTAGTACAGTAGCAGTACTAGTATACGTCGGTCAAATTATTCATCATGTACACACATTGAATTGACGTGACAACATGTTGCATGTGAGGTGACACAAGAATCCCGGCGGCGTGTTCGGGTATTCTGGACTTCAGATTTGGAGTACCACTTATCTGTCGAAATCTTTCATCATTCACTTAAAACAGTCGACTGATCATACATTGAGTACCATATAACTAGAATTACCGATGCAAGTCAAAGAAGGATTGGCCGGTGCTGCCGGTTGGCGTCAAGTTCGATCCCACGGATCAGGAGTTGATCGAGCACCTTGAGGCCAAAGTTAGTGCTGACAGTGCGAGATGTCAGTCTCTCATCGATTTGTTCATACCAACCATCGACAGCGAGCACAACATATGCTACACCCAACCTGATAAACTTTTAGGTAAGACACCGATCGGCCGTCTACTTACACAAACATATTCCTTTGTTTATAGCTCTATTTTTGTTTTTAGATGCAGACCTAGCGAAGCAATTACAATTTGACAGTTAATAAAAAGTGAAACAAGTGACTGCAACATGCCAAAGATGTTATGAAAATGCCAACTACGTACACTAAAAACTGTATTCCACAATACTGCAGGTATCACACTGAGTGGCCTAAGGAAGCAATTTTTCCAGCACAATTCTAGGGCGTTCAAAAGGGGCACGTGGACGCGTCGCAAGATACAGTCGGAGTGCGGCATGCACGCGATGTGGCACAAGAACGGCAATACCTTGCCGGTGATGGTCAACGGCCGGCAGACGGGCAACAAAAAAGGTTCTGGTGCTGCACACCAACAAGAACTTTGACCAGCAGAGGACCAACTGGGTGATGCACCAGTACCACCTCGGGGACCTGGAGCAAGAGAAGGAGCGGTAACTGGTCCTCTGCAAGATTTTCTACCAGACGAACACTAGGGCCAGGAGTAAAAATATTATAAGTTAGTTAGGTATTGGTAGTTGTACTACCTTGTCGTCCGCAAGTTGGTATTGTTGTTAACGATCTTTTGATATGAACTTGCATTTGCTTCCAACCATCATGCCGAGGGTCGGCGTGGATATAAAGCTGAATCATTTGTTTTGAAACGAATTTTCAGGCACCTAATTTTTATTTGATGGGTAGCATAAGCACCTGCCGTTCGAATTCCCAGTTCTCCAATTTTTTTGAAACAAGTGCATGCACTTATTATCACGATAAAAAACAATATCCATGTTGCATCCCAATTATCAGTCTGTACTTGCAGAATTCTCTCGTTTATTGAGCACCTATATTGTTTTTTCAGGTCGAGCAACTTTCAACTGGGCTGCAGACTGGCCAGGGTTGGTTTTGTTTTTAACAGGCCCAGCCCATCACGACAATGGGGCACAAAGATCCAGCAGGTATCTACTGGCCTCTAGACCTCTAGCGTTAGTTATATTTTGTCTTACAACATCCGCAGGCAGTTTTTTTACTGAATCAAACACACGGCACAGTTCTATTTTCCTCTTGAAACGCATGTCCTACATCCGTTTTCAAATCTCTACCTATAGTTTTACTAGTTCATATACACGTATCATTATATTGAAAACACATGAAATTCCCTTTTCATATTTACATCCATATTTTTGTTGTTTTTTCCCACCTAGCGCTGATTTTTTTACCACTGGTTTTCCCTAAAACCAACTCAATTGTCCCACGTCTTATTTGCTCACAAAAACTAAACGATTTTTTCGGCAAATCAATAAGTTCTTAAAAGAATGTTTATCATTTCGGGATTTCAACAGTTCGGACTCCACCAAAATATGCAAAATAAGGTTGAACTTTACCATGGTCCTGGGCAGAAAATGGGCTGTAATAAATTACTTAAGAATTAGCAATTGGGCTGCAAATTATAAAAAATAGCAAATGGGCTTTATGTTGTTTGCCATAGATTTGGAGGCTGACTTGTGGGCCTACCAAGTTCATGCATACACAAGGTTTCGCAAAAAAGAAACTTAGTCAACAATCGACTCTACCAGCGTCAGACCGTTAGATGTCAATCTAACGACAATCGTGCTTCTTCAGTCTCTGATCTTCCTGCCCCAACCGCCCAAACCAGCGCCGTCGAAACCGCCTGCTCCCGCCTCTCGTGGCCGGTAGTGCTGCCGGGCAGGCCTCACGGCCCCATCATACTCGCATCCCTGGCCTGTCTATCCCTCTACTCACCCACACCTCCTGTTATTTTCTGGCGACGGCAGCCGAACCAGTCAACCCTCGTACTCTCCACCGCATGGGCAGCCACTGTCGTGTCTTCCCCGGCTCCATGTCGTTCCCTTCGTAGGCCTCTGTCACGCCCAATATGCGACCCTATCCAAAAGGAACTCGAAGGTCCCACCAAGGATAGACCCGCATATTGAAACGCTTTTGCAAGGTGGATATCATTACACCAACATTACATAATAGATGGGGATACATACATAAGGCATACAATGCCACTTGAATACAACATCACAATACATAAGAGCATCATCCGACTACGGATGAATCACAAACAGAAACTCAAACGACATCCACCCAGCTAGCCCAGGCTGCCAACCTGGAACCTATCCCTGATCGAAGAAGAAGCAGAAGAAGAACTCAACACAAGCAAGCATCGCTCTCGCGTCATGATCATCGCACAACCTGTACCTGCAACTGTTGTTGTAGTAATATTTGAGCCACGAGGACTCAGCAATCCCATTACCATGGGTATCAAGACTAGCAAAGCTTAAAGGGAAAGGAAGGGGTAAAGTGGTGAGGCTGCAGCAGCGACTAAGCATATATGGTGGCTAACATACGCAAATAAGAGCGAGAAGAGAGCAAGCAGAACGGTCGTCAACTAGTAATGATCAAGAAGTGATCCTGAACTCCTACTTACGTCAAACATAACCCAGAAACCGTGTTCACTTCCCGGACTCCGCCGAAAAGATACCATCACGGCTACACACACGGTTGATGCATTTTAATTCGGATCTGGTGTCAAGTTATCTACAACCGGACATTAACAAAGTCCCATCTGCCTATAACCGCAGGCACGGCTTTCGACAGTTTATACCCTGCAGGGGTGTCCCAACTTAGCCCATGATAAGCTCTCGCGATCAATGAAGGATATACCTTCTCCCAGGAAGACCCGATCAGACTCGGAATCCCGGTTTACAAGACATTTCGACGATCGTAAAACAAGACCAGCAAGACCGCCTGATGCGCCGACAATCCCGATAGGAGCTGCACATATCTCGTTCTCAGGGCAACACCGGATAAGCGTAGCGTACAGGAACCGACGTAACCCAAGTTGCCAAGGGATGGCCCCGCACGGTGCTCTAGTTTGGACCAACACTTAGACAAGCATTGGCCCGGGGGGCTATAATAAAGATGACCCTCGAGAGAGCGACTCCCAAGGGAAAAGTAGGTGGTGGTGAGGCAAATGGTAAAACCAATGTTGGGCCTTGCTGGAGGAGTTTTATTAAAAGCGAACTGTCAAGGGGGTCCCATAAATCACCCGACCGCGTAAGGAACGCAAAATCCGGGAACATAACACCGGTATGACGGAAACTAGGGCGGCAAGAGTGGAACAAAACACCAGGCATAAGACCGAGCCTTCCACCCTTTACCAAGTATATAGATGCATTAATAATATAAGAGATATTGTGATATCCCAACCAAAATCCTGTCCACCATGGAGCAATCTTCAACTTCACCTGCAACTAGCAACGCTATAAGAGGGCTGAGCAAAGCGGTAACCTAGCCAAGCAATGGTTTGCATAGGAAAGGTGTCAAAGGTTAGAGGTTCATGGCAATATGGGAGGCTTGAAGAGCAAAAGATAGGTAACGCAGCAAAGCGATAGAACGAAGAAACTAGCATAGCAATGATAGTAGTGATATCCAGGGTAGCGGTCATCTTGCCTGAAATCCCACAAGGAAGAAGAACGAGTCCATGAAGAAGACGAACGGATGAAGCCGAACCAAGCGTAGACGAATGAATCCTCACGATCGCAACGGAAACAGGAACTATCGAAAAGAAGCACACAACATAGTAAACACACCACACATGAACAATGCATGATGCACAAACAAGCATGATGCATGACAAAGCTACATGAAGCTACTCATGGCAAGAGATGATGCAAACAAGAGCAACACATCAAGGCAAGTTTAAATGAGGTCGGGAACAACATATAACAATTCCGGTAAGTCCTCATATGCAAATTTCGAAATTGGTCCAGTTCTGAATAAACCTTATGTTCAAGTTGTTAAACAGCAAGATAAGATACACCAGATGATCTACACGAAAATCTAGTCAAGTTACATATAAAGTTCATTTAGTTCGGAGCTACGGCCTAGAAGATATGAGCAAAACAAGTTAAACATGGCATTGATGCAAAATGCACCCAAACATCAAGCAAACACCTCAAAACATGGATTCAACATGATAATATGAAGCTACATGCAATTCTAAGCAAGTTTCATATAGAGGACACTCAAAACGGAGCAACGGTTCAACACATGCACTCTATACAAGTTTAAAGGATAAGCTGTCCAACACAGCAACTAGGCCTATTGCAAGCATCAAAAACAACATGCTACATCATCTCAATATGAAAACAAAAGACATGTGCATGATGTACAGGTAAATCATAACAAAACATGAACACTGAGCTATCTCCAGAAATCAATAGAACATGCTCAAACACACATGGAAAGATTGCAAATTATAATAATTCAGGCTTTGCAGAAAATAACATCAGGTTGCAATGTTCAGAGCTATCAAACAACATGCTACAGGAACATATCATGGCAAAAAAAGTCATGGAATGAATCTACTAATTGCATAGAACAAGAGTCCCTTACTGACCATGAGCCAAAAAGGATCAGAAAATATGATGGCACCCATGTAAACATGGCAAGTTATAATACAGATTCAAACATGGTAGAAACAGAATTATGTAGGCATGTTGATGAGCTTGTGCAACTCACTACAGAGCAAAACATGGCATGGCAAGGCAACCAAAAGTAAGAAGACATGTTTGTGAAGCTAAGCATGGCAAGATCAAGTCCATAGGATGCATGTATCACTAGCAACAATCACGATAACAACTGAACTTAATGTTAACAGGCTGACAGCAACATTATCAAGCAAGTTTGGAGCAAGATATGGACAAGCTACAGCAAGCTCTAAATGCAGCCAGGGGCATGAATGTCTAGGGCATAACATGTAGAACAAAAGATATTTAGCGAACATCTCCAGGTTATGCATAGAATGATTAGTAGCAACATGTTTATATAGCATCACGAAATAACAGATTCAGCCTAGCAAAACAGCAACATCAAGATGCCTAGTTGGCATGCTTGTGCTAGTCACCACATTGATCACAAAAATACATGGTAAGCACCTCTGTAAACAAGACATGGCATAGTTCCAAACACATGTAGACATCAACGTCATAGGATGCACACATCAATCATGGCAAAAATGACAAAAGAGCTAGTTAAAACAGTTTCAGCAGATAACATCATGAAGCACTCTTGCAACAAAGATTCAGGCATCAAGATGAACTCAAATGAATATGATTCAATGGAATGAAATAAAGTACTCATTGATATGAATAATTTGACATATTACACGCACGAAACGGAGCTACGGATGCAGAGATACGATGCGATGAACATGGCATGATAATGACAAAAATTTGGGACTTAGCAGTTTTTTTGAAAAACAAAACAGATCGGGCGCAGATGAACTAAAAGGCGCCTCGGGCGGGGTTTAGTCAGGCTTCTCACCAGAGGGCCTATGGGCCAGCGGATCTGGGCCGGAGGGAAGGGGAGGTTGGGTCGTGGCCCACGCGGGCACGATGCGGGCGGCCGGGTCGAGCGGCTCCTCCGCTCGACCTCGACCAGGGCGGCGGCGGCGGAGCAAGGCACCGGCGGCGGGGCAAGGGGCCGCCAGATCCGGCGATGTTGCGGCGAAACGGGGCCGGCAGCGAGCTCCGGC
>NC_041385.1:125905685-125908404 GCF_002162155.2 Triticum dicoccoides
CGGCGGGGGAAGAGATCGCGGCGGCGGGGCGCGGACGCTCGGGCGGCGGCGCGGGGCACCTCGGGTGGCGGTGAGGGAATGGGCCCCGCGGGCCAGGCATGGGCCCGAGCGGGCTGGACGGCGGCGCGGCCGGCGAGTGCCACGTGGCAGCCTCCAGTTCGTTGAGGGCGGCGGCGCGGGCGGGGCAGACATGTCCGGCCCGATGCGGACGTGTCCGGCGACGGCGAGGGGAAATGACTAGGGTTTGGACCCGGGATTTCGGAAGGGGAGGCTTATTTATAGTTTCTGGGAGCTAGGAGAGTCCAAATGAGGAGCGGTTTTCGGCCACGCGATCGTGATCGAACGACCGAGAGCATGGAGGGGAGTTAGATGGGGTTTGGGAAAATTTGGAGGGGTGTTGGGCCACAAAGAGAAAGGGCCTTTTGCGGTTACCCGGTTAACCGTTGGAGTATCAAACGACCTCCAAATGGCATGAAACTTGACAGGCGGTCTACCGGTGGTATACCAAGGACTCTTGGCAAGACTCGGTCCATTCCGAGAAAGTATAACACCCTCTGACAACGAGAGACAAAAGGGGAACGCCAGAGGACATAGGAGCGCCGAATGGCAAAACGGACAACGGGGAAAAGGCTCGGATGCATGAGACGAACACGTATGCAAAATGAAATGCACATGATGACATGGCAAAATGCAACACGCAAGAAATGGCGTGGCAACAATGATGAATAACTGGCAGACACCTCGCGCATCGGATCCGGGGCGTTACAACACTCCTCCACTAACAAGAGATCTCGTCCCGAGATCTTAGGACCGAGACGGAAGGGAAAAGGGATGAGGTGAAGCAAGAAGTCAAGAGAAGAGACAAGGAATCGAGAGCATTCGAGAAGAAGAGAGGAACGACAAGAATGACGAGAATCGAAAGCTCACGGAATCATATAGACTAAGAAACCACTCCGGTTAAAACGAGATATTAACGAATAAGACTGAAAGGATTTAGGCAGCACTCCGGTTGAAACATGGAGGAATAGAATCTGAACTTCACAAGATGGAATGACACTTGACGACATAAGCAACGCAATACCTCTGGAAGAATTGAAAGAATTGAAAGAAAAGAACTTAGCAGGAAGGGTTGAACGGAGTTGTTGAGAAAATCAACAACGAAAGAATGAGCATGTTGTGGACTTATAGGTAACATCTCAAGATCAGAAGCTATTAACCAGCCACAAACGGAAATGATCGGATAGCTTAGAAGAACAAAGACATGCAAAACTCCACTTCAAAAGAATTCGGAGAATTAATTGCACTTCGAAAAGCAAGAAGGAAAGATACTTGAGCTCCACCAACAAAATCTTGATGAACACTTGAAGAATGAATTAAATCATGAAGAACCAACATGAAGAACTTCGGTGACAAAAGATGATGAGATAGAATGAAAGATGAAAACCATAAGATTAAAGCCTTGCGATGATTTAGATGGAGGTTCCGACAAAATAGTCGAGGAAAATTTGAACTCCGGAAAAGAAAAGATGAAAACACTTGGAACTAGAATTTATTCAACAAGAACGAACTCCGAAGGAAGGGATTACTCACTTGGATGAAATAAGAATAAGATTTATTGTATGCTTATCCTTCATCAAATTAAATTGATGACAAACAACGGATTTCGCATACTACTTATTCTTCTTGAAAACGATTGAGAAGTGACATGTCGCAAACTTGGGAAGGTCTTACTGATCCACCAGTAGGATTGGAAAGACACGAATGGATTAATAAGATAATCAAAGAAAAAGAATCTTAAACGAACCACCATAAGAATTCAAAATGACTAATGAAAGAGAAGGAATCACCGGGAAGAATTATAAGAACCAATATGCTCGAGGGGATTTAGATGCAAAAGGACAAGGAGATCATGAGCTGACTAAAAAAACACTTGAATGAAGCACCAGGATAATAGAGAACGATAGCTGGAATGATGGCCTCCGGCGAAAAGAATTGAAAAAAAACAACTCCTGACATACTCCAGATGGTTGAAAATAATATCTGACAAATGGAATAATTCGAGAGGATAGCATGATGTTAGAACGACGAAACTTCGAGAGAATGGACAATATTTAAAGTAAAATCTCTTCTTCGGTCTTCAAATGACGACGTGAAACACCACCAAAGTTATAGAGATACTCCGGGAAAACGAAAAGCGAAGAGGTTGAGGCAACAAAGGAAAATGATTTGAAATCGATCTTGGAAAAGCATCTGACTAATGAAATTCATTCTTACGTCAGACTTGAAAAGAATTTGAGAATAATTCCGGGGAAATTAGAAGAGTCAGGTAAGATCCTGGGAAAAAACCTGTGGGTTAGGTCCCACTAAAAGAAAACACCGTTGAAAAGGATTGTTGAACAGATAAATGATGCACCAGAACGATTGAATTATTTGAATGAGGTGACAACCTCGAATTAATTGGAACACAGACGAATCTCCTGAGATGTCTTCCGAATTCCGGAAGGATAAACTGGATGAACGATTAGGGAGAACAATTGATCCGAGGGAAAGAATATAATCACTACCGAAAATGGAATTGAATCCACCAGAGAAGAAAAGAGATGAAGAATATCCACCGAGACGAGAATTCACCGGTTGAAATAATTTACGAAAGACTGAAGAGGCTCCGTATGAATGAAATAGATGGTCGAGAGAGAGTCAAACTCCGGGAAGAGAAAGG
>NC_041385.1:125908714-125913614 GCF_002162155.2 Triticum dicoccoides
AGAGAAAACACCGGTTGAAATCATTAAGGAAAGAAAGCAAATTCTTCACACGAGTAGGATGGATACTCGATTACGGACTCCGGTTCCGAGAAGAAAAAGGGGTGGGCGGGTGGGAAAGAAAACAACTGAGGATTGAACTCAAAGATGAAGAGATTCGAGTCGACTTGAGGAGAAATGCAACGGATGAAAAGAGCTGAGGAAAAACGATCGGAAAACCAACGGCGTGATCCTAAAGAAAAATTTGAAAGGGAAGAGGAGTAATTCAAAACACCTACGTCAAGATTCCTTACCAGAGCGACGAAGGGGCTGAGGAGTAAAAAGAACTCCTACTCTCCGATATAATTAGACTCCGAAAACAGTTTATTCTAGACTCTACATCGGCCAGACTACACGATCAATCAAGGGGGCTCCTAGGGTCGGTCGCGGCTCTGATACCAACTTTGTCACGCCCAATATGCGACCCTATCCAAAAGGAACTCGAAGGTCCCACCAAGGATAGACCCGCATATTGAAACACTTTTGCAAGGTGGATATCATTACATCATCCTTACATAATAGATGGGGATACATACATAAGGCATACAATGCCACTCGAATACAACATCACAATACATAAGAGCATCATCCGACTACGGATGAATCACAAACAGAAACTCAAACGACCTGCTAGCCCAGGCTGCCGACCTGGAACCTATCCCTGATCAAAGAAGAAGCAGAAGAAGAACTCAACGCAAGCAAGCATCGCTCTCGCGTCATGATCATCGCACAACTTGTACCTGCAACTGTTGTTGTAGTAATCTGTGAGCCACGAGGACTCAGCAATCCCATTACCATGGGTATCAAGACTAGCAAAGCTTAAAGGGAAAGGAAGGGGTAAAGTGGTGAGGCTGCAGCAGCGACTAAGTATATATGGTGGCTAACATACGCAAATAAGAGCGAGAAGATAGCAAGCAGAACAGTTGTCAACTAGTAATGATCAAGAAGTGATCCTGAACTCCTACTTACGTCAAACATAACCCAGAAACCGTGTTCACTTCCCGGACTCCGCCGAAAAGAGACCATCACGGCTACACACACGGTTGATGCGTTTTAATTCGGATCTGGTGTCAAGTTATCTACAACCGGACATTAACAAATTCCCATCTGCCTATAACCGCAGGCACGGCTTTCGAAAGTTTATACCCTGCAGGGGTGTCCCAACTTAGCCCATGATAAGCTCTCGCGATGAACGAAGGATATACCTTCTCCCAGGAAGACCCGATCAGACTCGGAATCCCGGTTTACAAGACATTTCGACGATGGTAAAACAAGACCAGCAAGACCGCCTGATGCGCCGACAATCCCGATAGGAGCTGCACATATGTCGTTCTCAGGGCAACACCGGATAAGCGAAGCGTACAGGAATCGACGTAACCCAATTTGCCAAGGGATGGCCCCGCACGGTGCTCTAGTTTGGACCAACACTTAGACAAGCATTGGCCCGGGGGGCTATAATAAAGATGACCCTCGAGAGAGCGACTCCCAACGGAAAAGTAGGTGGTGGTGAGGCAAATGGTAAAACCAATGTTGGGCCTTGCTGGAGGAGTTTTATTCAAAGCGAACTGTCAAGGGGGTCCCATAAATCACCCGACCGCATAAGGAACGCAAAATCCGGGAACATAACACCGGTATGAAGGAAACTAGGGCGGCAAGAGTGGAACAAAACACCAGGCATAAGGCCGAGCCTTCCACCCTTTACCAAGTATATAGATGCATTAATAATATAAGAGATATTTTGATATCCCAACCAAAATCCTGTCCACCATGGAGCAATCTTCAACTTCACCTGCAACTAGCAACACTATAAGAGGGCTGAGCAAAGCGGTAACCTAGCCAAGCAATGGTTTGCATAGGAAAGGTGTCAAAGGTTAGAGGTTTATGGCAATATGGGAGGCTTCAAGAGCAAAAGATAGGTAACGAAGCAAAGCAATAGAACGTAGCAACTAGCATAGCAATGATAGTAGTGAGATCCAGGGTAGCGGTCATCTTGCCTGAAATCCCGCAAGGAAGAAGAACGAGTCCATGAAGAAGACGAACGGATGAAGCCGAACCAAGCGTAGACGAACGAATCCTCACGATCGCAACGGAAACAGGAACTATCGAAAAGAAGCACACAACATAGTAAACACACCACACATAAACAAGGCATGATGCACGAACAAGCATGATGCATGACAAAGCTACAAGAAGCTACTCATGGCAAGACATGATGCAAACAAGAGCAACACATCAAGGCAAGTTTAAATGAGGTCGGGAACAACATATAACAATTCCGGTAAGTCCTCATATGCAAATTTCGAAATTGGTCCAGATCTGAATAAACCTTATGTTCAAGTTGTTAAACAGCAAGTTAAGATACACCAAGATGATCTACATGAAAATCTAGTCAAGTTACATATAAAGTTCATTTAGTTCGGAGCTACGACCTAGAAGATATGAGCAAAACAAGTTAAACATGGCATTGATGCAAAATGCACCCAAACATCAAGCAAACACCTCAAAACATGGATGCAACATGATAATATGAAGCTACATGCAATTCTAAGCAAGTTTCATATAGAGCACACTCAAAACGGAGCAACGGTTCAACACATGCACTCTATACAAGTTTAAAGGATAAGCTGTCCAAAACAGCAACTAGGCATATTGCAAGCATCAAAACAACATGCTACAGCATCTCAAAATGAAAACAAAAGACATGGGCATGATGTACAGGTAAAGCATAACAAAACATGAACACTGAGCTATCTCCAGAAATCAATAGAACATGCTCAAACACACATTGAAATATTGTAAATAATAACAATTCAGGCTTTGCAGAAAATAACATCAGGTTGCAATGTTCAGAGCTATCAAACAACATGCTACAGGAACATATCATGGCAAACAAAGCCATGGCATAAACCTACTAATTGCATAGAACAAGAGTCCCTTCCTGACCATGAGCCAAAAAGGATCAGAAAATATGATGGCACCCATGTAAACATGGCAAGTTATAATACAGATTCAAACATGGTAGAAACATAATTATGAAGGCATGTTGATGAGCTTGTGCAACTCACTACAGAGCAAAACATGGCATGGCAAGGCAACCAAAAGTAAGAAGACATGTTTGTGAAGCTAAGCATGGCAAGATCAAGTCCATAGGATGCATGTATCACTAGCGACAATCAGGATAACAACTGAACTTAATGTTAACAGGCTGACACCAACATTATCAAGCACCTTTGGAGCAAGATATGAACAGGCTACAACAAGCTCTAAATGCAACCAGGGGCATGAATGGCTAGGGCATAACATGTAGAACAAAAGATATTTAGTGAACATCTCCAGATTATGCATAGAATGATTAGTAGCAACATGTTTATATAGCATCACGAAATAACAGATTCAGCCTAGCAAAACAGCAACATCAAGATGCCTAGTTTGAATGCTTGTGCTAGTCACCACATTGATCACAAAAATACATGGTAAGCACCTCTGTAAATAAGACATGGCCTAGTTCAAAACACATCTAGACATCAACCTCATAGGATGCACACATCAATCATGGCAAAAATGACAAAAGAGCTAGTTAAAACAGTTTCAGCAGATAACATCATGAAGCACTCTTGCAACAAAGATTCAGGCATCAAGATGAACTCAAATGAATATGATGCAATGGAATGAAATGAAGTACCCGTTGAGTCCAACAATTTGACATATTACACGCACGAAACGGAGCTACGGATGCAGAGATATGATGCAATGAACATGGCATGATAATGACAAAAATCTGGGACTTAGCAGTTTTTTTGAAAAAAAAAACAAATCGGGCGCAGATGAACTAAAAGGCGCCTGGGGCGGGGTTTAGTCGTGCTTCTCACCAAAGGGGCTATGGGCCAGCGGATCTGGGCCGGAGGGAAGGGGAGATTGGGCCATGGCCCACGCGGGCACGATGCGGGCGCCGGGTCGAGCGGCTCCTCCGCTCAACCTCGACCAGGGCGGCCGCGGCGGAGCAAGGCACCGGCGGCGGGGCAAGGGGCCGCCAGATCCGGCGATGGGGCGGCGAAACGGGGCCGGCAGCGAGCTCCGGCAGTGAGAAGGCACGGCGGCGGCGGATTGACGGGCGACGACGCGATGGCGAGCGGCGGCGCTCGGGACGGCACGACGCGTGCCGGGGCTCCGGCGGGGTCCCTGGAGGGCGGCGGGGGAAGAGATCGCGGCGGCGGGGCGCGGACGCTCGGGCGGCGGTGCGGGGCACCTCGGTCGGTGGCGAGGGAACGGGCCCCGTGGGCCAGGCATGGGCAGAGCGGGCTAGACGGCGGCGCGGCCGGCGAGTGCCATGTGGCAGCCTCCGGTTCGCTGAGGGCGGCGGCCCGGGCGGGGCGGACATGTCCGGCCCGATGTGGACGTGTCTGGCGGCGGCGAGGGGAAATGACTAGGGTTTGGAGCCAGGATTTTGGAAGGGGATCTGGAATCAGCTAATTTGCCATCTGCCAGCTCTTTGTCGTCTGCTAGCTGACGGCAAAGAAGCTCTTTGTCATCAGCTACCAAAAAGCAGACGACAAAGATCAGGCTGACGGCAAAGAAGCTCTTTGCCGTTCGCCTGATCTTTGCTGTCCGCCAGCAGACGGCAAACAATCTTTGCCGTCAGCTGACGGACGGCAAAGAGAGAGGTGGCCCCCACCCCCGCCCATTTGGGAAAAACTTAACGGCCCACCTCTTTGTCGTCTGCCAGCAGACGGCAAAGAGGCAAAAGGGCGGACGGCAAAGAGGGGCGGACGGAAAAGAGGGCAGTATCTAACGGCCCGTACCCCCCCGCCCTTCTCTGTTCTCTCCTCGCCCCGGCACCACTTCCCACCCCACCGCCGCCGCCCCG
>NC_041385.1:125914851-125925161 GCF_002162155.2 Triticum dicoccoides
ACACGGCACCCTGACACCGACAGGACACCCCGACCACCGACACCTCCCGAAAAGGTGTTCTTTGGCCTTCCAGAGGCCGACGGGGTCATATATTTGTGAATTATTAGTTAGGTCATATATTTTTCGATTTTGTTATGAAAAACATCATATATAATTGTGTTGATCGTGTAGTTTTAAATGTGCAGTTGTTTCATCGCTGCGAGGTTTGGTGTTCGACGACCTCGCCGTGCGTTTGACGAGCTCTGCCCCTTCGTTCGTGGGTGAGCACAAATGACAAGTCCTCCTCCCCCATTAATTATTTGATCTATTCCGATGAAACTTGATAGCTAGCTATATATTATTATTCATGTCGGTCTTTTTTTATGTTGTACTAATTTCGTTTACTGTTTGTCATGGCAGGTGTTGAAAGATGGTGGGCGCTGGTCGGGAGCGTGGTCTGAGGTCTTCCATTCCAGATGCACCTCTCCGCCGAGCGTTGCTGGAGAGTATGGCCACACCGCCGGGCCCTTATTCGTCGACCGCGGTGCCCAGCAGGGGACGAGGTAGGAAGAGAGGAGGTGGGGCACGTGGTCGTGGGAGAGGAGGTAGGGTGACTGCTACGACGCCTTCCTCGCCACCACCCCCAGCCGTTTCACCCGAGCACGTGACTGCTAGGGTGGACTCGTCCGAGGAGGAGGCTACACGGACTCCGGTCCACGAGTCTCCGGTCTACGGGTCTTGGGCCCATGAGCCTCGGGTCGACTGGCCTTCGGCCCACGTGACCCCGGAGGAGCACACGTCCGGATGGGGTACCTGGCCAGATCAGCCCGAGGAGCCGAGTGGCCATGCTGATGATGGCGGGGAGCCGACTGATCTTGAGGAGGAGGGGGGCACCGTCTACCAGCGTGGTGCTACACGGCTCCCGTCCCTGCCGGTGACCCGCGAGCAGAGGTGGTTGATTTTCCCTGATGGGGAGAGGTACGTAAGTGCATTTATTATTTTTGTACCTTGTGCATTCACGTTTTTTCAAATAACTAATGCGTTGGCCTTGTCATGCTGCAGGGGTTGGGACCACCATCATAGTGTCCGCCGGCCCAACTCCGTCCTTGGAGTTCTTTGCCGGCAAAACTTCCCGGGGTTTATCACATTGCCTGGTGAGGGTCGGCTTCCAGAGCTTGGATTGAGCTGGGAGCACTACGTGGCTGCCCCGGCCCCGCCGGATGAGATTATCGACGGTGTCGTGTGCAACACGAGGGCAGACATGGTGATCAGAAAGTTCTGGGTAATTTCTCCTTTACACATTTAAAAATGTTCAACTAGCTAGTTATTAATTGTACTAATCAATATTGTCTCATTTGATTGCAGACATTCTACAGGTGTGAGGAGGGATACGAGGAGGACGCGGCACATGTTATCGAGAACGTCTGCAAGCGCCTACTCCAGAACTTACGGCACGAGGCTTGGGTGCAGGCTGTTCGAGACTACTACGCCTTGCATGGTATCAAGAAGACCAAGCCGGCGTGCCGCGATAAGTTCCTGAGTAAGGAGCAGTACATGAAGGTAATTCTTAAGGCCTTCTCTACTTAAGTTCCTTCATTTAGTAATTCTTAGCCGTAGCGCTCAAGTTTCTATTTGCTAACTTAGGCGCCTCCGAGATGGTGTGCGGAACGGATGGATTGTTGGGAGGTGTTGGTCAATGAGTGGTGCTCACAACAATGGCTAGCCCTCCACAATGAGGTCAAGGACAAACGTGCCCAAATGGAAGGTGTGCCACACCATCAAGGCAGCTCCAACTTATATCAGTTCAGGCGCAACTAGGTATGTGGTTTGCTTCATGATTCATATAATTCATTCATCATGCTAGCTTGAGCCCTATAATTACTAATTTTCATTGTTTCTCTCTTTCAGGCATGCTACAATAAGGCGGATAAGGTGCCAGAGGTGTACGACCTGTATGCCATGGCCCACAGTGCCTCTTTCAAGAAAGTCAAGGCTTTCTCTCAGTCTGACCTCGATGATGCAAACAACTTCACCAACATCTCCTCCCACAACAAGCTCGTGAGATATAGAGATGAGGGGAAGGCGAGGAAAGGGGAGGACTTTAACCCGAGCCAGGGTCCCATTGATCCAGAGTTGTTGACGATATCTGGTGGCGGGAGGTCCCATGGCTCCATAGCCATTGGAGATGGACTTATCCGTTGTCCTAGCACTCTCCCGGAGATCAAGGCGCGCCAGTCGAGCTCCGCTCCTGAGATAAGGCCTCGTGAACGGCCAGTGCAACTCGCCATCAAGGTTAGTGATATGTACTCAGTTATCTTTCTCCATTACATTGTGTGCGCTTCCATCAATTATTACAAATGGTCATGTGAGTGGTGTTGCAGGCTGCTATACAGAGTGAGAGAGATAGAACAGAGAAACTTCTGGCGGAGGCGGCGGAGAGGCAGCGGGAGTTGGAGGAGAGGACGACAAAGACGATGGAGGAGGAGAGGGTACGGAATGACATGCAGGCAAGGGCCATGTACGAGCTCCTTGTGGTAAGTTTCTTCTGCAGATTAGCCAAAACATTCATGTAGTGTTTGTCTCATTACTAACTAGTATGACTGAGTCGTCAAAACCAAATGTGCAGTCTGTGTGCGAGAAGACAGGTCAGACCGCTCCGCCGATGCCAGTGATTGCTCCTGGGACCACGGTGAGTTTTATTTGAATGGACATTACTTGCTAGTCTTAACATTTGAGTGTCATCATGCTAACAAGACATTGGAAATGATCTTTGGTGCAGCGTAACTCCAGACAAGCATCGCACGATCCTTCTCCAGCTACCGACACGAGCCACCCCGCTCCTACACCTCCTACATCTTGGTAAGTTTATCTAGTGTTTTGCTTAACACATGCATAAAGACCTAGACTTAGCTTTATTTCCTCCAATGCTTACCATAATGACCTAGACTTAGCTTCTTCACCTCCAAAATGACTTAATAAGCTTACTGACCTCCAAAACCATCCATTTTACCTAAGTTAGCTCTAAAACGGTCTGTACTTAGCTTACTTATGTCAAAAATTGCATAATTAGCTTAGTTAGCTTATAGACGATCCATTTTACCTAAGTTAGCTCTAAAATGACCCATTTTACCTAGGTTAGCTTATAAATGATCCAGTTCATCCAAGTTAGCTCAAAAATGACCCATTTTACCTAGATTAGCTCCTAAATGATCCATTTTACCTACGTTAGCTTTAAAATGACCCATTTCACCTAGGTTAACTCCAAAATGACCAATCTTACCTAGGTTATCTCATAAACGATCCATTTCAACTAATTTAGCTCATAAACGATCCATTTCACCTTGGTTACCTAAAAAACGATCCATTTCACCTAAATTAGCTCTTAAATGATCCATTTCACCTAAGTTAGCTCAAAAAGATCCATTTCAACTAAATTAGCTCATAAATGATCCATTTCACCTAAGTTAGCTCAAAAATGATCCATTTCAACTAGTTAGCTCATAAATGATCCATTTCATCTAAGTTAGCTAAAAAAGATCCATTTCATCTTAGTTACCTGAAAAACGATCCATTTGACCTTAGTTAGCTCAAAAACGACCCATTTCAACTAAGTTAGCTCATAAATGATCCATTTCACCTTAGCTACCTCATAAATGACCCATTTCAACTTAGTTAGCTCATATATGATCCATTTCACGTAAGTTAGCTCATAAATGACATACTCTTCTTGTTCTAGTCTTCTTCTTTTTCTACTCTTCTTGTTCTAGTCTTCTTCTTGTTCTACTCTTCTTCTTGTTCTACTCTTCTTGTTCTAACTTTCTTATTTTTCATTTTACAGAGTTCATTCACTTGACGAAAGCTTGCATAGATGGAGTGCTCCTTATCCCTTTCTCTATTTCTTTTGTATCATTGAACTATGCATGTATCGTTGGATGAAACTATTGTAATATATATGGTTGGATGCCTCTATGTTGAACTTGTTATGTATGATGGAACTATGCATGTAATATATATGGTTGGATGATGAAGTTATGTGTTGGATATCTTATATGTTTGCTCTGTAATGGCCTTTTGAAATATATCTATATATGTCATCTATATTTGTGATGAAAATTGTTGGATTTAATAAAAAAACAGATAAAAGAGCCAATATGCAGGCTCTTTGCCGTCTGCCACCGACGGCAACGGGCTCTTTGCCGTCTGCCGCGGACGGCAAAGAAGGCACGTGGCATCCAGCTGTGCTTCCTGGGAGCTGACCCGTTTGGTCAGTTTGCCTACAGTGGCAGATGGCAAAGACTTTGCCATCAGTGGCAGACGGCAAAGAACCTGCCATGTAGTGACGTGTAGATGACATCATACGGTGGACGGCAAAGACACTAGAAAGTTTGCCGTCAGCGGCGGACGGCAAAGGCCTGCCGTTAGCCACTTAACGGACTGACAGCACAATTATTGTCGTCCGCCTTCTTTGCCGTCTGACGCCCTCTCTTTGCCGTCTGCGGCGGACGGCAAAGACTTTGCCATCAGTAGCAGACGGCAAAGTAGTTGTTTACCGAAGCCTACTTTGCCGGAGCCTTTTGCCGTCCGCGGCTGACGGCAAAGGCCTTTGCCGTCCGCCGTTCATGCCTTTGCCGTCCGCCGTGGCAGACGGCAAAGTAGCTGATTCCTGTAGTGGGAGGCTTATTTATAGTTTCTGGGAGCTAGGAGAGTCCAAATGAGGAGCGGTTTTCGGCCACGCGACCATGATCGAACGACCGAGAGCATGGAGGGGAGTTAGATGGGTTTTGGTCACTTTGGAGGGGTGTTGGGCTGCAAAGAGAAAGGGGCTTTTGCGGTTACCCGGTTAACCGTTGGAGTATCAAACGACCTCCAAATGGCATGAAACTTGACAGGCGGTCTACCGGTGGTATACCAAGGCCGCTTGGCAAGACTCGGTCCATTCCAAGAAAGTTTAACACCCTCTCACAACGAGAGACAAAAGGGGAACGCCGGAGGACATAGGAGCGCCGGATTGCAAAACAGACAACGGGGAAAAGGCTCGGATGCATGAGACGAACACGTATGGAAAATGAAATGCACATGATGACATGGCAAAATGCAACACGCAAGCAAATGACATGGCAACAACGACGAATAACTGGAAGACACCTGGCGCATCGAATCCGGGCGTTACAACACTCCTCCACTAACAAGAGATCTCGTCCCGAGATCTTAGGACCGAGACGGAAGGGAAAAGGGATGAGGTGAAGCAATAAGTCAAGAGAAGAGACAAGGAATCGAGAGCATTCGAGAAGAAGAGAGGAACGACGAGAATGACGAGAATCGAAAGCTCACGGAATCATATAGACTAAGAAACCACTCCGGTTAAAATGATATATTAACAAATAAGACTGAAAGGATTTAGGGAGCACTCCGGTTGAAACATGGAGGAATAGAATCTGAACTTCACAAGATGGAATGACACTTGACGACATAAGAAACGCAATACCTCCGGAAGAACTAAAAGAATTGAAAGAAAAGAACTTAGCAGGAAGGGTTGAACGGAGTTGTTGAGAAAATCAACAACGAAAGAATAAGCTTGTTGTGGACTTATAGGTAACATCTCAAGATCAGAAGGTATTAACCAGCCACAAACGGAAATGATTGGATAGCTTAGAAGAAAAAAGACATGCAAAACTCCACTTCAAAAGAATTCGGAGAATTAATTGCACTTTGAAAAGCAAGAAGGAAAGATACTTGAGCTCCACCAACAAAATCTTGATGAACACTTGAAGAATGAATTAAATCATGAAGAACCAACATGAAGAACTCCGGTGACAAAAGATGATGAGATAGAATGAAAGATGAAAACCATAAGATTAAAGCCTTGCGATGATTTAGATGGAGGTTCCGACAAAATAGTCGAGGAAAATTTGAACTCCGGAAAAGAAAAGATGAAAACACTTGGAACTAGAATTTATTCAACAAGAACGAACTCCGAAGGAAGGGATTACTCACTTGGATGAAATAAGAATAAGATTTATTGTATGCTTATCCTTCATCAAATTAAATTGATGACAAACAACAGATTTCGCATACTACTTTTTCTTCTTGAAAAGGATTGAGAAGTGACATGTCGCAAACTTGGGAAGGTCTTCCTGATCCACCGGTAGGATTGGAAAGACACAAATGGATTAATAAGATAATCAAAGAAAAAGAATCTTAAACGAACCACCGTAAGAATTCAAAATGACTAATGAAAGAGAAGGAATCACCGGGAAGAATTAGAAGAACCAATATGCTCGAGGGGATTTAGATGCAAAAGGACAAGGAGATCATGAGCTGACTAAAAAAACACTTGAACAAAGCACCGGGATAATAGAGAATGATAGCTGGAATGATGGCATCTGGCGAAAAGAATTGAAAAAAAAACAACTCCTGACATACTCCGGATGGTTGAAAAGAATATCTGACAAATGGAATAATTTGAGAGGATAGCATGAAGCTAGAACGACGAAACTTCGAGAGAATGGACAAAATTTAAAGGAAAATCTCATCTTCGCTCTTCAAATGACGACGGGAAACACCACCAAAATTATAGAGATACTCTGGGAAAACGAAAAGCGAAGAGGTTGAGGCAACAAAGGAAAATGATTTGAAATCGATCTTGGAAAAGCATCTGACTGATGAAATTCATTCTTACGTCAGACTTGAAAAGAATTTGAGAATAATTCCGGGGAAATTAGAAGAGTCAGGTAAGATCCTGGGAAGAAACCTGTGGGTTAGGGCCCACTACAAGAAAACACCGTTGAAAAGGATTGTTGAACAGATAAATGATGCACCGGAACGATTGAAATATTTGAATGAGGTGACAACCTCGAATTAATTGGAACACAGACGAATCTCCTGAGATGTCTTCCGAATTCCGGAAGGATAAACTGGCGAGAGACGAACGAGCAGGGAGAACACTTGATCCAAGGGAAAGAATATAATCACTACCAAAAATGGAATTGAATCCACCGGAGAAGAAAAGAGATGAAGAATGTCCACCGAGACAAGAATTCACCGGTTGAAATAATTTACGAAAGACTGAAGAGGCTCCGTATGAATGAAATAGATGGTCGAGAGAGAGTCAAACTCCGGGAAGAGAAAGGGTGGGAGGGCGGGAAAACAAAGACAACTTGGAAGGGGAAATGACGAATATCTTGAAGAGAAAACACCGGTTGAAATCATTAAGGAAAGAAAGCAAAGGCTTCACATGAGTAGGATGGATACTCGATTACGGACTCCGGTTCCGAGAAGAAAAAGGGGTGGGAAGGTGGGAAAGAAAACAACTGAGGATTGAACTCAAAGATGAAGAGATTCGAGTCGACTTGACGAGAAATGCACCGGATGAAAAGAGCTGAGGAACAACGATCAGAAAACCAACTACGTGATCCTAAAGAAAAAATTGAAAGGGAAGAGGAGTAATTCAAAACACCTACGTCAAGATTCCTTACCAGAGCGACGAAGGGGCTGAGGAGTAAAAAGAATTCATACTCTCCGATATAACTAGACTCCGAAAACAGTTTATTCTAGACTCAACATCGGCCAGACTACATGATCAATCAAGGGGGCTCCTAGGGTCGGTCGCGGCTCTGATATCAACTTTGTCATGCCCAATATGCGACCCTATCCAAAAGGAACTCAAAGGTCCCACCAAGGATAGACCCGCATATTGAAACGCTTTTGCAAGGTGGATATCATTACATCAACATTACATAATAGATGGGGATACATACATAAGGCATACAATGCCACTCGAATACAACATCACAATACATAAGAGCATCATCCGACCGCGTAAGGAACGCAAAATCCGGGAACATAACACCGGTATGACGGAAACTAGAGCGGCAAGAGTGGAACAAAACACCAGGCATAAGACCGAGCCTTCCACCCTTTACCAAGTATATAGATGCATTAATAATATAAGAGATATTGTGATATCCCAACCAAAATCCTGTCCACCATGGAGCAATCTTCAACTTCACCTGCAACTAGCAACGCTATAAGAGGGCTGAGCAAAGCGGTAACATAGCCAAGCAATGGTTTGCATAGGAAAGGTGTCAAAGGTGAGAGGTTCATGGCAATATGGGAGGCTTGAAGGGCAAAAGATAGGTAACGCAGAAAAGCGATAGAACGATGCAACTAGCATAGAAATGATAGTAGTGAGATCCAGGGTAGCGGTCATCTTGCCTGAAATCCCGCAAGGAAGAAGAACGAGTCTATGAAGAATACGAACGGATGAAGCCGAACCAAGCGTAGACGAACGAATCCTCAAGATCGTAACGGAAACAGGAACTATCGAAAAGAAGCATACAACATAGTAAACACACCACACATGAACAAGGCATGATGCACGAACAAGCCTGATGCATGACAAAGCTACATGAAGCTACTCATGGCAAGAGATGATGCAAACAAGAGCAACACATCAAGGCAAGTTTAAATGAGGCCGGGAACAACATATAACAATTCCGGTAAGTCCTCATATGCAAATTTCGAAATTGGTCCAGATCTGAATAAACCTTACGTTCAAGTTTTTAAACAGCAAGTTAAGATACACCAAGATGATCTACACGAAAATCTAGTCAAGTTACATATAAAGTTCATTTAGTTCGGAGCTACGGCCTAGAAGATATGAGCAAAACAAGTTAAACATGGCATTGATGCAAAATGCACCCAAACATCAAGCAAACACCTCAAAACATGGATGCAACATGATAATATGAAGCTACATGCAATTCTAAGCAAGTTTCATATAGAGCACACTCAAAACGGAGCAACAGTTCAACACATGCATTCTATACAAGTGTAAAGGATAAGCTGTCCAAAACAGCAACTAGGCATATTGCAAGCATCAAAACAACATGCTACAGTATCTCAACTTGAAAACAAAAGACATGGGCATGATGTACAGGTAAAGCATAACAAAACATGAACACTGAGCTATCTCCAGAAATCAATAGAACATGCTCAAACACACATGGAAAGATTGCAAATAATAACAATTCAGGCTTTGCAGAAAATAACATCAGGTTGCAATGTTCAGAGCTATCAAAAAACATGCTACAGGAACATATCATGGCAAACAAAGGCATTGCATGAACCTACTAATTGCATAGAAGAAGAGTGCCTTACTGACCATGACCCAAAAAGGATCAGAAAATATGATGGCACCCATGTAAACATGGCAAGTTATAATACAGATTCAAACATGGTAGAATCAGAATTATGAAGGCATGTTGATGAGCTTGTGCAACTCACTACAGAGCAAATCATGGCATGGAAAGGCAACCAACAGTAAGAAGACATGTTTGTGAAGCTAAGCATGGCAAGATCAAGTCCATAGGATGCATGTATCACTAGCATCAATCACGATAACAAGTGAACTTAATGTTAACAGGCTGACAGCAACATTATCAAGCAACTTTGGAGCAAGATATGAACAAGCTACAGACAGCTCTAAATGCAACCAGGGGCATGAATGGCTAGGGAATAACATGTAGGACAAAAGATATTTAGTGAACATCTCCAGATTATGCATCGAATGATTAGTAGCAACATGTTTATATAGCATCACGAAATAACAGATTCAGCCTAGCAAATCAGCAACATCAAGATGCCTAGTTTGCATGCTTGTGCTAGTCACCACATTGATCACAAAAATACATGGTATGCACCTCTGTAGATAAGACATGGCATAGTTCAAAACACATGTAGACATCAACCTCATAGGATGCACACATCAATCATGCCAAAAATGACAAAAGAGCTAGTTAAAACAGTTTCAGCAGATAACATCATGAAGCACTCTTGCAACAAAGATTCAGGCATCAAGATGAACTCAAATGAATATGATGCAATGGAATGAAATTACGTACTCGTTGAGACGAACAATTTGACATATCACATCAGATGCAGAGATACCATGCGATGAACATGGCATGATAATGACAAAAATCTGGGCCTTCGCAGTTTTTTTGAAAAAAAAAACAGATCGGGCGCAGATGAACTAAAAGGCGCCTGGGGCGGGGTTTAATCGGGCTTCTCACCAGAGGGCCTATGGGCCAGCGGATCTGGGCTGGAGGGAAGGGGAGGTTGGGCCGTGGCCCACGCGGGCACGATGCGGGCGGCCGGAACGAGCGGCTCCTCCGCTCGACCTCGACCAGGGCGGCAGCGGCGGAGCAAGGCACCGGCGGCGGGGCAAGGGGCCGCCAGATCGGGTGATGGGGCGGCGAAACAGGGTCGGCAGCGAGCTCCGGCGGTGAGAAGGCACGGCGGCGGCGGATCGACGGGCGACGGGGCGATGG
>NC_041385.1:125925661-125950050 GCF_002162155.2 Triticum dicoccoides
CGGGGGAAGAGATTGCGGCAGCGGGGCGCGGACGCTCGGGCGGCGGCGCGGGGCACCTCGGGCGGCGGCGAGGGAACGGGCCCCGCGGGCCAGGCATGGACCCGAGCGGGCTGGACGGCGGCGCGGCCGGCAAGTGCCACGTGGCAGCCTACAGTTTGCTGAGGGCGGCGGCGTGGGCGGGGCGGACATGTCCGGCCCGATGCGGACGTGTCCGGCGGCGGCGAGGGGAAATGACTAGGGTTTGGACCCGGGATTTCGGAAGGGGAGGCTTATTTATAGTTTCTGGGAGCTAGGAGAGTCCAAATGAGGATCGGTTTTCGGCCACGCGATCGTGATCGAACGACCGAGAACATGGAGGGGAGTTAGATGGGTTTTGGGCCACTTTGGAGGGGTGTTGGGCTGCAAAGATAAAGGGGCTTTTGCGGTTACCTGGTTAACCGTTGGAGTATCAAACGACCTCCAAATGGCACGAAACTTGACAGGCGGTCTACCGGTGGTATACCAAGGCCGCTTGGCAAGACTCGGTCCATTCCGAGAAAGTTTAACACCCTCTCACAACGAGAGACAAATGGGGAACGCCGGAGGACATAGGAGCGCCGGATTGCAAAACGGACAACGGGGAAAAGGCTCGGATGCATGAGACGAACACGTATGCAAAATGAAATGCACATGATAACATGGCAAAATGCAACACGCAAGCAAATGACATGGCAACAACGACGAATAACTGGAAGACACCTGGCACATCGGATCCGGGGCGTTACAGCCTCGCCGTCGTCCACCTCCCTGGTGCTCTCGGCGCGGCATGGTCAACGATGTCCATCCAACGGCCGTAGTGCTTCTTCAATCTCTGGTCTTCTTGCCCCAGCCGCCCAAAGCAGCGCCGGTCGTGCCACATGCTCCTGCCTCCCGTGGCCTGCTGTGCTGCCGCGGAGGCCTCACCGTCCCCATACTACTCCCACCGTTGGCCAGCCATCCCTCCACTCACCCACTCCCCCTGTTATTCTGCGGCGACGGCAGCCTCACACCGCAGACGAACCAGTGAACCCTTGTGCTCCTCTCCGCGTGGGCATCCACTGCCGCGTCTTCCCCGGCTCCACGTCGTCCCCTTCCTAGGCCTCGCCGTCGTCCACCTTTATGGTGCTCTTGGCGCGGCGTGGTCAATGTTGTCAACGACCGACTTCCATCGGAAGAGTACTGTACGTGGAGAGGCTGACAGCTGGGTCCAAGGCCACTGCCCAGTTTTTTTGTGATTTGCCAAGTAAGTCGCTTTGTCAGGCCTGTTAGGCTGCAAATCTTTCAAGACGGGGAGAGCTTCATTCGGCTAGCCGAGAAACTGGCCTATCAGTAATGAGAAATGGGCTGTACATTTTTAAAACACATCAAACTGGCAATTCGTTTCAAATATCTTTTTTTTCATTTCGAGATTTTAAATTACATTAATTTTTATGCATGGAGAATGTGTTGGATTTTATATTGATATACATTTATTTTTAAAATCAGTTTGAATGTGAGTCGAAATTTCAGGATTGAAAACAGTTCAGACCGCACCGAAATATGCAAAATTTCGTATAATTTTTTAACCGTGGCCACAATATGGGCTGTAATGCTAACAAAAAGAATATGGGCTCCAAAAAAACTTTAAGAATTAGCAAATGGGCTGTAAATTATTAGAAATAATGGCAGATTGGCTGTATGCTGTTTTCCACAGATTTGAGGCTTTCCTAAACAAAAAGGTTGACGCACAAGCAGTGATTGTTAGATGTCCATCGAACGGCCGTCATGCTTCTTCAATCTCTGCTCTTCCTGCTCCAGCCGCTTAAACAAGCGCCGGTGGGACTGCCTGCTCCCTCCTCCCCGTGGCCGGCTGTGCTGCCACGCAGGCCTCACCGCCTCACCGTACTCCCATCGCTGGCCTAGCCATCCCTCTACTCACCCACACTTGCAGTTATTCTCCGGCGACGGCAGACGAACCAGTAAACCCTCGTACAGTCATACTCCCCTCCACGTGGGAACCAACTGTCGAGTCTTCCCTGCCTCCGTGTCGTTCCCTTCCTAGGCCTTGCCGTCGTCCACCGCCCTGGTGCTCTCGGCGCGGCCTGGTCAACGTGGCTAACGACCGACATGCATCTGAAGTGGACTGTACGTGGAGAGGCCGACAGTGGGTCCACGGCCGCACGCAAGGAAATGCCTCCTTATTACACGCAAAATAATGATTCCTCCACCTAACATGAGGGACCCATCGAAAGGGCCTCTGTATTTCGCGAAAAAAACGTTACCGCTGCTGACAGCTCGGACCCACCAGCTATATCTTCGCACGCAAGGAAGCAAACAAAAATGAATACTCCCCCTGTTAGCTGGGACCCAGTATAGTGGCAGGCTGACTTGTGGGCCTACTAAGTTGACGGGGACAGAGGGCTCCGGTGACCGTATGATGTCCATCCAACGGCTGGAGTGCTTCTTCAACCTCTGGTCTTCGTGCTCCAGCCGCCCAAAGTAGCGCCGGTCGTGCCGCGTGCTCCTGCCTCCCGTGGCCGGCTATGATGCAGCGGAGGCCTCACCGCCCCCTACTACTCCCACCGCTGGCCAGGCCATCCCTCTACTCACCCACACCCCCTGTTATTCTGCGGCGACTGCAGCCTCACCCTCATACTCCTCTTCGCGTGGGCATGCACTGCTGCGTCTTCCCCAGCTCCGCATCGTCCCCTTCCTAGGCCTCGCCGTCGTCCACCGTCGTGGTGCTCTCGGCGTGGCATGGTCAATGTTGTCCATCCAACGGCCGTAGTGCTTCTTCAACCTCTGGTCTTCTTGCCCCAGCCGCCCAAAGCAGCGCCGGTCGTGCCACATGCTCCTGCCTCCTGTGGCCTGCTGTGCTGCCGCGGAGGCCTCACCGTCCCCATACTACTCCCACCGTTGGCCAGCCATCCCTCCACTCACCCACTCCCCCTGTTATTCTGCGGCGACGGCAGCCTCATACCGCAGACGAACCAGTGAACCCTTGTGCTCCTCTCCGCGTGGGCATCCACTGCCGCGTCTTCCCCGGCTCCACGTCGTCCCCTTCCTAGGCCTCGCCGTCGTCCACCTTTGTGGTGCTCTTGGCGCGGCGTGGTCAATGTTGTCAACGACCGACTTCCATCGGAAGAGTACTGTACGTGGAGAGGCTGACAGCTGGGTCCAAGGCCACTGCCCAGTTTTTTTGTGATTTGCCAAGTAAGTCGCTTTGTCAGGCCTGTTAGGCTGCAAATCTTTCAAGACGGGGAGAGCTTCATTCGGCTAGCCGAGAAACTGGCCTATGAGTAATGAGAAATGGGCTGTACATTTTTAAAACACATCAAACTGGCAATTCGTTTCAAATATCTTTTTTTTCATTTCGAGATTTTAAATTACATTAATTTTTATGCATGGAGAATGTGTTGGATTTTATATTGATATACATTTATTTTTAAAATCAGTTTGAATGTGAGTCGAAATTTCAGGATTGAAAACAGTTCAGACCGCACCGAAATATGCAAAATTTCGTATAATTTTTTAACCGTGGCCACAATATGGGCTGTAATGCTAACAAAAAGAATATGGGCTCCAAAAAAACTTTAAGAATTAGCAAATGGGCTGTAAATTATTAGAAATAATGGCAGATTGGCTGTATGCTGTTTTCCACAGATTTGAGGCTTTCCTAAACAAAAAGGTTGACGCACAAGCAGTGATTGTTAGATGTCCATCGAACGGCCGTCATGCTTCTTCAATCTCTGCTCTTCCTGCTCCAGCCGCTTAAACAAGCGCCGGTGGGACTGCCTGCTCCCTCCTCCCCGTGGCCGGCTGTGCTGCCACGCAGGCCTCACCGCCTCACCGTACTCCCATCGCTGGCCTAGCCATCCCTCTACTCACCCACACTTGCAGTTATTCTCCGGCGACGGCAGACGAACCAGTAAACCCTCGTACAGTCATACTCCCCTCCACGTGGGAACCAACTGTCGAGTCTTCCCTGCCTCCGTGTCGTTCCCTTCCTAGGCCTTGCCGTCGTCCACCGCCCTGGTGCTCTCGGCGCGGCCTGGTCAACGTGGCTAACGACCGACATGCATCTGAAGTGGACTGTACGTGGAGAGGCCGACAGCTGGGTCCACGGCCGCACGCAAGGAAATGCCTCCTTATTACACGCAAAATAATGATTCCTCCACCTAACATCAGGGACCCATCGAAAGGGCCTCTGTATTTCGCGAAAAAAACGTTACCGCTGCTGACAGCTCGGACCCACCAGCTATATCTTCGCACGCAAGGAAGCAAACAAAAATGAATACTCCCCCTGTTAGCTGGGACCCAGTATAGTGGCAGGCTGACTTGTGGGCCTACTAAGTTGACGGGGACAGAGGGCTCCGGTGACCGTATGATGTCCATCCAACGGCTGGAGTGCTTCTTCAACCTCTGGTCTTCGTGCTCCAGCCGCCCAAAGTAGCGCCGGTCGTGCCGCGTGCTCCTGCCTCCCGTGGCCGGCTATGATGCAGCGGAGGCCTCACCGCCCCCTACTACTCCCACCGCTGGCCAGGCCATCCCTCTACTCACCCACACCCCCTGTTATTCTGCGGCGACTGCAGCCTCACCCTCATACTCCTCTTCGCGTGGGCATGCACTGCTGCGTCTTCCCCAGCTCCGCATCGTCCCCTTCCTAGGCCTCGCCGTCGTCCACCGTCGTGGTGCTCTCGGCGTGGCATGGTCAATGTGGTCAATGACCAACTTCCATCGGAAGAGTACTGTGCATGAAGAGGCTAACAGCTGGGTCCACGGCGGCCGCAAGGAAGTGCCTCCTTATTACGCGCAAAATAATTATCCCTCCACCTGACAGGAGGGACCCACTGGACGGGCCACCAGTATTTTGCAAAAAAAACCTTTCCCCCCTGACTGCTGGGACCCACCAGCTACATCTTCACACGCAAGGAAGTGCGTCCGAGAAAAAAAAACCAAAACGATTCGCCCCCCTGACTGCTGGGACCCACCAGCTACATCTTCGCATGCAAGGAAGTGCGTGACAGTCGGGACCCACCTGGTCGAAGCGTATGTAGTGTTGTCATTCTGGTCGCGAAAGTGTACGTACATACTGATCGATGTAGAGGCACGCATGTGTCATAGTAGAGGCGCGCACGTAGCATGCACACGTACGTACAGCAGCGAGGGTGCAAGAAAGAAAGTACGGCCACGTACGTACATACGGGCAGGGTCTCGAACGCCTACTCGCGCATACGTACATGGCTGGGTCTGAACGGAGAAACAACGTCGTTGTCGTGTTCATGGGGAGCCAACCGGCTGGGTCGGAACGAAATGCGTGGTCGTGTTCATCGGGAGGGCTTGGACGGAACAGGCGATGGAAACGAGGCCTCGCGTACCGCACAACAGAGGAAACGGACCTCCTACATTCGGAACGGGGTCCTGTTGGTCGGGAGGGGTGTGGCGTACCGCAAAATGGAGGAAACGGACCTCCTACGGTCGAAACGGGGGTCCTATTGATCGGGAGGGGTGTGGCGTACCGCAAGACGGGGGAAACGGACCTCCTACGGTCGAAACGGGGGTCCTGTTGACCGCGAGGGGTGTGGCGTACCGCAAAACGGATGAAACGGACCTCCTACGGTCGAAACGGGGGTCCTATTGATCGGGAGGGGTGTGCATACCGCAAAATGGGACTCCACGGGATACTGTTCATCTCCACCGTTGACCTCCTCTAGCCTCCACGGGCTACCGTCGACCTCCTCCAGCCTCTACGGGCTCCTGTTCATCCAGCCTCCACCGCGCGCTACTCCACCGGCTACTGGTCAACCACCCCTCCACCGCCTACTGTTCATCCAGCCCTCCACACCATGGGGTCCTGTTCAACCACCCCTCCACGGCCACCCCTCCACCGTCTACTGTTCATCCAGCCCTCCACACCACGGGGTCCTGTTCATCCAGAGGCAACACCACCGCTCACTGTTCATCCACCCCCCTCGCCCCCCCGCAACGCTCACTGTTCATCCCGGAGGCAGCATCGATCAGCTTCAGTTAGCAGCAGTAGCGAAGGAATCTCTCCATCGGGTTCAGTTAACAGTCATCGATCGATCGCTCGGGTTCAGTAACGCGTAGCCCGCAGTGCAATTGCTCGGGTTCAGTTAGAGCCCAACGCCTCGCTCGGGTTCAGTTAGAGCCAACGCCTCGCACACACGCGCGTACGTGTATGAGAGAAACGCGCATCGCTCGGCCCCCGACCTCCCACCATACCGGCAACTCCCCGAAATTTTCCTCCCCCTCGCTTCTACCACGGTTTTTTCCGTCATGGATGGCCCAAAGAATGTCATGCAGCTGCGTCTCCGGCCCGCCCAGGACAAAAAGCCCATTTTCTGTCATGATTTTTTGTCATAGAAGTAGGAGCCCACCACATCTATGATGATACCAGGTTTTGTCACAATTATCGTCATAGAAGTGTCATATGTATGACAGAAAAGTTTTTCGTTCGGCCCAAAATGTCACGAATGTGTCTATTTTTTGTAGTGAAGGCGGCCAAGGAGCAGACCAGATGCGAGAAGCATGAGGCCCGGGTCAAGGAGGTCTAGCAAGAGCTCCAGGACGCAGTCAAAAGATGCGAGTCCTTGGAGCATGATTTTAAGGAGCAAGAGTCTGACCTTGCCAAGGCCCGCTAGGGCGCACAATATGCCCGAGCCGAAACCCAGGGTGCCCTTCAGGAAATCCAGGCGGCCAAGAAGATCGCGGCGGGTAAGGCTTTTATAATGTGGAGCAAATATGTGAGGGAAAGGTTCCTTCTACTGACCCAGATTTGGAGCTCTCTAGGGGCATTTGCGGATCTGCCGCCCAGTATATCAGATGTTGTGGTATTCCATCGAACCGAAGAGGGAAGCTCTACGGAGAAGCTATTCTGGTCACAGTACCTTGCACCATAACATCCGGTGCCTTTTAGCGACCAGCTAAAGCAACTGGTCGAGCTGCATAAGGCGGCCGAACTAACCATGAAGGATTTGATAATCCGGCTATGGCCTGCCGAAGCTATTCCTAGCAGCTACTTCAGACTCGTGAAGCAGCTGTTTAGTGCATGTCCTCGGCTTGATGCCATTAAGCGGTCTGTCTGCATTGAAGGTGCACGGATGGCCTTCGCCCGCGCCAAGACGCACTGGGCGAAGATGGACGTCACGTAGTTGATGACCGAAGGACAGCCCGAAGGCAAGGAGCACCTCAAGCTCGAGTTGTATTATAATAGTGTCATGGAGGGGTCCCACCTTGTGGCGGAGCAATGTGCTAAGGATATCATATTCCCATGAATACACTCATGTTTATCCTGTCCTGTAATATGAAACAGTTCAGTTATGTAGTGTAAAGTTTGTTTAAAACTACACCTCCCGTGCGACCGTTTTAATAAATCTGAGAAATGCCAATCGTCGGCTTCTGCCCCCACGTAGGTAGTACGGGGGTGTTCGGGATAAATCTAAACACTCTTTATCCAAGGTTTTGGTCCTTTAAGGAGGTGTTTAGCACAACGAACCAGACAATCAGACTATTCAGCTTTATGTTTCTCACTTAGCCATAGGAGTTTGACGAGACAAACTTGGGCTAGCCCCTGGTGTTCGGAAGACCAAACTTGGGGCGCTATATACGCTTAATCGGATAAAAACCGATTCATCGCGGTATGCGGAAAAAAATCACTAAAGATTTGTAACCTCTCAAACAGCTGACCAACTCTCGCCGCATCATGACAGCCAGTTTTTGGCTTTCTCTACTAAGGTGTCCGTCTGGAAGAACCATGACACAATCGCAGTAGTTCTCCCTTTACTACCCTAGCCTATATAGAGGAATGTAGGGTAGCAAGCACAGGAGCCGGGCAACCCAACTATTGACCCAAGACATGATTCGGAGCCGATGCATATAATGCTACAATTTGGGGTGCCGAACTACCGTAAAAGTATTTGGACTTTCTTGCCGTGTTATGGGGCATAACAAAGCCCCTGGTGAATTAAATCGTACCAGAGTGTACGGGTACAAATGATAAAAAAATATATAAAGAAAAGGAAAAAAGTTAAGTGATAAGCTGATGCTGCAAATATAGAGCCGCAAATTATTTTCCATTATATTTTAACTAATACGTCAAGGCGTACTTGTACAAGTAGTGCAATAAGCAATAGGGCTATTTGACATGCCATGACCAAGGGCAGGTTGTGTGCAGGTTTTAAGATAGGTATACCGATCGTTAGCAGAGACCACCTGTGAATTCCCTTGCACGCTTAAGACTTTTGCCTTCCTGGTGTATACCTCTTCTTGATAGGTCCGATGATTAGGTTGTCCGGGAAAGAGGTCAGAAGGAAGAAACCTGAAAAGGAAAAGAAATAGTGAAAGTATTTGGATCCAGGAGCGGTTGAGCCGTATTGTGGACCCTGGTCTAGCTGCGCCTCCGTCCATGCCCACGTATTTTGAGTGTGTAATTATGTACGCGCAGCACAAATGTCGCCACGTGGTTGAGACTGGGATGGAGTCCGAATTGCTAGTCAAGCTCTAGACGAGCCGGACAGTCCTTCTGCAGGGTAGCTCGGACTCGCTTGACGGTGTCTGGGGGATTTATTGTCGACTTGAGGTTCTGCCTAAAAAGGCTACTCTGTACTTCTGCTGCAATGGTCGTGGTGTGCTCCTCAGTACGGAGGGAGCATTCTGT
Organism: Triticum dicoccoides; assembly: GCF_002162155.2. Lineage (NCBI taxonomy): Eukaryota > Viridiplantae > Streptophyta > Magnoliopsida > Poales > Poaceae > Triticum > Triticum dicoccoides. Next base: position 125,934,336 of record NC_041385.1, read on the forward strand.
ATTTCCATTGACCGTTATGACACCGTGTGGTCCAGGCATCTTGAGCATGAGATAGGCATAGTGCGGCACAACATTGAATCAAGCGAATGTGGTTCGTCCGAGCAGTGCGTGATAGCCACTGCGAAAGGGGACGATATCGAAGATCAATTCTTCGCTTCAGAAGTTATCCGGGGATCCGAAGACCACTTCTAGTGTGATTGAGCCTGTACAACAGGCCTCCACACCTAGTCTGACACCTTTAAAGGTGGTTTTTGTGGGCTTGATCCTTGAGGAATCGATAACCATTTAGCGCACTGTATCCTGATAGAGCAGGTTTAGGCTGCTTCCACCGTCCATGAGGACGCGTGTTAGGTGGAATCCGTCAAGGATCAAGCACTAGTGCGGCTGAACCGCCACAACGGATGCTGGTCGGATGGTCCCTTCAATCAAAACTGATCGAACAGGAGGACCACGGGTTGTATTTTGGGGCGACTGGCTCCATCACGTAGATGTCCCTTAGCGCGCGCTTCCGCTCCCTTTTGAGGATATGGGTAGCATATATCATGTTCACCGTTTTAACTTGGGGAGGAAACTTCTTCTGTCCCCCTGTGTTCAGTGGTCGGGGTTCCTCGTCGTCATCATTTTGCGACCCCTTTTCCTTGTTTTCGTCATTTAACTTGCCGACCTGTTTAAAGACCCAACATTCTGTGTTGGTATGATTGGCTGGTTTATAGGGGGTGCCGTGGATTTGACATGGACGATCGAGTATACGGTCCAAACTGGATGGGCCCGAATTGTTTCTCTTAAATGGTTTTTTCCGCTGATCGGACTTGGAGCCACTGAATCCGGCATTGATGGCCGTGTCTTCGGTGTTGTCACCATTATTTCGACAATTATGTCTGTTGCGTTGGGGCTTGCCGTTGCTATCTCTGGCTTCAGATGTGCTAGGTTTACTTGAGGTGTTGTAGCTATGAGCTAGCCAGCTATCCTCGCCCGCACAGAAGCGGGTCATGAGCGTCGGCTGCCATGGACTTCAGCTTCTCTTGGTCGAGGTGTCGGGCAAGCCATTCGTCACATTTGGCGAGGGCTTCTGCATCCGGATAGTCGATGATCTGGTTCTTTTTAGTTAAGAACCGGGTCCAGAATTTCTTGGCTGACTCTCCGGGCTGTTGGATTATATGACTTAAGTCATCGACATCCGGAGTTTGGACATAGGTGCCCTGTAAGTTGTCAAGGAATGCATCTTCTAGGTTCTCCCAACTGCCAATAGAGTTTTGGGGTAGACTGTTCAACCAGTGCCGAGCTGGTCCCTTGAGTTTTATAGGGAGATACTTGATGGCATGGAGATCATCACCTCGGGCCATATGAATATGGAGAAGGAGGTCCTCAATCCATACCGCGAGATCTTTTGTCCCATCATATGATTCAATGTTTACGGGTTTAAACCTTTCTGGGAATTCATGTTCCATTACTTCATCAGTGAAGCATAGGGGGTGTGCGGCGCCTCTATGTCGGGCACGTTGCGACGTAGCTCGGATGAAGCTGCTCTGCGGTATTTGTCCGGATGGGTTTGTATTTGTTATATCCAGCATGGTGGTTGTCGTCGCATATTGGGGCACACCCCCGTGATCCATAGATCGATCTGGTCTGGCCTGCTCTGTTCTCCAAGTCGTACCGCAGGTCATGTGTGTATCCCCGAGCTGTTGTGTTTCTATTTGTTCGGCGAGGTAGTGCGGGCTGGTGTTCGGGCTGAGTTGCCACTTTATCTTGGCCACGTGGTGGTCGGTCAGCCGTATTATGTGCTGGTAGTACAGGCTCCAGCGCCTCACCATCGAATTGAGGTAGTAGTTTACGCTTCGGGTAACTTTTGGTTGGGCGTTCGAGTCCATATTCCTCAGCTGCCAGGACCTCAGTCCATCTACAGTGAGCAAATCTTGGTCAGCTTGAAGCTGCTACTGCTTCTTCTTCATGCTCTTTGCAGTGGCTATTTGCCGGCGCTTAAAATGCTCCTGCTCGACAAATTCTTCGTCCCCGAGGCTCACCTCGTCCTCGGAGAGAGGCATGTAATTGCTGTCCTCCGAGTCTTCGTTCCTGGCCTGTTCATCAGGGGTGTCTCACCCGTCTTCCCGTTCGGCCTGCTCGAAACTTGGCCTGGCGGGGTCTTCGATGTCTTCGGCATCGTCCGGAGTGCTATTTTCTCTTGTGCCGGTATCACTGTTTTTACCAAGGCATGGTTTGGAGCAGCGCCGCTGACGTCAGCGCTTCGGCTGCTTCTCAGGAAGTTTATCCTCAACTGGATCCTTTTTGTCATCGCCATTGTCTTCTTTGGGTGTATCCACCATGTATATGTCTTATGAGGAGGTAGTTGTCCAGCGCCCTGTGGGCGGTGGTTCCTGTTCTTCTCCGGCATCATTGTCCATACCATCGATGTATTTAGAGTCAAAATCAAGCATGTCGGTTAAGTCGTCGACAGTGGCCATCAAGTGGGTGGTGGGTGGGTAACGAAGTTCCTCGTCATCCGCTTCCCACTCAAGCCGGACATAGTTCGGCCAGGAATCTCCTGACAAGGAGAGGGACTTCAATGAGTTTAGCACATCACCTAGGGGTGAGTGTTGGAAGATGTCCGCGGAGCTAAACTCCAAGATCGGCGCCCGGACGGATTCACTGGGCGCGGATACATGCGGTTAGGAACCTATGGCCAGAGACGAGTCCGAAGTTCTGATGACACATGCCTCGTTGGAGGTAAGATCTGTGTTCGTCTCTAGCGCCGTTGAGTCTGAAGTCTCCATGGTGGGGTTGAGCCTCCCGTCCTCGGATGGCGTGATCTACTCTGGATCTAGGGCCAGAGTGGTTACAGGCGCTATCTCCTAAGCACGACCCGATGACAGATCTAGGTCATGTTCATCATGGCGGTAGGGTGCGACCGTCATGGTCTCGAATCCGTCGATGATCAAGTCTCCGCGGACATCGGTGATGTAGTTGAAGTTTCCAAACCTGACCTGATGGCTAGGGGCGTAGCTGTCGATCTGCTCCAAATGGCCAAGCGAGTTGGCCCGCAGTGCGAAGCCGCCGAATACGAAGAACTGTCCGGGGAGGAAGTCCTCACCCTGGACTGTGTTATTGTAGATGATTGAAGGAGCCATCAAGCCTTATAATGACGATGCAGTGGAACTCTCAATGAAAGCACCAATGTCTGTGTCAAAACCGGCGGATCTCGGGTAGGGGGTCCCGAACTGTGCGTCTAAGGCTAATGGTAACAGGAGGCGGGGGACACAATGTTTACCCAGGTTTCGGGCCCTCTCTATGGAGGTAATACCCTACTTCTTGCTTGATTAATCTTGATGAATATGAGTATTACAAGAGTTAATCTACCACGAGATCATAATGGCTACACCCTAGAAGCTAGCCTATGATTATGATTGTTCTTGTCCTACAGACTAACCCCTCCAGTTTACATAGACACCAGAGGGGGCTAGGGTTACACAGAGTCGGTTACAGATAATGGAATCTTCATATCCGAATCGCCAAACTTGACTTCCATGCAAAGGAGAGTCTGCTACCTCTTGATCTTGCGTTGGTTTTCCTTGAAGAGGAAAGGGTGATGTAGCACAGTAGCGTAAGTATTTCCCTTAGTTTTTGAGAACCAAGGTATCAATCCAGTAGGAGGCTCCTCACAAGTCCCACGCACCTACACAAACAAACAAAGATCTCGCAACCAATGCAATAAAGGGGTTGTCAATCCCTTCACGGCCACATGTGAAAGTGAGATCTGATAGAGATAATATGATAAGATAAATATATTTTTGGTATTTTATAATATAGATTGGAAAAGTAAAGATGCAAATAAAAGTAGATTGAAAGCTTATATGATAAAAGATAGACCCGGGGGCCATAGGTTTCACTAGTGGCTTCTCTCAAGATAGCATAAGTATTACGGTGGTTGAACAAATTACTGTCGAGCAATTGATAGAAAAGCGAATAATTATGAGATTATCTAGGCATGATCATGTATATAGGCATCACGTCCGTGACAAGTAGACTGACTCCTGCCTGCATCTACTACTATTACTCCACACATCGACCGCTATCCACCATGCATCTAGAGTATTAAGTTCATAAGAACAGAGTAATGCATTAAGAAAGATGACATGATGCAGAGGGATAAACTTATGCAATATGATATAAACCCCATCTTTTTATCCTCGATGGCAACAATACAATGCATGCCTTGCTGCCCCTGCTGTCACTGGGAAAGGACACCTCAAGATTGAACCCAAAGCTAAGCACTTCTCCCATTGCAAGAAAGATCAATCTAGTAGGCCAAACCAAACTGATAATTCGAAGAGACTTGCAAAGATAACTTAATCATACATAAAAGAATTCAGAGGAGATTCAAATATTTCTCATAGATAAACTTGATCATAAACCCACAATTCATCGGATCTCGACAAACACACTGCAAAAAGAGTTACATCGAATAGATCTCCAAGAAGATCGAGGAGAACATGGTATTGAGATTCAAAGAAAGAGAAGAAGCCATCTAGCTAATAACTATGGACCCGAAGGTCTGTGGTAAACTACTCACAACTCATCGGAGGGGCTATGGTGTTGATGTATAAGCCCTCCATGGTCGATTCCCCCTCCGACGGAGCACCGGCGAAGGCTCCAAGATGGGATCTCGCGGATACCGAAGGTTACAGTGGTGGAAATAGCTTTTCGTGGTCGCCCCTGATGTTTTCGGGGTACGTGGGTATATATAGGAGGAAGAAGTACGTATGTGGACGCCCGAGGGGCCCACGAGATAGGGGGCGCGCCCAGTAGGGGGGTGCGCCCTCCACCCTCGTGGCCGCCTCAGAAGCTTCTTGACTTGCACTCCAAGTTCTCTGGATCACGTTCGTTCCAAAAATCACGCTCCCGAAGGTTTCATTCCATTTGGAGTCCGTTTGATATTCCTTTTCTTCGAAACACTAAAATAGGCAAAAAAACGGTAATACGGGCTGGGCCTCCGGTTAGTAGGTTAGTTCCAAAAATGATATAAGAGTGTAAAGTAAAGCCCATAAACATCCAAAACAGGTAATATAATAGCATGGAACAATAAAAAATTATAGATACGTTGGAGACATATCAAGCATCCCCAAGCTTAATTCCTGCTCGTCCTCGAGTAGGTAAATGATAAAAACAGAATTTTTGATGTGGAATGCTACCTAGCATATTTCTCAATGTATTTTTTATTTATCGTGGCATGAATGTTCGGATCCAAATTATTCAAAATAAAAGTTCATATTGACATAAGAAATAGTAATACTTCAAGCATACTAATAAAAGCAATCATGTCTTCTCAAAATAACATGGCTAAAGAAAGTTATCCCTATAAAATCGTATAGTCTGACTGTTGCTCTATCTTCATCACACAAAGTATTTAATCATGCACAACCCCGATGACAAGCCAAGCAATTGTTTCATACTTTAATAATCTCAAACTTTTTCAATTTTCACGCAATACATGAGCGTGAGCCATGGACATAGCACTATATGTGGAATTGAATGGTGGTTGTGGAGAAAAAAAAGGAGAAGATAGTCTCACATCAACTAGGCGTATCAACGGGCTATGGAGATGCCCATTAATAGATATCAATGCGAGTGAGTAGGGATTGCCATGCAAGGGATGCACTAGAGCTATAAATGTATGAAAGCTCAAAAAAAGAAACTAAGTGGGTGTGAATCCAACTTGCTTGCTCACGAAGACCTAGGGCATTTTGAGGAAGCCCATCATTGGAATATACAAGCCAAGTTCTATAATGAAAAATTCCCACTAGTATATGAAAGTGACAACATAAGAGACTCTCTATCATGAAGACCATGGTGCTATTTTGAAGCACAAGTGTGGAAAAAGAGATAGTAGCATTGTCCCTTCTCTCTTTTTCTCTCATTATTATTTTTCTTTTTCTCTTTTTTTTTCTATTTTTTTCTTTTTGGTGGGCTTCTTTGGCCTTTTTTTCATGGGCTTCTTTGGCCTCTTTTATTTTTATAAAGTCCAAAGTCTCATCCCGACTTGTGGGAGAATCATAGTCTTCATCATCCTTTCCTCACTGGGACAATGCTCTAATAATGAAGATCATCACACTTTTATATATTTACAACTCAAGATTACAACTCGATACTTAGAACAAGATATGGCTCTATATAGATGCCTCTGGCGGTGTACCGGGATATGCAATGAATCAATAGTGACATGTATGAAAAATTATGAGGTGGCTTTTCCACAAATACAATGTCAACTACATGATCATGCAAAGAGCAATATGACAATGATGATGCGTGTCATAATAAACGGAACGGTGGAAAGTTGCATGGCAATATATCTTGGAATGGCTATGGAAATGCCATAATAGGTAGGTATGGTGGCTGTTTTGAGGAAGGAATATGGTGTGTGTATGGTACTGGCGAAAGTTGCGCGGCACAAGAGAGGCTAGCAATGGTGGAAGGGTGAGAGTGTGTATCATGCATGGACTCAACAATAGTCATAAAGAACTCATATAATTATTGCAAAAATCTACAAGCCATTGAAAACAAAGTACTATGTGCATGCTCCTAGGGGGATAGATTGGTAGGAAAAGACCATCACTCGTCTCCGACCGCCACTCATAAGGAAGACAATAAATAAATAAAATCGTGCTCCAACTTCATCACAAAGCGGTTCACCATACGTGCATGCTACGAGAATCACAAACTTCAACACAAGTATTCTTTAAATTCACAATTACCCAACTAGCATGACTCTAATATCACCACCTCTATATCTCAGAACAATTATCAAGTATCAAATTGATCATAGCATCCAATTCACTTTCTATGATAGTTTTTATTATACCCAACTTGGATGCCCATCATTCTAGGACCAATTTTATAACCATAGCAAATACCATGCTGTTTTAAGAGACTCTCAAAATAATATAAGTGAAGCAAGAGAGATCAACAATTTTTACAAAATTAAGCCACCGCCGTGCTCTAAAAGATATAAGTGAAGCACTAGAGCAAAAATTATCTAGCTCAAAACATATAAGTGAAGCACATAGAGTGTTATAATAAATTCCAATCAAGTGGGCTTCTAAAAAAAGGTGTGTACAGCAAGGATGATTGTGGTAAACTAAAAGTCATAGACTAATATCATACAAGATGCTCCAAGAAAAACACATATCATCTGGCGAATAAAAATATAGCTCCAAGTAAAGTTACCAATGAACGAAGACAAAAGAGGGGATGCCGTCCCGGGGCATCCCCAAGCTTAGGCTTTTGGCTATTCTTGAATATATTGGGGTTCCATGGGCATCCGCAAGCTTAGGCTCTTGCCACTCCTTATTCCATAGTCCATCAAATCTTTACCCAAAACTTGAAAACTTCACAACACAAAACTCAACAGGAAATCTCATAAGCTCCGTTAGTGAAAGAAAGAAAAACCACCACATAAGGTACTGTAACAAACTCATTGTTTATTTATATTAGTGTTAAACCTACTGTATTCCAAGTTCTCTATTGTTCATACCCTTACATACTAGCCATAGATGCATAGAAATAAGTAAACAACACACGAAAGGCAGAATCTGTCAAAAACAGAACAGTCTGTAGAAATATGTAACTTTAGAATACTTATGGAACTCCAAAAATCCTACCAAAATAGGACGTCTTAGGCAATTTGTCTATTGATATACAGCAAAACGAATCAGCGCAAGATCTCGTTTCTGTGATTTATTGAATGTTTTCTCGTGAGCACAAAGTTTCTGTTTTTCAGCAGAATCAAATTAACTATCACCATAGGTTATCCTATAGGTTCTACTTGGCACAAACACTAAATAAAACATGAAAACACATCTAAACAGAAGTTAGATGCAAAATTTATTACTAAACAGGAAGAAAAACAAAAAACACAAATAAAATTGGGTTGCCTCCCAACTAGCGCTATCGTTTAACGCCCCTAGCTAGGCATAAAAGCGAGGATAGATCTAAGTAGTGCCATCTTTGACACTTGATTCATAAGTAGCTCGCATGATAGATTCATAAGGTAATTTAATTTTATTTCTTGGAAAGTGCTCCATGCCTTACTTAATGGAAATTGGAATATAATATTCCCTTCCTTCATATCAATAAACGCGCCAATCATTCTAAGGAAAGGTCTACCAAGAATAATAGGACAAGAAAGATTGCAATCTATATCAAGAACGGTAAAATCTACGGGCACCCAATTTCTATTTGCAACAATGAGAACATTATTGATCCTTCCCATTGGCTTTTTAATGGTGGAATCCGCAAGGTGCAAATTTAAAGAGCAATTATCAAGATCATGGAAACATAGAATATCACATAAAGTTTTCGGAATTGTGGAAACACTAGCACCCAAATCACATAAAGCATAACACTCATGATCTTTAATTTAATCTTTATAGTAGGTTCCCACTCATCATTAAGTTTTCTAGGTATAGAAACTTCCAAATTAAGTTTTTCATCAAAAGATTGCATCAAGGCATCAACAATATGTTTGGTAAAAACTTTATTTTGACTTTAAGCATGAGGAGAATTCACAACAGATTGCAACAAGGAAATACAACCTTCTAAAGAACAATTATCATAATCAAATTCCTTGAAATCCAAGATAGTCGGTTCAATGCTATTTAAAGTCTTGACCTCTCCAATCCCACTTTTACTAAATTTAGCATCAAGATCTAAAAACTCCGAATTATTGGGATGCCTTTTAACTAAAGTTGACTCATCTCCAGTCCCATCATTATTAAGATTCGTATTGCAAAACAAAGATCTAATAGGGGACACATCAATAACTTTAAGATCTTCATCATCATTTTCATGGAAACTAGAAGAACACGCCTTTATAAAGCAATCTTTCTTAGCACGCAATCTAGCGGTTCTTTCTTCGCACTCGTCAATGGAAATTCTCATAGCTTTGAGAGAATCATTGATATCATGCTTAGGAGGAGTAGATCTAAGTTTCAAAGAATCAACATCAAGCAAGAGTCTATCAACGTTGCTAGTCAAATCATCAACTTTAAGCAATTTTTCTTCAAGCAAGGCATTAAAATTCTTTTGAGAGATCATAAATTCTTTCACGCTATTCTCAAAATCAGAGGGCAATCTATTAAAATTACCATAAGAATTCTTGTAAGAATTTCCATAATTATTAGAGGAATTACTAGGGAACGGTCTAGGATTAAAGTTTCCTCTATAAGCATTGTTGCCAAAATTATTCCTACCAACAAAATTTACATCCATAGATAAATTATTATTCTCAATCAAAGTAGATAAAGGCATATCATTGGGATCAATAGAAGCACTCTTAGTAGCAAACAATCTCATAAGTTCATCCATCTTTCCACTCAAAACATTAATTTCTTCTATAGCATGCACTTTTTTACTAGTAGATCATTCGGTGTGCCATTGAGAATAATTAGCCATGATATTATCAAGGAGTTTTTTAGCTTCTCCTAAGGTGATTTCCATAAACGTGCCTCCCACGGCCAAATCTAAAAGATTTCTAGAAGCAAATTCAATCCGACATAAAAATTTTGTATGATCATCCATAAATTCAAACCATGAGTAGGGCAATTGCGAATCATCAATTTCATTCTTTCCCAAGATTGGGAAACATGCTCATGATCAAGTTGTTTAAAATTCATAATATTGTTCCTAAGAGTGATGATCTTAGCGGGAGGAAAATACTTAGAGATAAAAGCATCTTTGCACTTGTTCCAAGAATCAATACTATTTTTAGGCAAAGATGAATACCAAACTTTAGCACGACCTCTAAGTGAAAACGAAAATAACTTCAATTTAACAATTATTATCCGTATCTTTTTTATTTTGCATCTCACACAAATCAACAAAGTTGTTTAGATGGGTAGCGACATCTTCACTAGGAAGGCCGGAGAATTGATCTTTCATAACAAGATTCAGCAAAGCAGCATTGATTTCACAAGACTCAACATCATTAAGAGGAGCAATCAGAGTACTAAGGAAATCATTATTATTGGTATTGGAGAAATCACACAATTTGGTATTATCTTGCGCCATGGCGACAAGTAATCCAACACACAAGCAAACAGAAAAAGGCAAGCGAAAGAGAGTGGGAAAGAGAGGGCGAATAAAACAGCAAGGGTGAAGTGGGAGAGAGGAAAACGAGAGGCAAATAGCAAATAATGTAAATGCGAGGGATATGAGTCTGTGATGGGTACTTGGTATGTCTTGACTTGAGCGAAGACCTCCCCAGCAACGGCGCCAGAAATCCTTCTTGCTATGTCTTGAGCTTGCGTTGGTTTTCCTTGAAGAGGAAAGGGTGATGCAGCACAGTAGCGTAAGTATTTCCCTCAGTTTTTGAGAACCAAGGTATCAATCCAGTAGGAGGCTCCTCACAAGTCCCACGCACCTACACAAACAAACAAAGAACTCGCAACCAATGCAATTAAGGGGTTGTCAATCCCTTCACGGCCACTTGCAAAAGTGAGATCTGATAGAGATAATATGATAAGATAAATATATTTTTGGTATTTTATAATATAGATTGGAAAAGTAAAGATGCAAATAAAAGTAGATTGAAAGCTTATATGAATAAAAGATAGACCCGGGGGCCATAGGTTTCACTAGTGGCTTCTCTCGAGATAGCATAAGTATTACGGTGGGTGAACAAATTACTGTCGAGCAATTGATAGAACAGGGAATAATTATGAGATTATCTAGGCATGATCATGTATATAGGCATCACGTCCGTGACAAGTATACCGATTCCTGCTTGCATCTACTACTATTACTCCACACGTCGACCGCTACCCAAAGCTAAGCATTTCTCCCATTGCAAGAAAGATCAATCTAGTAGGCCAAATCAAACTGATAATTCGAAGAGACTTGCAAAGATAACTAAATCATACATAAAAAAATTCAGAGGAGATTCAAATATTTCTCATAGATAAACTTGATCATAAACCCACAATTCATCGGATCTCGACAAACACACCGCAAAAAGAGTTACATCAAATAGATCTCTAAGAAGATCGAGGAGAACATGGTATTGAGATTCAAAGAGAGAGAAGAAGCCATCTAGCTAATAACTATGGACCCGAAGGTCTATGGTAAACTACTCAGAACTCATCGGAGAGGCTATGGTGTTGATGTAGAAGCCCTCCGTGGCCGATTTCCCCCCTGGCAGAGCGCTGACGAAGGCTCCAAGATGGGATCTCGCGAATACAGAAGGTTACGATGGTGGAAATAGCTTTTCGTGGTCGCCCCTGATGTTTTCGGGGTACGTGGGTATATATAGGAGGAAGAAGTACGTCGGTGGACGCCCGAGGGGCCCACGAGATAGGGGGCGCGCGCAGTAGGGGGGGCGCCCTTCACCCTCGTGGCCGCCTCGGAAGCTTCTTGACTTGCACTCCAAGTCCTCTAGATCACGTTCGTTCCAAAAATCACGCTCCCGAAGGTTTCATTCCGTTTGGACTTATTTGATATTCCTTTTCTTCGAAACACTGAAATATGCAAAAAATATAGCAATACGGGTTGGTCCTCCGGTTAGTAGGTTAGTCCCAAAAATGATATAAAAGTGTAAAGTAAAGCCCATAAACATCCAAAACAGGTAATATAATAGCATGGAATAATCAAAAATTATAGATACGTTGGAGACGAATCAGAGTCCTATCCGAACACGGGACGAAGTCTTCTATCTTGTATCTTCATAGCCCAACAGTCCGGACCACGTATATAGTCCGGCTGTCTGAGCTGCTGACCAACATACATGGTGGGGATAACGGACACCACCCTTCATCACGCACCCTCGTGGGCTAGGTGTTCTGCAGTGAGTTCTATTGGCCCACAACACTCAATGACGCCACTGAACTGGTGCGCTCCGGCGAGGCCTGCCAGTTCCACGCCAAGCAGATCCACCAGCCCACGCAAGGCCTCCAGACTATCCCGCTCACGTGGCCGTTTGTGGTCTAGGGCTGGACATCTTGGGGCCATTTCCCCGAGTGCCAGGGGCTACCGCTACTTCTACGTCACCATCGACAAGTTCACCAAGTGGGTGGAGGTAGAAGCTGTCCACACCATTCCGGCCGGCTCAGCCGTCAAGTTCATCAAGGGCCTCGTGAGCAGGTTTGGAGTTCCTAATCACATCATCACCGACAATGGCTCACAGTTCACTAGCAACCTTTTCAAAAGATACTGTGCTAACCTTGGAATGCAGATATGCTACGCCTCGGTGGCAGACCCCAGGAGAAACAGTCAGGCCGAGAACGCCAATGCAGAGGTCTTAAGAGGCCTCAACGCAAGGACCTTCAAGAAGAAGCTCGAGGCCTGCGGCAGGGGCTGGCTCGACGAGCTCCAGTCCGTGCTGTGGTCCATCCGCACCACCGTGACCGAGCCGACAGGCGAGACACCGTTCTTCCTCGTCTACGGAGCTGAAGCAGTTCTCCCACATGAGGTCAAGCATCACTCCACACGGGTCCTAGCGTTCGACAAGGCATGCCAGGACGCCATGCGGGGGATGGATCTCATGCTGGGGGAGGAATGTCGCCGTCAAGCCTCACTCCGAGTGGCAAGGTACCAGTAGGCGCTGTGGAGGTACCATTGCCGCATCGTCCGGCCCAGGACGCTCGAGGTGGGTGATCTCGCACTACTAGGGAAAACCCTAGCAGTAGCGTTGGTTTTGTGCTGACTAGTAGCGTGGGTAGGGGCGCTACTAATAAGGCGCTACAACTATTGCTTAGCAGTAACGCGTGCCGGGGCGTGCTACTGCTAGGACGAATAGCTGTAGCGTTTGTTCAACCCCACACTACTGCTAATGAAACTAGTGGCAGCGCGTTTTCTGTCCATCGCTACTAGTATTCATTTTTTTATTTTTTTTATTTTTAGTGTATTTATGCAGTTTTGTCTCCATCGTACAAATATTGGTACAATACCAGTTATGAGGTTTACATCATTATGTCAAGTGTGTCAAATGAAGGTGGATTAGGTTTAAGTGGAGGCAATATGTGGTGCATGTCAAAAGTATACTACTAATCCAAACTTGATCTAGTTTGGACTAGTAGTACTTTCGATGTGCACCACATGTTGCCTCCACTTGAATCTAATCCGCCAGCACAAGCTATTTAATCATCATCATAGTAATTACCACCAACATTATTTATTTAATCACCACTAACACTAGCTAATAATAATCATCATAGTCATTACCACCAACACTAGCTATTTTATCATCATAGTAAATGTGTAGCACATCATCATCCTCAAACTCATTTCTAGCTAGCTAATCACTCCTGCTGCTCTCTCTTAGGTAAAATAACATAAAACATGTATAGCTCTCCTTATTGATCAAGTTGGAGCATGCAGATGAACCTGTCTCCTAATCGTGGGATGCGCTTCTGTTTGTTGCCCCCTAGTACATCTCTGCGCTCCCCCATCACATATTTGGTCCAGTCTTGCACTATTAAGCATCCATCACATATCCGTCACTAATCGTAGGATATCTTGGCCGTAAGCTAATAATACTCATGGTACCTTTAGTCTCGATCCCATAAGGCACAACATTCATCGGGACTCCCTGTTGAAGAACATCGTATGGTAACATACTTAGCAATGAAGTTTAGCTTCAAAAATAATGTATGGAAAAGATGCACTGAGGACAAATATTAAAAATCTTACCATCCTTCCTAAATAGATGTGACCGTAGTTTAGTACAAACACTATTGGTCGAACGTTTTCAGTACTAACATTTCTAAATCCAGGAAGAAAATTTGTCTTGACAGTATCAAGATCCGCAAGCCATGAAACATAATGACTGAGCTCCTCGCAGTTGAGTTCAGCCCCGGCACAATATACGGTCCTGTCTACCAAGCGTTGGACATGTTTGCTTGCACCGAAATAAGCTATCAATAGAAATTAATTGTCAACTATTTTTGAATAAACAATATCAAAGACAAAAATATGGTTGATAAACTCACATTTTGGTATAACTGGAATCGTCTGCACATCGACCCAGATGTCGGTATTACCTTCAATATCATCTCCTGGACGAATATCAAAGGTGATAACCATATCAGGCTCAAATGCATAAGTCTTGCATAGTGCTCGCCATGTTTTGCATCCAAAATAGGTGTAGTCGTCTGAATTGTATAATTTTGTGTGGAAAATATAACCATGCTTGGTCTTCAAGTAAAATTTCTTTACCTCCATAGTACGACTGCAACCTATTTTATCCAATACAAAAACTCTTGCATGGCAGGGGATACGCTAGTAGAATAGTAAAAACAAATTATAAGTTGACGAAGCAAATGAAGCATATGTCATGCTTAATTACGAAAAAAGACTTGTCGTTGTGACTTACTGTATCCACTTCGAAGTTCTCGTCAAGCTTGATGCTGAAGTGCCTATCATCATCTAGGAAGATTCCGTCGCACAGGCCGCGCTCGTCTTCGCAGTATTTGCAAATACCGAAATCCTTTTCGTCGTCAGACGTTTCCTATGTTCATCGTTAAAACATTAATGAAAATCGATTGAAGACAAGTACCAGGATACTCAACACACAAATCCGGGGCACTTGATATTTCCTACATATTCTGGCACAAGTCATGCCAAAATTCACGGAAAAATCCGGCATGACCTTTGCTAAAATAGGAAATATCGAGCGCCTGAAATTTGCCGGAACGGAAATGAATCAACACTCCGGCAAAACAGAGGCCACTCGGAGGTGTAACCTGCAAACATGACCGGCCACTTGGGCAAGCACATATCATATTTGAGCAACACAAGATATACATTTCAAAATATCTTATAGGACTCAAATTAGCATGCATTGAATAAGCAAAAGTAAATCATATCATGTGTGTGCGTACATCGTCGAATATTATCACTAATACATCCCGAATAGTGTCATACATATAACATCACTAATACAACTGAAACGCTAGCACACGATGGGTATCGGCGCGGGCGGTGGACACCCACAGAGAAGGAACCATCACGGGATCATAGCTCCACTGAGATCCCTGGAGAACCTATCAGGTATTGGAGAACCTGTGCTCCAACGCAAACAAGTAGCGACAGACGTGCGCGTCCTCCTCACTGACACGGTGACGCACCACCTCTGTGGGGTCCTCGAGCCTCTGTACCATCATTGGCCCACGCGACCGCCACCAAAGAAGGTTCGGGTCAACGACAGGCTGGCTCCTCACCAACCTGCGCCCCCGGTAGGTAGCGCCTCCCAGTACCACCCCGGAGGAGCCCAGTCCTAGACATGGCCCATCTGGTCAAGCAGGTGTCATCCTCCACCGACTCGATGACGAGGATGTGGGATAGGCATCGTCCACGTCGATGCGGGAAAAATTGCTTTAACTAAAAAAATAGCAACAAGTTCTTACTAACATGTTCTATTAATTCAATTAGTTCTTACTGAAAATAAACTTACTATAAATAAAAATAAACTAGTAGGTAGCTAATTAGTACCTAGTTCTTACTAACTAATTAGTACCTAGGAACTACTGCTAAGGGTTCATACTAACTAACTAACTAACACTAAATTAACTAACTAATACTAAAAATAGCCTAAGGTTCATACTAACTAGCACTAAATAGCTAGGGTTATACTAAGCAAATTAACAAGAGGGATCGGAAGGGGAGAGTGTTTATAGAGGGCAGGGAGAGAGATGGGGTCGGGGGAGACGACGGCGAGGCGGGGTCGGGGGAGACG
>NC_041385.1:125950825-125961673 GCF_002162155.2 Triticum dicoccoides
AGACAGCGGAGAGGCGGGGTCGGGGGAGACGGCCGCGAGGCGGGGTCGGGGGAGAGGGCGGCGAGACGGCAGCGAGGCGGAGGCGACGAGGGGGAGAAGAGAGAGTGGTGAATTGGGGGAGGAAGAGGAGGGAATCAGGCCGCGCGGGGGGCTAGGTGAGAATAG
The DNA here is from genome assembly GCF_002162155.2 of Triticum dicoccoides. Lineage (NCBI taxonomy): Eukaryota > Viridiplantae > Streptophyta > Magnoliopsida > Poales > Poaceae > Triticum > Triticum dicoccoides. The sequence goes on from NC_041385.1 coordinate 125,950,991, forward strand.
ATATAACATCAGCGCGTGAGGGGAAAATGCGCTGCTGCTAAAATCGATAGTAGTAGCATCGTTTCTAGAAGGGCGCTACTACTATACCTAGCACGTCGGGAACAGTGTGGCAATTATAGGAGTAGCGCGTTTAGTTCCTGCCATGCTACTGCTAAGGGGTTAACAGTAGCGCGGTTTTGGTAGACGCGCTACTGCTAAGTAGCAGTAGCGCCTCATTTTAATAAGTGCTACTGGTAAGATTCTGTGTATAAGGTTTTCCCTAGTAGTGTCGTTCTGAGGCAGGTGATCTCCAAGGAAGGGCTGCACAAGCTCTCTCCGATGTGGGAGGGCCCATTTAGGATTGCCCATGTCTCTAGGCCTGGCGCGCGCGCCTGGAGACACAGGACGAGATCCCCATTTAGAACGCCTGGAACATCCAGCACCTCCAGAAGTTCTACCCATGAAGCAAGGCTCCGGCCTGTGAAGGTCTCCGCTCATGACGCTCTCATGTAATAATTGACGGTGTCAAAACCGGCGGATCTCGGGTAGGGGGTCCCGAACTGTGCGTCTAAGGTTGATGGTAACAGGAGGCGGGGGACACGATGTTTACCCAGGTTCGGGCCTTCTCTATGGAGGTAATACCCTACTTCCTGCTTGATTGATCTTGATGAATATGAGTATTACAAGAGTTGATCTACCACGAGATCGTAATGGCTAAAACCCTAGAAGTATAGCCTGTATGATTATGATTGTGATGGCCTCTACGGACTAAGCCCTCCAGGACACCGGAGGGGACTAGGGTTGTACAAAGTCGGTTACAGAGAAAGGAATATTCATATCCGGTCACCAAGCTTGCCTTCCACGCCATGGAGAGTCCCATCCGGACACGGGAGAGAGTCTTCGGTCTTGTATCTTCACAGCCCAACAGTCTGGCCCATGCTACATAGTCCGGCCGTCCGGGGGCCCTTAATCCAGGACTCCCTCAGTAGCCCCTGAACCAGGCTTCAATGATGAGGTGTTCGGTGCACAGATTGTCTTCGGCATTGCAAGATGGGTTCCTTCTCCGAATACTCCAAAATAGTCTTTGAACACAAGAATCGTGTCTAGCTCTGCAAAACAAATTCCACACACAACCGTAGAGAGTATAATATTTCACAAGTCCAATCCGCTGACAATTTTTTTAGTGTGACATCACGTCGCCTCCCGACCATTATTTCGAACCGTTTTCTAGCATGTCACTCCATATTTCGAGATGCGGTTTCATTGGTACATCTTGTCAAAGTAGAGATCATGTCCCCTTATTGCGGGATTCTCATCAATACGGGCGTGGGTCATCCTACCGTATTGTTTGCATGGCCCTTGGGAATAAGCGAGTTTTTAGGGCGAGTGGGGAGGCGTTTGATATTCACTGCCTTTATAAAGGGATAAGGATTCACCCCTTTCACCCATGCCTTCTCTCACTCTGCTTCCCCCATTCTCAAGCTCTAACGCCGAAGTTCTCATCTTTTCCGCCCCAAGAAAGCACTCCAACCATGTCCGGATCTGGAGCGCAGGGCTAGTGGATGGCCTCCTCCATTAAGGAGAAGGACATTATGAAGCTCTGGGAGGCCAGATATTTGGCCAAGGAAATCACCCACTGGCTTCCGGCCAAGGGACAGATCGTCCCCACCCCGGAGCCCGATGAGAGGGTAGTATTCATCTCTCACTTTGTCCGTGGGCTGGGATTTCCTCCCCACCCATTCGTCCGTGAACTCATCTTCTACTACATGCTAGATTTTCATGATCTAGCCCTAAATTCTTTCCTCAACATCTCGACATTAATTGTCATGTGCGAGGCTTTCCTCCACATCCCGCCCCACTTCGGATTGTGGCTGAAGATCTTCAATGTGAAGCCGAAGGTGGTGGGTGGCCAACACGTAGAGTGCGGAGGCGCCATGGTGAGCAAGATGCCCAACGTCACATGGCCAATAGGTACCTTCGTGGAGACCGTCAAAGGGTGGAAACAACAGTGGTTCTACGTCATAGAGCCGCGCAACACCACCTGGGCCGCGGCTCCTGAATTCTGGTCCAGACCCCCAATGCGGCTCACCTCCTCGCCAGAGAAGGGCCTGGACTGGTATTTGTCGGACGAGCTGACGGCGCTTCAGACGTGCATCAGGAGCATGGTGGACAAGAACATCAAGCTTGTCAACGTGATCCAGGTGATGCTAGTTCGCCGGATCCTTCCATGGCAAAGCCGGACTTGCCATTTGTGGGAGTTCGATCCGGCCAAGCACCAGACCTTGCTGCAGTTCTTAGGCACTACACACGAAGACATATGGAAGGTGCTTTCAAGTCCAGCAAGACATGGCCGGACACGGCCGAGGACCGTGGACACGACTTGGCCCATCAAGCTAGTACGGTAAGTTTTTTCATGTTTTCAAGGTATATCCTTTACTTGCATATTCGAGGAAGAAGCCTAAGGCTCCCTACTGATTCTCCCAGGGCTGGACAAAGAAGGCGGAGCGGATTCACTATCCGGCTCCTCTACCCGAAGACCCAACAATTCCACTTCTGACGAAGATGCTAGTTCTGGCGCCCTATCAAGCACCGAAGAAGAAGGCCAATAAGAAGGCCAAGGGGACCAGAGGTGACCCCCGTCATAAGGGCGCTTCAGACGTGATGCCCGGAGACGCCGAGACTCATTCCTCCGCCGCCGAGGACGACGAGGAAGAGGAGGAAGAAGAAATCCATGCCCCCCTGATACATCCACTTTGCATCATGTTTTTATATAGATATTTATTGCATTATGGGCTGTTGTTACACTTTATATCACAATACTTATGCCTATTCTCTCTTATCTTACAAGGTTTGCATGAAGAGGGGGAATGCCGGCAGTTGGGATTCTGGGCTAGAAAAGGAGCAAATATTAGAGACCTATTCTGCACAACACCTAAAGTACTGAAACTCCACGAAAGTCATTTTTGGAATTAATAAAAAATACTAGTGAAAGAATCAACGTCAGGGGGCCCACAACCTGTCCATGAGGGTAGGGGCCGCGCCCCCCCGGGGCGCGCCCCCTGCCTCGTGGGCCCCCTGGCAGCCCTCCGGTGGCCACCTTCTGCTATATGAAGTATTTTACCCTGGAAAAAATCATAAGCAAGCTTACGGGACAAAACTCCACCGCCACGAGGTGGAACCTTGGCAGAACCAATCTAGGGCTTCGGTGGAGCTGTTCTGCCGGGGAAACTTCCCTCCGGGAGGGGGAAATCATCACCATCCATCCTCTCATCGGGAGGGGGTCAATCTCCATCAACATCTTCACCAGCACCATCTCCTCACAAACCCTAGTTCATCTCTTGTATCCAATATTTGTACCAAAACCTCATATTGGTACGTGAGGGTTGCTAGTAGTGTTGATTACTCCTTGTAGTTGATGCTAGTTGGTTGATTCGCTGGAAGATCATATGTTCAGATCCTTAATGCATATCAATACCCCTCTGATTATGAACATGGATATGATTTGTGAGTAGTTACGTTTGTTCCTGAGGGCATGGGAGAAGTCTTGCTATAAGTAGTCATGTGAATTTGGTATTCGTTCGATATTTTGATGAGATGTATGTTGTCTCTCCTCTAGTGGTGTTATATGAACGTCCACTACATGACACTTCACCATTGTTTGGGCCTAGAGGAAGGCATTGGGAAGTAATAAGTAGATGATGGGTTGCTAGAGTGACAGAAGCTTAAACCCTAGTTTATGCGTTGCTTCGTAAGGGGCTGATTTGGATCCATATGTTTCATGCTATGGTTAGGTTTACCTTAATACTTCTTTTGTAGTTCCGGATGCTTGCAATAGGGGTTAATCATAAGTGGGATGCTTGTCCAAGAAAGGGCAGTACCCAAGCACCGGTCCACCCACATACCAAATTATCAAACTAACGAACGCGAATCATATGAGCGTGATGAAAACTAGCTTGACGATAATTCCCATGTGTTCTTGGGAGCGCTTTTATCATATAAGAACTTGTCCAGGCTTGTCCTTTGCTACAAAAAGGATTGGGCCATCTTGCTGCACTTTATTTACTTTCATTGTTTGTTACCCATTACAAATTACCTTATCACAAAACTATCTGTTACCGATAATTTCAGTGCTTGTAGAGAATACCTTACTGAAAACCGCTTGTCATTTCCTTCTGCTCCTTGTTGGGTTCGACACTCTTACTTATCAAAAGGACTACGATAGATCCCCTACACTTGTGGGTAATCAAGACTCTTTTATGGCGCCGTTGCCGGGGAGCGCATCACTTTTGGTAAGTGGAACTTGGTAAGGAAAAATTTATATAGTGTGCTGAAATTTACATGCACTTGTTACTATGGAAAATAATCCTTTGAGGGGCTTGTTCGGGGTATCTTCACCCTGACCAGTAGAGCAAAGAGTTGCTCCTCAACCTACTAAAAATGTTTACTTTGAAATTCCTACGGGTATGGTAGAGAAACTGCTAGCTAATCCGTTTAAAGGAGATGGAACATTGCATCCCGACTTGCACCTAATCTATGTGGATGAAGTTTGTGGATTATTTAAGCTTGCAGGTATGCCCGAAGATGTTATCAAGAAGAAGGTCTTCCCTTTATCTTTTAAGGGAGAGGCATTGACATGGTTTAGGCTATGTGATGATATGGGATCATGGAACTACAACCGATTGAAATTGGAATTTCATCAGAAGTTTTATCCTATGCATCTTGTTCATCGTGATCATAATTACATATATAATTTTTGGCCTCACGAAGGAGAAAGCATCGCTCAAGCTTGGGGGAGGCTTAAGTAAATGTTATATTCATGCCCTAATCATGAGCTCTCAAGAGAAATGATTATTCAAAACTTTTATGCTTGGCTTTCTCTCAACAATCGCTCCATGCTCGATACTTCTTGTGTTGGGTCTTTTATGATGAAGACTATTGAATTCAAATGGGATTTATTGGAAAGAATTTAACGCAACTCTAAAGATTGGGATTTCAAAAAAGGTAAGGAGTCAGGTATAACACCCAAGTTTGGTTGTGTTAAATGTTTTATGGATACCAATGTCTTCTATGAATTTAGCACTAAATATGGACCTGACTCTGAGATAGTAGCTTCTTTGTGTGAATCATTTTCTACTCATGTTAACCTCCCTAAGGAGAAGTGGTTTAAATATAATCCTCCTACTGAAGTAAAAGTAGTTCCACCCATTAAAGTTGAAGAAAAGACTATCACTTATAATGATCCTATTGTCCCTACTACTTATATTGAGAAACCACCTTTCCCTGTTAGGATAAAAGATCATGCTAAAGCTTCAACTGTGGTTCGTAAGAGTAATACTAAAACACCTACACCACCTGAGCAAATTAAAGTTGAACCTAGTATTGCTATGTTTAAAGATCTCTTGGCTGATAATATTGATGGGCATGTTATTTACTTCTGTGATGAAGCTGCTAGAATTGCTAGACCAAATTGTAAGAATAAACATAGACCTGTTGTAGGCTTGCCTGTTATTTCTGTTAAAATAGGAGATCATTGTTATCACAGCTTATGTGATATGGGTGCTAGTGCTAGTGCAATACCTTATTCCTTGTATACAGAAATTATGCATGATATTGCTCCTACTGAGATATAAGAAATAGATGTCACAATTAAGCTTACCAATAGGGATACTATATCACCAGTTGGGATTGTTAGAGATGTTGAAGTCTTGTGTGGGAAAGTTAAATATCCTGCTCATTTTCTTGTTCTTGGTTCCCCACAAGATAGCTTTTGTCCCATTATATTTGGTAGACCCTTCTTGAATACTGTTAATGCTAAGATAGATTGTGAAAAGGATATTGTTACAATTGGTTTGGATGATATGACTCATGAGTTTAATTTTGCTAAATTTTTTAGACAACCCCATGATAAAGAACTGCCTAGTAAGGATGAAATTAGTGGTCTTGCTTCTATTGCCATGCCTCCTAATGATCCTTTAGAACAATACTTGCTAGACCATGAAAATGATATGTTCATGAATGAAAGAAGGGAAATAGATGAAGTATTCTTTAAACAGGGACCAATTTTAAAACACAACTTGCCAGTTGAAATTATAGGGGATCCTCCTCCACCCAAGGGTGATCCCATGTTTGAGCTTAAACCATTACCTGATACTCTTAAATATGCTTATCTTGATGAAAAGAAGATATATCCTGTTATTATTAGTGCTAACCTTTTAGAGCAGGAAGAGGAGAGATTATTGAAAATTCTGAAGAAGCACCGTGCTGCTATTGGATATACTCTTGATGATCTTAAGGGCATTAGTCCCACTCTATGTCAACACAAAATAAAATTGGAGGAAGACGCCAAACCCGTTATTGATCACCAACGATGATTAAATCCTAAGATGAAGTGAGTGGTAAGAAAGGAATTACTAAAGCTCCTAGAGGCAGGTATAATTTATCCCGTAGCTGATAGTAAGTGGAGATGCAAAGGCACTGGTCTTGTCTTGAATTGGGAAAAGTGCCACTTTATGGTAAATGAAGGCATTGTTTTGGGACACAAAATTTCTGAGAGAGGTATTGAAGTTGATAAAGCTAAAGTTGATGCTATTGAAAAGATGTCGTGTCCCAAGGACATTAAAGGTATAAGAAGTTTCCTTGGTCATGCTAGTTTTTATAGGAGGTTCATTAAGGACTTTTCTAAAATCTCTAGGCCTATGACCAATCTATTACAAAAAGATATTCCTTTTGTCTTTGATGATGATTGTGTAGAAGCATTTGAAATACTTAAGAAAGCTTTGGTTTCTGCATCTATTGTTCAACCACCTGATTGGAATTTACCCTTTGAAATTATGTGTGATGCTAGTGATTATGCCATAGGTGCTGTTCTAGGACAAAGAGTTGATAAGAAACTAAATGCTATTCAATATGCTAGTAAAACTCTAGACAGTGCTTAGAAAAATTATGCTACTACTGAAAAAGAATTTTTAGCAGTTGTATTTGCTTGTGATAAGTCCAGACCTTATATTGTTGATTCTAAAGTGACTATTTACATATTATTGATAGAAAGGGAGCTGAGAATCCCGTTGCAGACAACTTGTCTAGGTTAGAATATTCTTGATGACCCACTACCTATTGATGATAGCTTTCCTGATGAATAATTAGCTGTCATAAATGCTTCTTGTACTGCTCCATGGTATGCTAATTATGCTAATTATATTGTTGCTAAATTCATACCACCTAGTTTCACATATCAGCAAAAGAAAAAGTTTTTCTATGATTTAAGACATTACTTCTAGGATGACCCGCACTTTTATAAAGGACTAGATGGTGTTATTATATGTTGTGTACCTGAGCATGGACATGAACAGATCCTACACAAGTGTTACTCCGAGGCATATGGAGGACACCACGCTGGAGATAGAACTGCACATAAGGTATTCCAATTTGGTTTTTATTGGCCTACTCTCTTTAAGGATGACCGTAAGTTTGTCCTGTCTTGTGATGAATGTCAAAGAATTGGTAACATTAGTAGTCGTCAAGAAATGCCTATGAATTATTCTCTTGTTATTGAACCATTTGATGTTTGGGGCTTTGATTATATGGGACCATTTCCTTCCTCTAATGGGTGTACACACATTTTAGTTGCTATTGATTACATTACTAAGTGGGTAGAAGCCATTCCAACTAGTAGTGCTGATCATAACACCTCTATTAAGATGCTTAAAGAAGTTATTTTTCCAAGGTTTGGAGTCCCTAGATACTTAATGACTGATGGTGGTTCACATTTTATTCATGGTGATTTTCGTAAAATGCTTGCTAAGTATGATGTTAATCATAGAATTGCATCTCCTTATCACCCACAGTATAGTGGCCAAGTAGGGCTGAGTAATAGAGAGCTTAAATTAATTTTGCAAAAGACTATTAATAGATCTAGAAAGAATTGGTCCAAGAAACTTGATGATGTATTATGGGCTTACAGAACTGCATATAAGAATCCTATGGGCATGTCTCCATATAAAGTGGTTTACAGAAAAGCATGTCACTTACCTCTTGAACTAGAACATAAGGCATATTGGGCTATTAAAGAGCTCAATTATGATTTTCAACTTCTCGATGAGAAGAGGTTATTTGACATTACCTCACTTGATGAATGTAGAACTCAAGCCTATGAGAATGCCAAACTATTTAAGGAAAAAGTTAAAAGATGGCATGACAAAAGGATACAAAAGCGTGAGTTTAATGTAGGTGATTATGTGTTGCTTTTCAACACTCAATTAAGATTTTTTGCAGGAAAACTTCTCTCTAAATGGAAAGGCCCTTACGTTATCGAGGAAGTCTATCATTCTGGTGCCATAAAAATCAACAATTTTGAAGGCACGAATCAGAAGGTGGTGAATGGCCAAAGAATCAAACATTATATCTCAGGTAATCCAATAAATGTTGAAACTAATGTTACTGAAACCATAACCACGGAGGAATACATAAGGGACACTTGCCAGAATGTTCTAGACTCCAAAAAGGAATACGTACGTGGTACGGTAAGTAAACCAACTTCAAAACTGTTTTAACAGGAATTTTTCTCCATTTTGGAATATTTAAGAATATCGGAAAATAAGTAGTCCGGGAACGACATGAGGCCTCCACGAGGGTGGAGGGTGCGCCCTACCCCCCTGGGCGCGCCCCCTGCCTCGTGGGCACCTCGTGTGCCCTCTGGACTCCATTTTCTTGCACGACACTTCTTTTGGTTGGTAAAAATCATTATATAATCTCCCGAAGGTTTTGACCACCGTATCACGCAAATATCCTCTATCTTTTTTTCGAGCCGTTTTCTGTCAGATTTGTCAAGGCTAGGCATCATGTCATCACCCTTCTCCAACAATGAGGGCAATGATGCTTGGCTGATGAAGATGGAGATGAAGAGGGAAGGACCCGGAGAGACCAGCAAGGAGGATAGGATCAAGAAGATTATGGAGGATCAAGCTCCGGCGGAAGAGGAAGAAGACATCCAACCTCTTCCCGACCTATTTACCCCAACTGAGATTGAAGCTTTCAAGATGATTGAGTTAGCTCGCATACAAAACAAGTATCTCACACGTGAAAATATTTTGTTGAAGGATCATATCATCGCACTCAAGGGCATTATCCATAAACTGGAAGAGCTCCTACGCTCGATGTGCGACTATCCATCCGCATCACCACCCTCTTCACCAGCAAAGGAGACACAATCACATGGGTATGGGCACTCCCCTTGGCAACTGCCAAGCTTGAGGGAGGTGCCCCGATATCGTATCACCATCACACTCCTATCTTTACCGTTTTACTTAGTTCGATCCGTTTAGAAATATCTTGATCTAGTAGAATAAAGCTTTGGTATGATTTAGTTTTGAGTTTTTCTTTATGATTCCTCTATGTAATCGAGTCCGTGAGCTATATATAATAAATATTAGTGTTGAGTCAAGGGCTTTGCTGTTTTGCTATGATCTTGAGGGAATTAGAAGAAAAAGAAATAGTAAAACGAAATAAAGAGATCATATTGATCTTATAAAGAGTGATGACTTCACATATAAAGAGTAGGATGAATAAAAGTTGTTGGGAGTTGGCAAACATACTTTTGGTCATCGTTGCAATTAATAGGAAGTGATAAAGAAACAGAGGTTCTCACATATAAATACACTATCTTGGACATCTTTTATGAGTGTGATCACTTATTAAAATATTACATGCTAAAGAGTTGACGTTGGACAAGGAAGACAACATAATGGGTTATGTTTTCTGATATCCGAAATAAAGCATATGGTCATGGATCATCCAACATGCTGAGCTTGCCTTTTCCCTCTCATGCTAGCCAAATTTCTTGCCACAAGTAGAATTACTACTTGTGTTTCTGAATACCCTTAAAACCAGTTTTGCCATGAGAGTCCACCATATCTACCTATGGATTGAGTAAGATCCTTCAAGTAAGTTGTCATGTTGCATGCAATAAAAATTGCTCTCTAAATATGTATGACTTATTAGTGCGGAGAAAATAAGCTTTATACGATCTTGCGACATGGAAGTAATAAAAGCATCGGACTGCATAATAAAGGTCTCTATCACAAGTGGCAATATAAAGTGACGTTCTTTTGCATTATGATTTCGTGCATCCAACCATAAAAGCACATGATAACCTCTACTTCCCTTTGCGAAGGGCCTATCTTTTATTTTTGTCTATACATTCAATAGTGCAGAACCGGGCAATAGCACCGGTTCGTAAGGCCCTTTAGTGCCGGTTCCATAACCGGCACTAAAGTGTGGTCACTAAAGCCCCCCCCCCTTTAGTACCGGTTCAGCATGAACCGGTGCTAAAGGGCAACCACGTGGCACGAGCCAGCTCCAGGGGCCTGGAGCCCTTTAGTACCGGTTGGTAAGACCAACCGATACTATAAGGTTTGGGGTTTTTTTAGTTTTATGATTTCTTTTTCATTTAATTTTGTGTTTCCATTTTAATTCTTTTTCATTTGCAGGTATTTTACGATACTACACATTGTAAACGTTGTGCATATATATATATATATATATATATATATATATATATATATATATATATATATATATAAATAGAATCTCTAGTAGAACCAATCATCGAGTTCAACATGATTGTCATGATATTATAAGCGTTCATATATAACACCACAAAAGCAAATCACTTAAGTTCAGAACGAAGAACACGGACATGAAAGGACA
>NC_041385.1:125962000-125963828 GCF_002162155.2 Triticum dicoccoides
ATAGAATTTCTAGTAGAACCAATCATCGAGTTCAACATGATTGTCATGATATTATAAGCGTTCATATATAACACCACAAAAGCAAATCACTTAAGTTCAGAACGAAGAACACGGACATGAAAGGACAAGTACTAATTAAGAGCAGCATGAAGAACTAGCTAAATCACTCCTGCTAGCTACTCTCTCTCTGGTAAAATAGCATAGAACATGTATAGCTCTCCTAATTGATCATACTGGAGCATGCCGATGAACCTGTCTCCTAATCATGGGCTGCGCTTCTCATTGCTGCCCCCTAGTACTTCTCTGCGATCATTAACAATTTTCCTCCAATCTTTCACTATTAAGCATTCATCGCTTCTAGAAATCCTGAATGCATTCATGTGCAATGCAGGATATCTTGGCCGTAAGCTAACAATTGACATCTGACCTTTAGTCTCGATCCCCTGAGGTATAACTGTCATCGGGAGTCCCTGTTGAAGAACATCGTATAGTACTTAATTAATATACTTAGCAATGAAAGTTTAGCAAAAAAATATGTATGCAAAATATGCACTGAGGACAAATAGTAAATATCTTACCATCATTCCTAAATAGATGTGATCGTAGTTCAATACCATCACTATTGGCCGCACGTTTTGAGTACTAACATTTCTAAGTGCAGGAAAAAAATTTGTGTTGACAGTATGAAGATCCTCAAGCCATGAAACATAATGACTTATCTCCTCGCAGTTTAGTTCAGCTCCGGGACAGTAGAAGGTCCTGTCTACCAAGCGCCGGACATGTTTGGTTGAATGGAGATAAGCTGTCAATAGAAATTAGTTGTCAGTTATTTTTGAAATAAGCAATATCAAAGACAAAAATATATTTGAGAAGAACTCACATAATGGTAGAACTGGAGGCGTCTGCACATCGACCCATATGTCTCTATTACCTTCAATATCATCTTCCGGACGAATATCAAAGGTGATAACCATACCAGGCTCAAATGCATAAGCCTTGCATAGTGCTTGCCAAGTTTTGCATTCAAAATAGGTGTACGTGTGTGCATTGTATACTTTGACGTTGAAAGTATAACCATCATGCTCAGTTTTCAGGTAAGCTCTCTTTACCTCCATAGTTTCCATATCTTTGAAACCTATCTTATCCAAGACAAAAATTCTTGCATGGCAGGGAATGCGCTAGTAGAATAGTGAAAATTAAAAATTATAAGTGAGGCAAATGAAGCATATATAAGTCATGCTTAATTACGAAAACAGACTTGTCGTTGTGACTTACTGTATCGAATTCGAAAGTCTCATCCAGCTTGATGCTGAATCGCCTACCATCAACAAGGAAATTTCTGTCGCACTGGCCGCGCTGGTCTTCACAGTATTGGCACATACCGAAATTTTTTCCGTCGTTAGACGACATTTCCTATGTTCATATTAGGCGAAACATGAAACACTTACTAATTCAATTAATTCAACTACTTCTATTAATTCAACTAAGCATTTACTAAAAATAAACTAGTTATATTAATTCAATTAGTTCAACAAAGCATTTACTAAAAATAAACTAGTTCTATATATTAATTCAACTAGTTCAACTAAACATTTAGTAAAAATAAACTAGTTATATTAATTCAACTAGTTCAAAGTAAGCATTTACTAAAAATAAACTAGTTCTATATATTAATTCAACTAGTTCAACTAAGCATTTACTAAAAATAAACTAGTTCTATATATTAATTCAACATGTTCAACTAAGCATTTACTAAAAATAAACTAGTTCTATATATTAATTCAACTAGCTAGTTCAACTGAGCATTATATTTACTAAAAATAAACTA
>NC_041385.1:125964916-126017922 GCF_002162155.2 Triticum dicoccoides
GGCGACGGGGACGGGGGCGGCGACGGGGACGGGGGCGGGCCCGGGGCGGCGACGGGGACGGGGGCGGCGACGGGAACGGGGGCGGCAACGGAGACGATCGAGGGCGGCGGCGACGGCGACGGAGACGGAAACAGAGGAACAAACAGAGAGGGAAAACGAAATTTTCGGACGTCTTGTATATATAGACCCCCCCTTTAGTACCGGTTGGAGCCACCAACCGGTACTAAAGGCCTGTTTTGGCCAGGCCAAGCGGCGGGAGGTGACCCCCTTTAGTACCGGATGGTGGCACAAACCGGTACTAAAGGCCCCCCTTTAGTGCCGGTTTGTTCCACGACCCGGTACTAAAGGCCACGCGCTGCCACCCCAAAGTTTAGTCCCACCTCGCCGGGCGAAGGGCAGCCGCACTGGTTTATAAACCCAGCCGCGGCTACCACTTCGAACTCCTCTATATAGCAGGCTAGTGGGCCTAAACTCTGCGCGCTGCCCTGTGAGTCTGCTGGGCCTTTAAGGCCTATAATTACACACCTGTGGCCTATCAGGCCCACAGGGCAGCGCCCCAATTTTTTTATAGTTTTTTTCTTTTCTGCTTTATTTTCTTCTATTTATTTTTGCGTAGTTTTTTGTATAGTTTTTTCTTTTCTGTTATATTTATTTTCTTTTATTTATTTGTGAGTAGTTTTTCATCTAGCCGCACTATGTATAACAAACAACATACGGGTAAGATAATTATTATACGAGTAACTATATATCCAAATCACACAAACATCAATTTTTTATATAAAATTTCATGAACAAGAGGCTCACCACAAGGTGGTGCCGGCGACGGGACGGTGCGGGCGATCGACGGTGGTTACGACGGAGATTTAGAAGGCACTAAGTAAACCACACCTACATATGCAAACTAAGTGTTATTTTGACCTCAAATTGCATATAAATCAAATACTAGCACATATATATATTTCCTCCCAAATTACTAAACTCACAAATTAATAACTATATAAAGCATTGCAAGATCTAATCTAGCAATGAGAGATGAAAGGACAAAGTTGCTAACCTTTGTGATCACTTGAATGGATGGGGGCCTTCAAATCTTGACAAATTTTGGGCAAAATGTGTGATGAGCTCAAGGGGAGAAGAGGAAGAACAGAGAGGAGAGGAGAGGGGAAAGGGGGAAGAACAGAGCGAGCTGGACGAAGGGTTTATATGCAGGAGGACCTATAGTACCGGTTCGTGGCATGAACCGATACTAAAGGTGCTGGAGGGGGCCCAGACTGACAACATCCTGCCACCACCCTCATTAGTACCGGTTCGTGGCATGAACCGGTGCTAAAGGTTAGCCACGAACCGGTACTAATGAGAGCGGCCCGGCTAGCCGTTGGAACCGGCACTAATGTATACATTTGTGCCGGCTCTAATACAAACCGGCACTAATGTGCTTCACGTTTGACCCTTTTTCTACTAGTGATTATGTAAGAGTCATGGTGATCTTCACCTTTCCTTTTTATACTTTATCCTTTGGCAAGCACCTTATGTTGGAAAGATCTTGATATATATATCCAATTGGATGTAAGTTAGCCTGAACTATTACTGTTGACATTACCCTTGAGGTAAAAGGTTGGGAGGCAACACTATAAGCCCCTATTTTTCTCTGTGTCCAATTAAAACTTCATACCCATAAGTATTGCGTGAGTGTTAGCAATTGTGAAAGACTAAATGATATTTGAGTATGTGGACTTGCTGAAAAGCTCTTATATTGACTCTTTCCAATGTTATGATAAATTGCAATTGCTTCAATGACCAAGATTATAGTTTGTTAGTTTTCAATGAAGTTTATGATTCATACTTGACATTGTGAATAGATTGTTACTTGAGCATAAGAAATCATATGACAATATATATATATGTGTTGCTCTTATAAGAATGATCATGATGCCCTCATGTCCATATTTTATTTTATCGACACCTCTATCTCTAAACACGTGGACATATTCTTCGATATCGTCTTCCGCTTGAGGACAAGCGAGGTCTATGCTTGGGAGAGTTGATACGTCCATTTTGCATCATGCTTTTATATCGATATTTATTGCATTATGGGATGTTGTTACACTTTATATCACAATACTTCTGCCTATTCTCTCTTATTTTACAAGGTTTACATGAAGAGGGGGAATGCCGACAACTGGGATTCTGGGCTTGAAAATGAGCAACTATTAGAGACCTATTTTGCACAACTCCAAAAGTCCTGAAACTCCACAAAAGTCATTTTTGGTATTAATAAAAAATACTAGCGAAAGAATCAACGTCAGGGGGCCAACACCCTGTCCACGAGGGTGGGGGCGCCCCCCGTGGGGCGCGCCCCCTGCCTCGTGGGCCCCCTGGAAGCCCTCTAGTGGCCATCTTCTGCTATATGAAGTCTTTTACGCTGGAAAAAATCATAAGAAAGTTTACGGGACGAAACTCCGCCGCCACGAGCTGGAATCTTGGCGGAACCAATCTAGGGCTCCGGTGGAGCTGTTCTGCCGGGGAAACTTCCCTCCGGGAGGGGGAAATCATCACCATCATCATCACCATCGATCCTCGTCAGGAGGGGGTCAATCTCCATCAACATCTTCACCAGCACCATATCCTCTCAAACCCTAGTTCACCTCTTGTATCCAATCTTTGTACCAAAACCTCATATTGGTACCTGAGGGTTGCTAGTAGTGTTGATTACTCCTTGTAGTTGATGCTAGTTGGTTTATTCGGTGGAAGATCATATGTTCAGATCCTTAATGCATATCAATACCCCTCTAATTATGAACATGAATATGATTTGTGAGTATTTACGTTTGTTCCTGAGGACATGAGAGAAGTCTTGCTATAAGTAGTCATGTGAATTTGGTATTCGTTCGATATTTTGATGAGATGTATATTGTTTCTCCTCTAGTGGTGTTATGTGAACGTCGACTACATGAAACTTCACCATTGTTTGGGCCTAGAGGAAGGCATTGAGAAGTAATAAGTAGATGATGGGTTGCTAGAGTGACAGAAGCTTAAACCCTACTTTATGCGTTGCTTCGTAAGGGGCTGATTTGGATCCATATGTTTCATGCTTTGGTTAGGTTTACCTTAATACTTCTTCTGTAATTGCGGATGCTTGCAATAGGGGTTAATTATAAGTGGGATGCTTGTCCAAGAAAGGGCAGTACCCAAGCACTGGTCCACCCACATAGCAAATTATCAAAGTAACGAACACGAATCATATGAGCGTGATGAAAACTAGCTTGACGATAATTCCCATGTGTCCTCAGGAGAACTTTTCTCATATAAGAACTTGTCCAGGCTTGTCATTTGCTACAAAAGGATTGGGCCATCTTGCTGCACCTTATTTACTTTCACTGCTTGTTACTCGTTACAAATTACCTTATCACAAAGCTATCTGTTACCGATAATTTTAGTGCTTGCAGAGAATACCTTACTGAAAACAGCTTGTCATTTCCTTCTGCTCCTTGTTGGGTTCGACACTCTTACTTATCGAAAGGACTACGATAGATCCCCTACACTTGTGGGTCATCACCCCCCTAAGGGAGGAAGAAAGAAAAGGGCGGCCTCCACGCGTCTGGAGGCCAAAGCATCCAAGAAGGGGAAGGCTTCCCTCCCGGACAGCTCCACTGCGGACTCCGACCGCAGCTCGGAATGGCGCCCTAGGGATAAGCCCCTGGCCGCATTGTAAGTACTCGATGGTGCACTCATATATCTGACTTTTTTCTTTCATAGTTTTAGCATGTCAAATCATGTGCTGCAACCCAACCCGTTCCGTCCTCCAGTGATCCTCATTAGCGGGGAATTCGCTGGACCCGAAGGTGATGGTCAGCGGGCCCCTTCCGACGGCCTCCTCTCCCAATGCCGTGTATGACACCGAGGTGTTGTCCCAAAGGACCCCAAGCCAGGGAGAGGCACATGAGGCCGTCAAGGCTGTGCCAGAGGGTGAAACCTTGGCTGTCGGACACACGGGGGAGAAAATCCCCATGGATACTGGCAATGGGGGCCATATCCAATTCGGCCCCCAGCCAAATACAATTCCGGAGACCTATACGGCTCCGAAATCAGGCAAGCAGCCTTTCTCAAAAGAAGGAGGTGCACCTATTCCACCGGTGACCTCTGTCCTCCTAGAGGCACCGGACAATTTGCTGGAAGCGCTGCATGGAGCTTCCATTGTTGCGGAACACCGTACACTTACGGGTACGGTGATTGAGAGGATTCAGACTGCAAAGAGCAGTCTGGCCGAAGCCTGCACAAGCCTTCTAACAGGCTTTGAGGTAAGCAACGCAATTATGTAAGAAGAATGTCACAGTACAGATAGTAGCCCCTGAGACACTGTCCGGTGTTTGAAAAGAAAAGCCGGACAGAGGATCAAACAAGTTTCGCAGGATAAAAACCAGATGAATCAATGTGAACAAGCACGCATCATTACTGGCTGCAACCTCACATACTGCCGAGGTTTCGGACTGAAGCAGAGTCTGCAGCGGGCCGAGGAAGAGCTCGGCCGCGTGAAGAAGCAGCTAGAAGACAATCTAGGTATGCAATAATCTTTTCTATATTAAAGAAAAATGAATAATTTGTGCTGACTAAAGTGCCATGATATTTTTTAGGTGCGGCGACCGAGGTGGAAACCCTCAAGAAGGCGCTGGCCGAGGCTGAGGAGAGAGCAGCCAAGGAACAAGCCGCCCGTGAAGAGCATGAGGCCAGGGTCGTTGAGGTCCAGCAGGAGCTCCAGGATGCCGTGAAGAAATGTGAGTCCTTGGAGAGCAACATTGCGGATCAAGAGTATGAACTTGCCAAGGCCCGCCAAAGCACACACAATGCCGAGGATGAAGCCCAGGGCGCCCTCCAGGAGGTACAGGAGGCCAGAAAAATCGCGGCGGGTAAGGCCTTTATTATGCAGAGCAAATATGTGAAGAAAAGTTTCCTCTTACTGACCCGGATTTGGAGTTCTCCAGGGGCGTTTGCGGATCTGTCGTGCAGCGTTTCAGATGTTGTGGAGTTCTTCCCAGCCGAAGAGGGGAGCTCTACGGAGAAGCTGTTTTGGTCGCAATACCTTGCGCCAGAACATCCGGTGCCCTTTAGTGATCAGTTAAAACAACTGGCCATACTGCATAGGGTGGCCGAACTAGCCATGAAGGATTTAATAATTCGGCAATGGCCTGCCGAAGCCATACCCAGCAGTTACTTCGGGCTCGTGAAGCGGCTGGTCAAAACCTGCCCTCGACTTGATGCCATCAAGCGGTCGGTCTGCATCGAAGGCGCACGAATGGCCTTCGCCCGAGTCAAGATACAGTGGGCGAAGATGGACGTCGTGAAGCTTGCGACCGAGGGACCGCCTGTGGGCAAGGAACACCGCACACCCGAGCGGTATTTTGAAGATGTCCTTAAGGGATCCAGCATTGTAGCAGACCAATGTATGAAGGATATTATCTTTGAATGAATACATTCATGTTATCCTGTCTTGTACTATGAACAAAATCGTTATGTAATATAATGCCTGTTATTTAAAATTTTACCTCTTGTGCGGCCGTTTTATTAAATCTGAGAGTTGGCCAGTCGTCGGCTTCCGCCCCCACGTAGGAAGTACGGGGGTGTTGAGGATGAATCTAAACACTCTTTACTCTAGAGTTTGGTCCTTAAAGGAGGTGTTTAGCGCCATGAACCAGGCCATCGGACTATGGGGCTTTATCACCCTCACTTAGCCATAGGAGTTTGACAATAAAATATTTAGGCGCAACCCCTAGTATTCGTAAATCCGAACTTGGGGTACTGCAAATACCTGATAGATAAAAACCGACTCATCGCATAATGCAGAAAAAATCGCAAATGATTTGGAACCTCTTGAACATTCGGCTCACACGGCATCATGACAGTCAGTTTTCGGATTTCTCTACTGAGGTGCTCATCCGGATGAACCAGGACACAATCCCAGTAGTTCTCCCTTTACTACCCTAGCCGATATAGCGGAACGTAAGGTGGTAAGCACAGGAGCCGGGCAACCCAAATATTGACCAAAGACATGATTTGGAGCCGATGCATATAATGCTACAATTCGGGGTGCCGAACTATACTGTAAAATTGTTCAGACTTTGTTGCCGTATTATGGGGTGTAATGAAGCCCTAGGTGAATTAATGCGTACTAGAGTGTACGGGTGCAATTGATAAGAATAACAAAATAAAATGAAATAGCAAGGTAATGCCACATAAATTGGGCCGCAAACTATTTTTATTGTAATTTTATTTAAGACGTCGAAGCGTATTTATACAAATAGTGCGATAACCTGCCAAGACCAGGGGAGCTTTGTGCGGTTCCCAAACACAGGTAGATCATTGAGAAGAACATATAGAGATTCCCTCACGTGTCCATATTGCTTCCTGCATTGGTATATCCATCCCCTGATGGGTCCGACAATCAGGCCACCAGGAAAAGCCTGGCAAAAGAGAATCCTGAAAATAAAAAATAAAAGGTGAAGTTATGCTGGTCCAGGTGAGGTTGAGCCGTATTGTGGACCCCGGTCTAGCTATGCCTCCGTCTATGCCCATGGTATTTTAAGTGCATAGTTATGTACGCGCTGTACGTACGCTGCCATTTGGTCGGGATTGATACGGAGGCCAGATTGCTAGTCAAGCTCTTGATGAGCTAGACCGTCCTGCTGTAGAGTAGTCCGAACTTGTTTGACGGTGTCCGGGAGCCTGGGCACCGAATTAAAGTTCTGCTTGAAAAGGCCACTCTGTGCTTCTGCTGCGAGGGCAGTGGTGTGCTCCTCGGTACGGAGGGAGCGTTCCGTGTTTTCATTGACTGATATGACACCTCGTGGTCCGGGCATCTTGAACTTGAGATAAGCGTAGTGTGACACCGCATTGAATCGAGCGAATGCAGTTCGTTCGAGCAGTGCGTGTTAGCCACTGCGGAAGGGGAGATATCGAATATCAACTCTTCGCTTCGGAAGTTGTCTGAGGATCCAAAGACCACCTCCAGTATGATTGAGCCCATACAGCTGGCCTCTACACCTGGTATGACCCATTTAAAGGTGGTTTTGGTGGGCTTGATCCTTGAGGGATCAATACCCATTTTGCGCTCTGTATCCTGATATAGCAGGTCCAGGCTGCTACCACCGTCCATGAGGACTCGCGTAAGATGGAATCCATCAATGATTGGGTCAAGGACCAGTGCGGCCAAACCGCCATGACGGATACTGGTCGGATGGTCCCTGCGATCGAAGGTGATCGGACAGGACGACCATGTGTTGAACTTTGGGGCGACTGGCTCTATCGCGTAGACGTCCCTGAGCGCGCGTTTGTGCTCCCTCTTGGGGATATGAGTACTATATATCATATTCACCGTTTTAACTTGGGGGGAAACTTCTTCTGTCCCCCTATGTTCGGTGGCCGGGGCTCCTCATCATCATCCTCTCTTTGCGACCCCTTTTCCTTGTTCTCGGTGTTTAACTTGCCGGCCTGTTTTAAAAACCCAACATTCTCTGTTGGTATGATTGGCTGGTTTATCAGGAGTGTCGTAGATTTGACATGGATGATCGAGTATGCGGTCCAAGCTGGACGAGCCCGAATTGTTTCTCTTATATGGCTTCTTCGGCTGACCGGACTTAGAGCCACTGAATCCGGTGTTGACCGCCGTTTCTTCGGTGTTGTCACCGTTGCTTCGACGCTTGTGTCTGTTGCGTCGGGGTTTTGCCGTTGCTGTTTCTGGCTTCAGAAGTGACATGTTTGCTTGAATTGTTCTTGCTACGGGTTAGCCAGCTATCCTCACCCGCGCAAAAGAGGGTCATAAGCGTCATGAGGGCTGACATAGACTTCGGCTTTTCTTGGCCGAGGTGTCGGGTGAGCCATTCGTCGTGGATGCTATGTTTAAAGGCTGCTAGGGCTTCGGCATCCGGGCAGTCAACGATTTGGTTCTTTTTAGTTAAGAATCTAGTCTAGAATTTCCTGGCTGACTCATCGGGCTGTTGAACTATGTGACTTAAGTTGTCGGCATCTGGAGGTCGGACATATGTACCCTGGAAGTTGTCTAGGAGGGCGACTTCCAAGTCTTCCCAGCCGCCAATTGAGTTTTCTGGAAAACTGTTCAACCAGTGCTGAGCAGGTCCCTTGAGTTTTAGTGGGAGGTATTTGATGGCGTGAAGGTCATCACCGCAGGCCATATGAATATGGAGGAGAAAAATCCCCAACCCATATCGCGGGGTCTGTTGTCCCATCATATGATTCGATGTTTACGGGTTTAAACCCTTCCGGGAATTCATGTTCCATTACTTCATCAGTGAAGCAGAGGGGGTGTGCGACGCCTCTATATCGGGCCAAGTCATGACGTAGCTCAGATGGATTTTGTCTGCGGTTTTCGTCCCGGGCATGGTTATGTTTTTCACGTCCAGCCGGATGCCATCATCACGCATCAAGGCACGCCCCCATGATCAATAGATCGATCTGGTCTGACCTACTTTGTTTTCCAGGTCATGTCGCGGGTCATATGTGTATCCCCGAGCTGTTGTGTTTCTGTTGTTTCGGCGAGGTAGTGCGGGCTGGTGTTCATCTTGAGTTGCCGCTTTGTCTCGGCCACGTGGTGGTCGGTCAGCCGCATTATGCGCTGGTAGGACGGGCTCCAGCGCCTCATCATCGAATTGGGGTAACAATTTGCGCTCGGGTAACTTTTGGTTGGGCGCTTGAGGTCGTATTCCTTGGTTGCTTGGACATTAGTCCATCTGTCATTGAGTAGATTTTGATCAGCTTGAAGCTGCTACTACTTCTTCATCAGGCTTCTTGCAGTGGCTATTAGGTGGCGCTGAGAGCGCTCCTGCTCGACTGGCTCCTCAGGCATGATAAAGTCTTTGTTGCCGAGGCTTGCCTCATCCATGGAGGGTGGAAGATAATTACTGTCCTTCGAGTCTTCGGTAATGGCCTGTTAATTAGGGCTGACTCGCCCATCCTCCCGTTCATCCTGTTCGGCAGTTGGTTCAACGGGGTGTTCATTGTCTTCGGCATCGTCGAGAGTATGATTTTCTCCTATGCCGGTATTGCTGTTTTTTCCACGGCATGGTCTAGAGCGGCACCGCTGACGATGGTGCTTTTGCGTGTCTTAGGAGGCTTATCCTCGACTGGATCTTTTTCATTGTTGTCGTTGCTCTCTTTGGGTGTATCCACCATGTATACGTCATATGAGGAGGTCGCTATCTAGTGCCCTATAAGCGGTGGTTGTTGTGCCTGCTGCTCTCCGACATCTCGTCCACACCGTCGATATCTTCGGAGTCGAAATCGAGCATGTTGGTTAAGTCCTCGATAGTGGCTATGAAGTGGGTGGTGGGTGGGAAGCGGAATTCTCCTCCATCAGCTTCCAATCCAAAATGGATATAGTTCGGCTGAGAGTCCCCTAATAAGGAGAGGGTTTTTAATGAGTTCAGCACATCGCCTAAAGGTGAGTGCCGAAAGATGTCCGCGGAGCTGAACTCAATGATCAGCTTCGATGGGCGCGGATACACGTGGTTCAGAACCTATGGACGGAGACGAATCCGAGGTTCCGGTGACACAGGCCTCGCTCGAGGTCGGGTTTGTGTGCGGCTCTAACACCGCTGAGTATGCGGCTTCCATGGTTGGGTTGAGCTTCCTGTCCTCGGACGGCGCAATCCGCTCTGGATCCAGGGCCAGAACAGTTACATGCGCTATCTCCTGGGCACGGTCTGATGACAGATTTAGGTCATGTTCATCGTAGTGGCAGGGACCGACTGTCATGGGCTCGAATCCATCGAAGATCAAGTCTCCGCGGATATCGACAACGTAATTCAGGCTTCCAAACCTGACCTGATGGCCAGGGGTGTAGCTGTCGATCTGCTCTAGATGGCCAAGCGAGTTGGTCCGTAGTGCGAAGCCGCAAAATACGAAGATCTATCCAGGGAGGAAAACCTCCCCCTGGACTGCATTGTTGTGGATGTTTGATGGAGCTATCAATCTTGTTTTGGACGTCACAGCGGAACTCTCAATGAAAGCACCAATGTCGGTGTCAAAACCGGCGGATCTCGGGTAGGGGGTCCCGAACTGTGCGTGAAAGGTTGATGGTAACAGGAGGTGGGGGACATGATGTTTACCCAGGTTCAGGCCCTCTCTATGGAGGTAATACCCTACTTGCTGCTTGATTGATCTTGATGAATATGAGTATTACAATAGTTGATCTACCACGAGATCGTAATGGCTAAAACCCTAGAAGTCTAGCCTGTATGATTATGATTGTGATTGCCTCTATGGACTAAGCCCTCCGGTTTAAATAGACACCGGAGGGGACTAGGGTTGTACAAAGTCGGTTACAAAGAAAGGAATCTTCATATCCGGTCGCCAAGCTTGCCTTCCACGCCATGGAGAGTCCCATCCGGACACGGGAGAGAGTCTGCGGTCTTGTATCTTCACAGCCAAATAGTCCGACCCATGCTACATAGTCCGGCCATCCGAGGACCCCTTAATCCAGGACTCCCTCAATAACGAGTGGGGCTGTACACGCCCCGGAGTCTCCTGAGTGCTGCCTTGGGCCTTCACAGGGGCTCCCTCCCTTGTCCTAGTGGCAGGACTTAGCTCCGCACTGGTGAGAAGACTATACTAGGTGTCGGACACGGCTGTTCATTTGATTGCTTTCCATAGTTGTTTTGTAATCTTTTAATGGAATTCGGAGTTTTCGCGTTTTGGTTCGCCAAGTTGGACTTTCTCTCCTCCCGTTTCACTCATTCTTCGCCTAGGCCAGGAAAGGGAGACAGCTGCCCATCGCTCTTCCTTGCGCGCCCCACGCGTTGGGGCTAGGTAGGTGTGTGCACGGGTCCACCCTCGCACAAGCACACCTCGCCGAACCCTGTTGCCCCAGTGCTTTCTAATCCTCGCGAGACGCCCTCGATCGAGCTTGTGGGCATCAACGCCCTCTCATGTCCGTGCCCGTCGGACAGCGCGTAGTGGTGCATTAAGCCACAGCTAAACCAATGGCAGGGGCCTCGCACAAAGAAGAATGAGGTGCCCCGTTAAGGTTTCTTTTACTTTAAATAGCTCTGCAGCAGCTCTACGGCGTCTCCCGAGACCTACAACACCTTTCGAGATCAGTAGCCCCCTACCTGGCCCCCAAGTCATCAGGAAGGGGGGCTCAGCCAGGCATCAAGAGCCGCGCCCCCGCGAGGTGGGAAGCTACCGCAAGCATGTCAAGCTAAGTTACCCTACCCGTGCCTACCCAGAATACAACTATCACGGCACAACATTAAGATAATAAGCATAGTATAAAGGGCATAGCTGCCATAGTTCATTACACACCCCGGCGGGGCACCCTACTTTTTTCAAACTGCAAAAGAAAGGAAAGGTTAAACAAAAGCAGCCTGCAAGGCCGCAGCGGTCCTGAAGCCAAGCTCGGCAGCCCCAAGCTTAGATCACGCCTCCCTCTTGCTTCACCGGGGCACAACAGCGAGATGATCCACCGCCTTCCTTGATGCAAGCTCGGCGGTGCGGAGGATGGTTATAGCGCCGCTGTTGGAGCTCTCGCCCGAAGAAGAGCTGCCGCTGCGGGAGGAAGTGTGGACGTCATCAAGGCCAAGCTCACCCTCGTCGCCGGCGCGACCGATGTCAAGGCCAAGCTCATCGTCGCGGCTGCCGTCTTCTGGGCAGCACCCCACATGGCGGCCGTCTTCCCCAAACACCCTCATGAAGAGGGTCGCAAGGCCATCGTACTTGAAGTGGAGGGTGCACCTCCCGCTCAGGCCTCTCGCGCGGGGAAATGCCTGCTAGCCATGGGCCAGGACCAAGCTGCTTGCAGCAGTAACATCGATCCCAACCCACGAGGCCCTGCTGTAGTAGCCGTCAGCCTGCAGCCAGAGGCCGTCGAGCCCTGAGGCCGGCAGCTAGCCAGTGAAGAAGTGTGGAAGCCGTAGCAAAGTGTCGGCGGGCTTCTTCGACCACACAACAAACTCTGGGAGTGTGTCCATCAAGGGGAAACGCGGTCGAGGAGGACGGACGACCATGGCACGCCTCCCCTCGTCGCAGGGGCTGCCTCGTGGCCGATGGCCCCCACCACAAGAAGAAGCGCCACCGCGTACGTCAAGGGAGACGCCAGCTCCTGGAGAAGCATGCCTGCGCCCCTGGAGGCCATCACTGGGGTCGCAACATGCTTGCAGGGACGGTCGCGACCCCTCTTGGGCGGCGGTGAAGCTGGCCCCTCCTCGGGGGCCTTGCCTATTTCAGCAGTCGTGAACCTCCTCGCCGGCGCCATGAGCCTAGCAACTATGGCAAGGTGGAAAAGAAGAAGGGACGGACAACAAGCAGATGAAGATAGAGATGAGTGAAGGGGGCTCCGCCCCTCCCCTCATTTATAGCCAAAGGGAGGCCAACCGCTGACCTCCATGATCCCGCGCAATGATGTCTTCTCTGCATGCAGCATCGACTCATCAAGTCGGGCAGTTGCTGAGGTAGCGTGGGGAAGCGGAGACGCCCATGTCCCATCAATCGCCATGCGTCCTCCAAGGCCACAGGCGGTTAGGGCCTGTGGCGCTCCACACTTTCCCTTTGGCTTCACCTAGAAGCCAAGTCTGAGCGTGTCTTGGGCCCGGGGGCTATTGTTGGTGTTCTGGATATGGGGGTACCCAGACTTGCCTTCCCGTGGCCTACTGCGTGGCTGCATCGACGACCTGGTACGACCCAGCTCCAACATCAACAACTCAAGACCCTCGCAAGGTGAATGACACCAAGGTCTCCAAAGGGATAGGCCTCCTCAGACTAGCTCCTAAGGAGTAGAGATTTCTATGCAAAGCTCACCTCGTGAGGTGCGGATGATGTGAGCCATGACAATCAAGGCCAGGTGGGCGCTAGATGGGTGCCAGCGGGCGCAGTGTACCTGTTTCCTCTGTTGTGCAAGAGAGGCAAGCAGCAGGCGCGGAGTCCCGACGAATCAACCAAATGTTTCCACTCTTGTGCAACAAGACCAAGACCGCCAGGACGGCAGGACGGAGGTCATCATCGAGCCGACCGCAGCGTCACAACCAGAGGCTTTTGCAAGCGAAGACCGCTTTAGTCAAGATAAGATGTACTAGCTGTCTTCCTTCAAATTTGGCCGTTGTGGGATCCCTTCCCGCCTCCATTCAGGAAGAGGACCAAGGTCACTATAAATAGGACCTAGCCACCACTACGGAGGGGGAGAGAAGCCGATCGGATCCATTCCACCCTGACCAGCTCACTAGCTCACTTGAGCCCAAGAACACGCCTCCTGAGGTGGTTCTCCTCTGTACTAGTTCGTCCTCAGCCCCTCGAGGCAAATCGAACACAAAGCAGGAGTAGGGTTTTACACTGCAAGGTGGCCCGAACTTCAGTAAACTGATGTTTCTTTCTTTCCCCTCAAGCTCGACGCGCTAGGCTGTGAGGTTGGCGACTCGACAGTATGGGTAGGTTGAGATCTCCGCATGCACCCAGAGTTCGAACCTCTCAAGGGTTTGCGGAACCCGAAATCCAACAGAGGTAGTAGCTACTTACAGATAGAAGAGAAGGTGTGGTGGGGAGAGGCGTTTTGGCTTCCGGGAGCACATGCTACCGGATGAATAGTAACATGAAAAAATAGTAAATATATTTAAAAAATTCTATTTTCTTTGATGGATGTTGAAAGCACGAGTGCTCCCTGGGTGATTTTGGTAATTAATGTCAACATATCGCTTGTTGGACTAACATTTTCATCTGGTATATTTCAGATGAGTTCAACAATGGAGTGGAAGGACAAGAGGATGTGGAACCCCTTCAAGATTTTAAGGTCAAGTATTGGAAAAAGCTCAAGATTCTTCATTTCTATTTTAGTGATACAAGATCACATTGACTCCATAGGAAAAGCCAATACTATTTAAAGGGGGTGAGGTGTTGCTTAATGGTCTACTTGCTCAAAGTGCTTAGTGATATGCTCCAAAGCCCTCAACCACTTTCTCATATCCAAATATGTCCAAAACCTAAAGTCAAACTCAGCCGCACCGATTTGATTCATCCGGCGCCATCGAGTTCATTGTCATAGCCACTCCCAGAAACCCCAATTATTTTGGTCTCACCAAGATGTCTAATCGGTCACACCGAGTTTGCTTGACCAAGTCTCTATTTGCTTAATGCTGAAATCGGTGTCACCGAGTTCATGCGATCGGTCTCACTGAGATGAGGTTTTGCCCTAACCATAGCACATCAGTCCCACCGAGTTGATCATATCGGTCCCACCAAAAATCCTAACATTCACATTTTGAACCAGATCGGTCCCACCGAGTTTCACTATTCGGTCTCACCGAGTTTGGTAAATTGTGTGTAACGGCTAGATTTTGTGTGGAGGCTATATATACCCCTCCACCCCCTTTTACAGTTGAGAGAGAGCCATCAGAACGTGTATACACTTCCACTACTCATTTTCTGAGAGAGAACCACCTACTCATGTGTTGAGACCAAGACATTCCAATACTACCACAAGAATTTTGATCTCTAGCCTTCCCCAACTTGCTTTCCACTCAAATCATCTTTCAACCATATTCAAATCCATGAGAGAGAGTTGAGTTTTGGGGAGACTATCATTTCAAGCACAAGAGCAAGGAGTTCATCATCAACACACCATCTATTACCTTGTGGAGAGTGGTGTCTCCTAGATGTGCTAGGTGTCACTTGGGAGCCTCGGTCAAGATTGTGGAGTTGAACCAAGAAGTTTGTAAGGGCAAGGAGATCGCCTACTTCGTGAAGATCTACCCAACCGAGGCAAGTCCTTCTTGGGTGATGGCCATGGTGGGATAGACAAGGTTGCTTATTCATGGACTCTTCGTGGGTGGAGCCCTCCATGGACTCGCGCAATCGTTACCCTTTGTGGGTGGAAGTCTCAACCAACGTGGATGTACGATAGCACCACCTATTGGAACCACGCCAAAAATATCCGTGTCTCCAATTGCGTTTGCACACTCGAATCCCATCCCTTTACTTTCTTGCCAATTTCATGCTTTACTTTCTGCTGCTCATATACTCTTTCCATGCTTGCTTGAAATGTATTGTGAATGTTTAAAATTGTGCTATTCTCCAACCTTAAATTGAAGACCTTAAAAATTGCAACCTTTACTTGTTTAGGTTCTAATCATCCCCCCTCTAGACACCTCTTCTTGATCCTTTCAATTGGTATCAGAGCATTGGTCTCCATTTCTTTGGTTTAATTACCATTGGAGGAATATGGACGAGTCTACGATTGGGAGTATTAGACGTAGAGTGCGCTTGATGGAGAGTTCTATAATGCTTGGAAAAATGAGATGCTTGAGATTTTCAATGAATATCAATTGAACAAGTACATTACTACCCCTTGTGTGCCCCTTGTTGATCCATTGCATCCTACCCCCGATGAGTCTCTCGACATGATTCAGAATCTTAGAACTATCAATCTTATCACTAGAGCATTGCCTAGAAATTTGATTACCTGCTTGCCAACTCTTGAATGTGCTTACAACATATGGAGATATCTTGAGGAACGCTTTCCAGACTATTCCTTGAAAAATTTAGATGAGATTCTTGATAAGTCCATTGCTTTAAATAAGATGAATCCTAATGATCCTTAGTTTGGTGATTTTCTATTTGAACTTTGTGATCTTATGCGTGCCAAAGGAGATGTTGGAATCATTAGTAACATCATCTCTGAAGTCATTAGAATTCATAAAGATGCAAATTGTCATGATCATAAATCTAATGAATCACTCTCTCTAGGCAATGATCAATCACAAGATGATGTTTAACATGGATACTATGATGAGGATGATGATAGTGACTTTGATCTTGATGAGTCTATGAGACACTTTGGTCTTATGGCTAACCTTCGTTGCTACATGGCTGGAGGAAAGGAATGGGTTCTAGATAGTGGATTTACCGATCAGATGACCAGAGACAAGGATATGTTTTGTGAGCTTGCCAAAAACAACGGCCCTTGAAAGAATGTCACTTTTGGTGGTAACTCAAAGGGTAAGGTGCTTGGACTTGGTAAGGTGGCCATCTCACATGACAGCTCCATACAAAATGTTATGCTCGTTGAATCTCTTGGCTATAATTTACTTTCCGTATCTAGACTAGCCGATTTCGGTTTAAATGTCTTATTTACTGAAGTAGATTGCCAAGTGTTTCAAAGAGATAATCATAATATGGCCTTTACTGGTATACATAGAGGTGATCTATACATTGTTGATTTCACTAAAAAGGCTCAACCTAGAACTTTCTTAATTGCTAAATCTTCCAAAGCTTGGTTGTGGCATAGACGGTTAGGTCATGTGGGCATGCGAAATCTTGACAAGCTTATTAAAGGTGATCATATCCTTGGTGTTAAAGATGTTATATTTGACAAGGATAGACTTTGCAGTGCTTGCCAAGCAGCAAAACAAGCTAGAGGAAGTCATCTCGTGAAGAACATCATGACCACGAGAAGACCACTCGAGCTACTTCACATGGATCTTTTTGGTCCCAACGCCTACAAGAGTCTTGGTGGTAACTCATTCGGATTAGTCATTGTTGATGATTTTTCAAGATTTACCTGGGCGTTCTTTCTTGATGATAAATCACAGGTCCAAAGGATCTTCAAGAACTTTGCTAGGAAGGCCCAAAATCAATTTGAAGTGAAGATCAATAAGGTTCGCAGTGAAAACGAAATGGAGTTCAAGAATGCCAATGTGGACACCTTTCTTGACGACGAAGGGATTTCACATGAGTTCTCGGCTACGTACACGCCTCAACAAAATGGAGTTGTTGAGAGGAAGAACCAGACTCTTATTGAGATGGCAAGAACGATGCTTGATGAGTACAAGACACCAAAACACTTTTGAGCGAAAGCGGTCGAGACAGCTTGTCATGCAAAAAATCGCCTATATCTTCACAAGCTACTCGGCAAGACGGCATACGAGCTTCTCACCGGTAACAAACCCCAAGTTGGATACTTTCGAGTATTCGACTCAAAGTGCTATATTCTTGATAAGCATCGTTGTTCGAAGTTTGCTCCTGAATCTCATGAATGTTTCCTACTCGGTTATGGCTCAAACTCTCACACTTACCATGTCTACAACAATTTCACCCAAAAGGTTGAGACTGTAGATGTGAAGTTTGATGAATCTAACGGCTCACAAGTAGAGAAATTGCCAATTGATGTAGGTGACAAAGACCCTTCTGAAGAAATACAAGACTTGTCTATTGGCAAGATTCGTCCAACGGAGGTGAAGGAGAGTACCTCATCCATCCAAGTGGAAGCCTCAACTTCACGCCAAGGTGAACCACAAGTTGACTTGGAGGCATTCACAAGTGGAACACATCAAGATGATGGAAACAAGGATGTACAACAAGATGAACCTCATCGACCTCCATCTCCACCTCCACAAGAGAACAACAATGCCAACGACAATGAAGAAAGACAAGAGGAAGAACAAGACAATGAAGAGATGTTCCACCCCAACCCAAACAAAAGCTCTCACGAGTTCAAGCAAGAGTCTCAAGAGATCACCCCGTCGAACAAATCTTCGATGATATCCAAACCGGGAGAATTACTCGCTCTAAAACTCGTTTGGCTAACTTTTGTGAACAATACTCATTCATTTCTAGTATTGTACCTATGAAGGTTGAAGATGCCCTTGATGATCCGGATTGGGTGAACGCTATGCATGAAGAGATACACAATTTCAAGAGGACCAAGTGTGGACGTTGGTTGAAAAGCCCGATGAGAAGCGCAATGTCATTGGAACCAAATGGGTGTTTCAGAATAAGCAAGATGAAGATGGATGAGTTGTACGCAACAAGGCTCGTCTCGTTGCTCAAGGCTACACTCAAGTTGAAGGTATGGACTATGGTGAGACATATGTGATAACCCACAAGTATAGGGCATCGCTATAGTTTTAGAGGGTAGAGTATTCAACCCAAATTTATTGATTCGACACAAGGGGAGCCAAAGAATATTCTCAAGTATTAGCAGCTGAGTTGTCAATTCAATCACACTTGAAAGACTTAATATCTGCAGCAAAGTATTTAGTAGCAAAGTAGTGTGGAAGTAAGGGTAACAGTGGCAAAAGTAACAGTAGCAGTTTTGTAGCACTCATAACAGTGGCAATGGAATAGTAACTTAGCAAAGATCAATATGAAACGAGCTCATAGGAAATGGATCAATGATGGATAATTATGTCAGATGGCATTCATCATGCAACAGTTATAACATAGGGTGACACAGAACTAGTTCCAATTCATCAATATAATGTAGGCATGTATTCCAAATATAGGCATATGTGCTTTTGGAAAAGAACTTGCATGACATCTTTTGTCCTACCCTCCCGTGACAGCGGAGTCCTAATGGGAACTAAGGGATATTAAGGCCTCCTTTTAATAGAGAACTGGACCAAAGCATTAACACTTAGTGAATGCATGAACTCCTCAAACTGCGGTCATCATCGAGAAGTGTCCCGACAATTGTCACTCCCGGGTTTGCCGGATCATAACATGTAGTAGGTGACTATAACTTGCAAGATAAGATCAAGAACACTCAATATTCATGAAAATACAATAAGTTCAGATCTGAAATCATGGCACTCAGGCCCTAGTGACAAGCATTAAGCATGACAAAGTCATAGCAACATCAATCTTAGAACATAATGGATACTAGGGATCAAACCCTAACAAAACTAACTCGATTACATGGTAAATCTCATCCAACCCATCACCGTCCAACAAGCATACGATGGAATTACTCACGCAGGGCGGTGAGCATCATGAAATTGGTGATGGTGGATGGTTGATGATGAAGATGGCGACAGATTCCCCTCTCCAGAGCCTCGAACGGACTCCAAATCAGCCCTCCCAAGGAAGAACAGGGCTTGGCGGCGGCTCTGTATCGTAAAACGCAATGAATCCTTCTCTCTATTTTTTTCTCCCTGACGTGAATATATGGAGTTGGAGTTGAGGTCGGTGGAGGTCCAGGGCGCCCACGAGGTAGGAGGGCAAGCCCAGGGGGTAGGGTGCGCCCCACCCTCATGGCCAGGGTGTGGGCCCCTTCGGTTGATTCTTTCACCAGTATTTTTTTAATTCCAAAAAGTGTCTCCGTGAAGTTTCAGGTCATTCTGAGAACTTTTATTTCTGCACAAAAATAACACCATGTCAATTCTGCAGAAAACAACGTCAGTCCGTGTTAGTTCCATCCAAATCATGCAAATTAGAGTCCAAAACAAGGGCAAAGGAGTTTGGAAAAGTAGATACATTGGAGATGTATCAACTCTCCCAAGATTAACCCATTGCTTGTCCTCAAGCAATTCAGTTGACAAACTGAAAGTGATAAATAAAAACTTTTACACACTCTATTTGATCTTGTTGTTGCAAATATGTAAAGCCAGCATTCAAGTTTTCAGCAAAGATTATGAACTAACCATATTCACAATAACATTTAGGTCTCATGTTTACCCATATCAATGGCATAATCAACTAGCGAGTAATAATAATAAATCTCGGATGACAAGACTTTCTCAAAACAATCATGATATGATATATTAAGATGGTATCTCGCTAGCCCTTTCTAAGACCACAAAACATAAATGCAGAGCACCCCTGAAGATCAAGGACCGACTAGACATTGTAATTCGTGGCAAAAGAGATCCAATCACAGTCATACTCAGTATTAATTAATAACAATGCATACAAATGAAAGTGGTGCTCTCCAACTGGTGCTTCTTATTAGAGGATGATGACTCAACATAAAAGTAAATAGATAGGCCCTTCGTAGAGGGAAGCATGGATTTGCAGAGGTGCTAGAGCTCGAGTTTTGAAACAGAGATAAATAATATTTTGAGGCGTGTACTTTCATTGTCAAACCAAGAGATCTCGATATCTTCCATGCTACATACATTATAGGTGGTTTAAAAACAGAATGGGAAAGTTAATACTCCCCCACCAGCAACAAGCACATTCCACGGCTGGTCCGAAACAGCGGGTACCGTCCAACTAACAACAATCCTGGGGGAGTTTTGTTTTCAATTATTTAGATTTGATTTGAGCATGGGACTGGGCATCCCGGTTACCGGCCATTTTCTCATGAATGATGTGCGGAGTCCACTCATCGTGAGAATAACCTACCTAGGATGGAAGATATAGACATCTATACATGAGCGATTCGAGCATACAAAACAGAATTTCATTTGAAGGTTTAGAGTTTGGCACATGCAAATTTACTTGGAACGGCAGGTAAATACCGCATATAGGTAGGTATGGTTGACTCTTATGGAATAACTTTGGGGTTTATGGAAGTGGGTGCACAAGCAGTATTCCTGCTTAGTACAGGTGAAGGCTAGAAACAGACAGGGAAGCAACCAACTAGAGAGCGACACAGTCGTAAACATGCATTAGGATTAACCAACAATGAGTACAAGCATGAGTAGGATATAAATCACCATGAACATACATATCATGGAGGCTATGTTGATTTTGTTTCAACTACATGCATGAACATGTGCCAAGATAAGTCACTCGAATCATTCAAAGGAGGATATCATCCTATCATACTACATCACAACCATTTTAATAGCATGTTGGCACGCAAGGTAAACCATTATAAACTCCTAGCTAATTAAGCATGGCATGAGTAACTATAATCTCTAATGGTATTTGCGAACATGTTTCATTCATAATAGGCTGAATCAGGAATGATTAACTAATCGTATTTACAAAAACAAGATAGGTCGAGTTCATACCAGCTTTTCCTCATCTCAATCATTTCATCATATATCGTCATTATTACCTTTCACTTGCACGACCGAACAGTGTGGATAATAATATTAATAGTGCACGTGCATTGGACTAAGCTGGAATCTGCAAAGATTTAATTCAAAGGAGAAGACAAGGTAATATGGGCTCTTTGTTAGATCAACAATAATGCATATGATAGCCACTCATCATTTTCATCATGGTCTTCTCCTCTCGGCCCCCAAAGAAAAGAAAAGAATTTCAAAGAATGAGAAAAACTATTTACACGGGAAAGCTCCCAATAAATGGAAGAAGAACGAGAAATCTTTTTTGGTTTTCTTATTGATACTACTACTACAAGCATGAAAAGTAAACTAGCTAAAAGCTATTACTATTTTTTTGGTTTTTCTCAAAGTTTTTCAAACACACAAGAAGAAAGCAGGAAAAGAAAATAAACTAGCATGGATAGTACAATGAAAAAGTATGAACACCGACAACTAGAATGAGTGTGCGAACATGAATGTAATGTCGGTAAGAAATACGCACCCCCCAAGCTTAGGATTTTGTCCTAAGTTGGTCTAAGGACACCACTGGCCCGGATGATATCCGACATCTTAGTTGGGGTCGTACTATGCTGTGACAGCTGCCGCCTGACAAGCTGCTTCCCGGAGACGAGCGGCCTCTGCTGATCTCTCATGCTCGTTTGCCTCCTCTTTGGTTATAACATATCTCTCATTTGCCTAAAAGTTAAAGAATAAAGGAGCAAGCAAGGTAATAATGATAGCATGCCGTCTGTCAAAGATTAGTTGGTACTGGAGGGACTGATCATTCCTCTCAAGAAACTGGTAGCGCACCATAGCATTATAATCTCGAAAAGCAGGTGGCAACTCAATATCATTTTCTCTTATGGATACCCCAAGATAATCAGCTAAATGGGTTGCACAAATCCCACCAAATAAATCTCCATCTTTAGCATTAAGATGTAACCTTCATGCAACAATGGCCCCCAAGTTATGTCTCTTATCACCTAATACTGCACTCTTGAGGACACTAAGATCTAGGACACAAATGTGGCTATGCTCATGCTTACCGTTAATGCATCTTCCTATAAAGGGAGAAAAGTAATGTATGGCACAAAATGAATGCTCCCTATGGTAGCTTGTGTGATATTTATAGTTTCCCCCACAGTGATCCTAGCAAGGAAATCATTATATTCAAATTTGTGAGGTTCACTAAAGATGCCCCACTATGGGATTTTGCAAGCAGTATTAAAATCTTCAAGGTCCATGGTATATTATGTATCATAGAGGTCAAATATAACAGTGTGAGTGTTGCGCTTAGATGAAAAGTTAAACCTCCGCACAGAGGAATCAATGAGGTAATAATATTGTCGGCACTTATCTGATATGAAGTCCTCAAGATTATCATTATGCACATACGCATCGAATTCATCCTTGAAGCCTGCTTGGACCATAAATTCATCAGATGACCATTCACAAGGCCGCACTTGAGCTTCCCTTCATGATTCGAGGTCCAGCTCACATATCGCAAGCCTCGGTGCTTGCTTCCTTGAAGAACCACCTTGGTATATTTTCCTAAACATTTTTCTTCCTCTAAAAAATTTCTGAATATTTAGTGACTCAAAATAAAAGTGAACCAAACTCAACAAGATTGATAGCAACTACTCCCACAAGTGCATAGAGACTATATCATGCATTCAAACTACTTTGGACCATATAAATTTGACATGCAAGCTCAAGAACAGGGTCACCACAACAGCAAAAATTTGCAATAGATAAAGCACTAGAACAAAAACTAATTGGGCCATTGGAGGAGTCACCTACCAAAGAACAACCCCCCAAAGCAGTTTTGTGAATGGAGCTTTGAGCAAGGAGATCGAAAATGGCAGCAAAATGAGCAAGAACACGAGTTTGAGCTACATGATGATTTTTCTGGAGGAAGACAAAGTGGATGGGTGTTGGAATAAGTGGAGGGGGCCACGTGGGGCCCACAAGGTAGGGGGCATGCCCTCCACCCTCGTGGCTCGCTGGTGCATCCCCCTAGTGTGTTCTAAGTGCCAGAAATTATCAAATATTCTATTAAAAAGCATACTAAATTTTCAGGGCATTTGGAGAACTTTTATTTTTGGGGTGTTTTTTATTGCATGGATAATTCAAAAAACAGATAGAAAATACTATTTTGGTTTATTTAAACTAAATAACAGAAAGTAAAATGAAGGTACAGAAGGTTGTGCTTTCTAACTTCATCCATCTCATGCTCATCAAAAGGAATCCACTAACATGGTTGATCAAATCTTGTTAACAAAGTTCTTTCGAATGACATGAAACCGGAGAATTTTTGAATAACACTAGGTTACCTCAACGGGGATATGCATGTCCCCAACAATAAGCATATCATATTTCTTTTTGATAGTAGGAAGATGGAATTGAAAACCTCCAATAGTAATAGTTGCAATTTTTCCAATAGAATTTATACTATGAACTTGAGGTTGTTTCTTCGGGAAGTGTACCGTATGCTCATTACCATTAACATGAAAAGTGACATTGCCCTTGTTGCAGTCAATAACAGCCCCTGCAGTATTCAAAAAGGGTCTACCAAGGATGATCGACATACTGTCGTCCTCGGGAATATCAAGAATAACAAAGTCCGTTAAGATAGTAACGTTTGCAACCACAACAGGAACATCCTCACAAATACAGATGGGATAGCATTTGATTTATCAGCCATTTGCAAAGAGATTTCAGTAGGTGTCAACCTATGCAAATCAAGTCTATGATATAAAGAGAAAGGCATAACACTAACACCCACTCCAAGATCACATAAAGCAGTTTTAACATAGTTCCTTTTAATGGAGCATGATATAGTTGGTACTCCTGGATCTCCAAGTTTCTTTGGTATTCCACCCTTAAAAGTATAATTGGCAAGCATCGTGGAAATTTTAGCTTCCGGTATCTTTCTTTTATTTGTAACAATATCTTTCATATACTTACCATAAGGATGCATTTGAAGCATATCAGTCAAACGAATACGCAAAAAGATAGGTCTAATCATTTCAGCGAAGTGGTCAAAATCCTCATCATCCTTTTTCTTTGATGGCTTAGGAGGAAAAGACATGGGTTTCTAAACCCTTGGTTCTCTTTCTTTATCGTGCTTCCTAGCAACAAAGTCTCTCTTATCATAACATTGATTCTTTGATTGTGGGTTATCAAGATCAACACTAGGTTCAACTTCCACATCATTATCATTACTAGGTTGAGTATCAAGATGAACATCATCATTAACATTATCACTAGGTTCATGTTTTTTGCCAGATTGTGTTTCAGCATCAGAAATAGAAATATCATTGGGATTCTCATGTGTGTCAATAACAGGTTCACTAGAAGCATGCAAAGTCCTATCATTATTCTTTTTCTTTTTGTTAGAAGGACTAGGTGTATCAGTATTAATTCTCTAATAGTCTTGCTCAAATCTCTTAGGATGGCCCTCAGGATACAAAGGTTCCTAGGTCATTTTGCCACCTCTAGTCATGACTCTAACAACATTATCATTATTCTTATTATTCAACTCATTGATCAAA
Source organism: Triticum dicoccoides (assembly GCF_002162155.2). Classification (NCBI taxonomy): domain Eukaryota; kingdom Viridiplantae; phylum Streptophyta; class Magnoliopsida; order Poales; family Poaceae; genus Triticum; species Triticum dicoccoides. Next base: position 125,989,233 of record NC_041385.1, read on the forward strand.
TCATCTTGTGCCTTAAGTACTTTTTCTACTTGTGTTGTAACCATGGAAGCATGTTTACTAATAAGCTAAAGCTCACTTTTAACTCTAGACATATAATCACTCAAGTGTTTAACCATATAAGCATTACATTTCAATTGTTACCAACATAAGCATTGAAGTTTTCTTGTTTAACAATAAAATTATCAAACTTATCCAAGCATTGGCTAGCAGACTTATTATGAGGAATATCACCTTCCTCAAATCTATAGAGAGAATTTACCTTTACTACCTGTGTCGGGTTATCAAGACCATGTATTTATTCAATAGGCGGTAAATTCTTAACATCTTCAACTTTAATACCTTTTTCTTTCATAGATTTCTTTGCTTCTTGCATATCTCAAGGACTGAGAAATAGAATACCCCTTTTCTTTGGAGTTGGCTTAGGAGTTGGTTCAGGAAGTGTCCAATCATTGTCATTACTCAATATATTATTCAATAGCAATTCAGCTTGCTCGATAGTTCTTTCCCTAAAAACACAACGAACACAACTATCCAGGTGGTCTCTGGAAGCATCAGCTAGTCCATTATAAAAGATATCAAGTATTTCATTTTTCTTGAGAGGATGATCAGGCAAAGCATTAAGTAATTGGATATGCCTCCCCCAAGCTTGTGGGAGACTCTCTTCTTCAACTTGCACAAAGTTAAATATTTCCCTTAAGGCAACTTGTTTCTTATGAGAGGGAAAATATTTTGCAGCGAAGTAATAAACCCTATCCTGGGGACTACACACACAACCAGGAGCAAGAGAATTAAACCATATCTTAACATCACCATTTAATGAGAAAGGAAACAATTTAAGAATTAGCAAATTTTTTCCTCATGAGTAAATAGGGTGGCTATATCATTCAATTTAGTAAGATGTGCCACAACAATTTCAGATTCATAGCCATAGAAAGGATCAGATTCAAACAAAGTAATTAACTCAGGATCGATAGAGAATTCATAATCCTTATCAGTAACACGAATAGGTGAAGTAGCAAACGCAGGGTCATATTTCATTCTAGCATTCAAAGACTGTTCTTCCATCTTAGCTAACAGTTTCTTAAGATCATATCTATCATTGCAAGCAAAGAAGTCTCTAGCAGTTTCTTCATCCATAACATAACCCTCAGGCACAATAGGCAATTCATATCTAGGGGGAGATCCTCATCATCACTTTCATTAATATCATCAGTTTCAGTAATTTCATTCTCTCTAACCCTAGCAAGTTGTTCATCAAGGAATTCACCTAGTGGCACATTATTATCAAGCAGAGAAGTAGTATCATCATAAGCATCATGCATAGCATAAGTGGCATCATCAATAACATGCGACATATCGGAATCAATAGCATGTGTAGGTGTCGCAAGTTTACTCAAAACAGAAGGTGAATCAAGTGCAGTGCTAGATTGCAGTTCCTTACCTCCCCTCGTAGTTTACTCAAAACAGAAGGTATCTTGGTTTTGTTGTCTTTCAGATTCCTCATAGTGATCAATAGATATAAATCCCATGTGACTCAGAGAATAGAGTTATGCTCGCCGGCAACAGCGCCAAAAAAAGGTCTTGATAACCCACAACTATAGGGGATCGCAACAGTTTTCGAGGGTAGAGTATTCAACCCAAATTTATTGATTCGACACAAGGGGAGCCGAAGAATATTCTCAAGTATTAGCAGCTGAGTTGTCAATTCAACCACACCTGAAAGAATTAATATCTGCAGCAAAGTATTTAGTAGCAAAGTAGTATGGAAGTAACGGTAACAGTGGCAAAAGTAATAGTAGCAGTTTTGTAGCAATCATAACAGTGGCAACGGAATAGTAACTTAGCAAAGATCAATATGAAACGAGCTTGTAGGCTATGGACCAATGATGGATAATTATGTTGGACAACATTCATCATGCAACAATTATAACATAGGGTGAAACTGAACTAGTTCCAATTCATCAATATAATGTAGGCATGTATTCCAAATATAGTCATACATGCTTATGGAAAAGAACTTGCATGGCATCTTTTGTCCTACCTTCCCGTCACTCCAGGGTCCTAAAGGGAACTAAGGGATATTAAGGCCTCCTTTTAATAGAGAACTGGACCAAAGCATTAACACTTAGTGAATACATGAACTCCTCAAACTATGATCATCACCGGGAAGTGCCCTGACTATTGTCACTCCAGGGTTTGCTGGATCATAACACGTAGTAGGTGACCATATCTTTCAAGATAGGATCAAGAACACTCATATATTCATGAAAACATAATAGGTTCAGATCTGAAATCATGGCACTCGGGCCCTATTGATAGGCATTAAGCATGGCAAAGTCAAAGCAACATCAATCTTAGAACATAATGGATACTAGGGATCAAACCCTAACAAAACTAACTCGATTACATGGTAAATCTCATCCAACCCCTCACCGTCCAGCAAGCCTACGATGTAATTACTCATGCACGGCGGTGAGCATCATAAAATTGGTGATGGAGGATGATTGATGATGACGATGGCAACGGATTCCCCGCTCCGGAGCCCCGAATGGACTCCAGATCAGCCCTCCCGAGGAAGAACAGGGCTTGGCGGTGGCTCCATATCGTAAAACGCGATGAATCCTTCTCTCTGATTTTTTCTCCCCGAACGTGAATATATGGAGTTGGAGTTGAGGTCGGTGGAAGTCTAGGGGGCCCATGAGGTAGGAGGGCGTGCCCAGGGGGTAGGGCGCGCCCCCACCCTTGTGGCCAGGGTGTGGGCTGATGTCTACTACACAACCTTCTTATTGTAGACGTTGTTGGGCCTCCAAGTGCGGAGGTTTGTAGGATAGTAGCAAATTTACCTCAAGTGGATGACCTAAGGTTTATCAATCCATGGGAGGCGTAGGATCAAGATGGTCTCTCTCAAACAACCCTGCAACCAAATAACAAAAAGTCTCTTGTGTCCCCAACACACCCAATATAATGGTAAATTGTATAGGTGCACTAGTTCGGCGAAGAGATGGTGATACAAGTGCAATATGGATGGTAGATATAGGTTTTTGTAATCTGAAATTATAAAAATAGCAAGGTAACAAGTGGTAAATGTGAGCGAAAACGTATTGCAATGCTTAGAAACAAGGCCTAGGGTTCATAGTTTCACTAGTGCAAGTTCTGTCAACAATAATAACATAATTAGATCATATAACAATCCCTCAACATGCAACAAAGAGTCACTCCAAAGTCACTAATAGCGAAGAACAAACGAAGAGATTATTGTAGGGTACGAAACCGCCTCAAAGTTATTCTTTCCGATCAATCCATTGGGTTATTCCTATAAGCGTCACAAACATCCCTAGAGTTCATAGTAAAATAACACCTTAAGACACACATCAACCAAAACCCTAATGTCACCTAGATACTCCAATGTCACCTAAAGTATCCGTGGGTATGATTATATGATATGCATCACACAATCTCAGATTCATCTATTCAACCAACACAAAGAACTTCAAAGATTGCCCCAAAGTTTCTACCGGAGAGTCAAGAAGAAAATGTGTGCCAACCCATATGCATAGATTCCCAAGGTCACGGAACCCGCAAGTTGATCACGAAAACATACATCAAGTGAATCAATAGAATACCCCATTGTCACCATAGGTATCCCATGCAAGAAATACATCAAGTGTTCTCAAATCCTTAATGAGTCAATCTGATAAGATAACTTCAAAGGGAAAACTCAATCCATTACAAGAGGGTAGAGGGGGAGAAACATCATAAGATCCAACTATAATAGTAAAGCTTGCGGTACATCAAGATTGTGCCAAATCAAGAACATGAGAGAGAGAGAGAGAGATCAAACACATAGCTACTGGTACATACCCTCAGCCCCGAGGGTGAACTACTCCCTCCTCTTCATGGAGAGCGTCGGGATGATGAAGATGGCCACCGGTGATGGTTCCCCCCTCCGGCAGGGTGCCGGAACAGGGTCCCGATTGTTTTTTGGTGGCTACAAAGGCTTGTGGCGGCAGAACTCCCGATCTAGGTTATGTTCTGGAGGTTTGGGGATTTATAGGAGAGGTTGACGTCGAGAACAAGTCAGGGGGGCCCACGGAGAGTCCACAAGGCAGGGGGCACCCTAGGGGGCGCCCTCTACCCTCGTGGGGCCCATGGGACTCCCCTCCAGTAACTCTTCATTCCAGTATTTTTTATATTTTCCATAAAACATCTTCGTTGATTTTCAGCGCATTCCGAGAACTTTTATTTCTGCACAAAAACACCACCACGGTAGTTCTGCTGAAAACAACGCCAGTGCGGGTTAGTTCTAACCAAATGATACCAAAATCATCTAAAAATATTATAAACATGGCATGAATACATCAAAAATCATAGATACGTTGGAGACGTATCAAGCATCCCTAAGCTTAATTCCTGCTCGTCCTCGAGTAGGTAAATGATAAAAACAAATTTTTTCATGTGGAATGCTACCTAACATATTTATCAATGTAATCTTCTTTATTGTGGCAAGAATATTCAGATCCATAAGATTCAAAACAAAAGTTTAATATTGACATAAAAACTATAATACTTCAAGCATACTAACAAAGCAATCATGTCTTCTAAAAATAACATGGCCAAAGAAAGCTATCCCTACAAAATCATAGAGTCTGGCTATGCTCTATCTTCATCACACAAAATATTTAAATCATGCACAACCCTGATGACAAGCCAAGCAATTGTTTCATACTTTTGATTTTCTAAAATTGTTGGGGATATAACTATTAGGTATAACCCGCCAAGGAGGGGCCGGGTCACACCTAAGATGAAGCCCACGAAGACACTTGAAGATGACAGCTCACTTAAAGGCCCAAGGCCCAGAAGCAATTTAAGGCCTATAGAGATAAACCGCCATGTATGCATAACTTGTATTGTAAGAAAAGAATAGAGAGAGACCGAGCCGGACACTGTTTATGAACCGGCCGGTGTCATGGTTCTAAGTCTGACAGTAGTCCTAGCTATGGAGTAGTTGTTTACGCAAGAGATTTACGAGTTCAGGCCCTTCTCGGAGGAAGTAACAACCCTACGTCTCGGGGCCCGGAGGCGGTCGACTGGATTATGTGTGTATGAGTTACAGGGGTGCAAACCCTTTACACTGAGGAGGGGGGTGGCTTATATAGAGTTTGCCAGACCCCTCCATCCCTTAGTTATGTAGGGTTTAAGGTACATTAAGATCGGGCGCTACAGGTAACGCCACAAATAAAGTGCTATGATGACCATAAAGGCTACTTAATGATCAGTCGATTGTGTGCAGAGCGACTTTAGATCTCCTGGCTATCGTGTGGTTGGCTTCATGGTCGAGTGTCTTCGAGTCCGTCGAGTGGAACACTTCATAGTCGATTGAAAGGTGGTTTCTTCTAGAGATGTCCTTGGAGAGGGTAGTTTGGACAGGTCCATGACCCTACCCTAGGTACATAGCTTCATCATTAGCCCCCGAATGGATCGAGGTTTGAGTAGGGAAGGAGTTGAGAACTCTTCTGACCCATTTTTCGTGCTATGAGTGTATCTTGTTCTGGATCCATGAACTTAAGTAATGACACCAACTTCTTTTTCGGTCGCCTTGATCCATTCTTGGTTTCAGTCGAGTGAATTTCTTTACTTCAAAAGCTCCGAGTGGCGGTGTGGAGGAGATCCTTCCTCTGACGAGTTTTTCTACTACTCATGGATTTTGCGGGATTCAAATTTTGGGAAGCATGCGGGGCGGAGGAGGCCGCAGTAATCGGACGGGATAGGGCAGAGACACCACGATCTCCGCGCCACCTTTTTCGCCACGTATCGCGCGTGCGACTATTGCGGGATTTGACAGGATCGTCTGGGCCTATAGGTCAGTCACTCGGAAGCAACTCCATATAAGCCGCTGGCCCAGGGCTTTTGAACAGTGCGCCTTCATTTTTCCTATTTCTTCTCGAATTCCTCCGCCACCTCTGCTCTCGTCCCGGTGCGGTCGGTCCGTTCGATCTTCGTCCGTGGTGATGGTGAAGGAGAAGACGGCGGCCCTGGAGCGTGCGAAGAAGGCGATGGCACAGGCGAAGGCGAAGAAGTCCGGTCGGGGCGGATCTTCCTCGAGGTCTGCCTTGCCGCGGGGCTAGATCCAGGGTGATTGGATGCCCTCGGCAATTCTTCAGGAAGACATTGATGACCTTGTCGAGGGGGGATTCATTCCTCAGGAATCTGCGCGCCTCCCGGGGAACGAGATCGAGCCGCGGCCTCTCGAGGGTGAGTGTGTCCTTATCGCCACTCACGTCGACCGCGGATTCTCCCTGCCCCCTCATCCTTTTTTCCGGAGTTTCTTGAACTTTTTCGAAGCGCAACTCCATCACTTTACTCCAAATTCCATCGTGTATCTTGCTGCCTTCGTGTCTTTGTGTGAGAATTTCTTGGGTTGCCGTCCTTATCGGTGCCTCTTCAAGCATATTTTCACTTGTCGTTCTCAGTCGGTTAAGAAAGCCAAGTCGAGTGATGATAAGACGCAAGTGATTCAGATGTGCGAGGGTCTTGGGATGTAGATGAGAAGCAAAAGTTCTTTTCCAGCTATGACTCTTCCTGACTCAGTCCGCGGGTGGCAGTCGACCTGGTTCTACTGCAGAGACCGGCCGACCCAGGACAGGCGACAGTTCTTCCCCCTTTCTCCCTGAACCAAGTAGAAAAACCTTCTTGTCTGAAAGTGACACTAGAAGAGAAGGCACAAGTCAAAGTGTTGGTTGGTCGAGTGGTTCAGCTTGTCCACGACGGGGTGACTGGTATGGATTTGCTAGAGGTCTTCCTTTGGAGAGGTATCCAACCGCTCCAAGCTCGTGACCATCCGATGTGGATGTATTCGGCTCTCGATGACACCACTCGGATTCACCCCGAGGAGGTCGACAAGGCTACGTTGGAGGGGTGGTTGTCAAGTATCACATGGAACAAAGACAACCCCCGAGGAGCCAGGAGGATTCCTCCACTCGACCAATCGTATGAAGTAGATCAGATCCAATTCTGCATCTCTGACTGTGGCCTTGCTTTCTTCATTCTGTTTGCTTAAAATCAATCGACTGACTTTTGTCTTGTTTGTTGTCTTCTAGACCATTACTCAGATGTACTCGATGCCCAACGGGGCGCAAGAACAGACCGAGGAGGAGGAGGCGAGCGGAGGTGAAAGTGAGGAGGAGTGGCAATCTGATGGTGAGGGGGAAGAGGATGACGACGGCTCCAGTGGAGAGGAGGAGGAAGTCGATCCTCCTCGCACAGAAAGGCGATCCAAGCTTACCCACGACCCCGCGAGCGAGCGTGGCAAAGCGGCTGCGCCTGCTGGGCAGTCGTGAAAACGCCCTCGGACGGCTTCTCCGGCACCGACTAAAAAAGCGCCGAAGCATCCGCGGGCGGCGTCATCAAAGCCGCCGAAGGCCTTGCCCAAGATGAGAATGACCATTCCCACCATTTCTGGGTAACAGCAGAACTTGTGTTTTCCCGTTTAGCATGGACAGACTCTTGGTCGACTCATTGACTAACTGACTGGTTTCTGAAATCTGCAGTGCTGCTACCTCCGAGACCTCTGCCAGGAATGAAGACCAGGAAATGGAAGACGCTGTCACCTCCAACCTTGGTACGATTTCTGTAGTTTCACTTTTGGTCGATTGGATTTTCGTTTTTAACTCTGGATTTTTCCTGTAGCTCCTCCTCATGTCATTGATCTCCCTGATGATGACGACGAGGCGCCACTAAGGCCGAGGAGGGATAAAAAGGCGCCGGCTGGTAGGACTACTCAGATTGCATCAGTGCCTGAGACATCGGTTTAAGAGGGTGGCAATATCACTCGGAATTCCGTGTCCTTCGCTGTGTCGCTGACGAGTGTTCGGCCTTTCGTCATCGACTACTGACCTGCCCTCCCTTTTCGCCACACACCACGTCCCAGAGGACCAAGTGGGTGCTGCTAAGGAGGCGATACGCCAGGCGGGGATCATGATGGAGCAGGTGAAGGCGGTCCGGGAAGCCAGCCAAGCGGCCTATGATGCTAGCTCAGCACTTCAGAGCAACGTCCCGGTTAGTTGGTCACCACTTGTTCTGTTAGGATATGCTATCTGAAGACTTTCTTACCGAAGATCTTTGTATCTGTACACCCACTGGGTGTGTCGATTGAATTTTTGGATTGGTGGGGGCACGCTGAGTGCACCCACTGGGTGTAGTCCCCGAGACTATGGTGAACTGCTCGCAGTCGACTATAGTCTTTGTATTTTGAATTTCTTCACTCTAACTTCTTCACTCGGTCTGGTCGGACCATGTCAAATGGAATCTTGGAACTAGTGGGGGCACTGTCGGTGTCAAAACCGGCGGATCTCGGGTAGGGGGTCCCGAACTGTGCGTCTAGGCGGATGGTAACAGGAGACAAGGGACACAATGTTTTACCCAGGTTCGGGCCCTCTTGATGGAGGTAAAACCCTACGTCCTTCTTGATTAATATTGATGATGTGTGTTACAAGAGTGGATCTACCACGAGATCAAGGAGGCTAAACCCTAGAAGCTAGCCTATGGTATGATTGTTGTTCATCCAATGGACTAAAGCCATCCGGTTTATATAGACACCGGAGAGGTCTAGGGTTACACAAAGTCAGTTACAATGGTAGGAGATCTACGTATCCGTATCGCCAAGCTTGCCTTCCACGCCAAGGAAAGTCCCATCCGGACACGGGACGAAGTCTTCAATCTTGTATCTTCATAGTCTTGGAGTCCGGCCGATGATGATAGTTCGGCTATCCGGACACCCCCTAGTACGGAACTCCCTCAGTAGCCCCTGAACCAGGCTTCAATGACGATGAGTCCGGCGCGCATGTTGTCTTTGGCATTGCAAGGCGGGTTCTTCTTCCGAATAATTTATAGAAGATTATGAACACCAGGATAGTGTCCGGCTCTGCAAAAATAAATTCCACGTACCACCGTAGAGAGAATAATATTACACAAGTTCAATCTGCTGACGTATTTTGTGGCGTGACGTCACACCATTACCAAGCCTTTACTCGAATTGTTTTTACTGTTCCACCTCCGCGCGTTTAGTGAAGCGGTTTCCTTGGCACGTCTTGTCGAAGCAGAGATCGTGTTCCCCTTATTCGGGGATTCCCATCAATACGGACGTGGGTAACCCAACCGCGCCATTGATGGTCACACTTAGGAGATACGCGAGTTTTACGAGGCCGGTGGGGACACATGTTTTCGTCCGCCCATATAAGGGGATAAAGATCCAACCCTTTTACCTCCGCCTTCTTCCTCCTCGGCTTATCCATCTCCGCGAACTCGAGCTCTAGCGCCCAAGTCCGCACTTCTCACCTCAACCTTCTCCAACTATGTCCGGAGTAGGAGGCAAGTGGATGGCCTCCTCCGTCACGGAGGGGCATATCCAGAAGCTACGCCGCGCCGGATACTTGTCCAGCGACATCGCGCACCGGCTCCTCGACGAGGGAGAGCTCATCCCCACCCCCAGGCCCCATGAGAGGGTAGTATTCCTTCCCCATTTCCTCCGTGGACTGGGCTTCCCACTTCATCCCTTTGTCCGGGGGCTCATGTTCTACTACGGCCTAGATTTCCATGATCTGGCCCCGAATTTTATCCTCAACATCTCGGCGTTTATCGTCGTGTGCGAGGCCTTCCTCTGCATCCAGCCCCACTTCGGCTTGTGGCTCAAGACCTTCAGTGTCAAGCCGAAGGTTGTGAAGGGCATCCAAGCAGAGTGCGGAGGCGCCATGGTGGGCAGGATGTCCCACGTTACGTGGCTGGAGGGTACTTTCATGGAAACCATTAAGGCGCGGCAATCGGGGTGGTTCTACATCACCGAGCCGCGTGACCCTGATTGGGCAGCAACCCCCGAATTTAGATCCGGCATCCCTACACGGCTCACCTCCTGGAAAGAGAGCGGACGGATCTGGGGGATTCGGAGGAGCTGACCGGACTCCAAGCCTGTATCCAGAAGCTGGTGGACAAGAAGCTCAAGCTTGTCAACGTAGTCCAGGTCATGCTCATCCGCCGGATTCTCCCGTGCCAACGACGGGGCTTCAACATGTGGGAGTTCGATCCGGCGCAGCACCAGACTCTGAGCGGGCTCTTCGACACTACGTACGAAGATGTCTGGAAGGTGCTGTTCAAGGGCGCCGAGGCTCCCGCATCCGCTACCGAAGATCGCGGATTCCGCTCGCAGCGTCCAGCTGACGAGGTAAGTGATTTTGCCACTTGTGTTCCATAGTTTGACTCTATGAGGGATCTAAACTCCCCTTACCTTTGACAGGACTGGCAGGCAAAGGCCGAATGGACTATCTGTCCGGCCCCATTGCCAGAGGACCCAGCGGACGCCCGCCTAACGGGGCTGCTGGCTCCGGCACCCCACGTGGTGCCAGGGAAGAAGGCCAAGAAGAAGGCCACGGGGACTCGGAAGAGTTCCCATTTTCAGGTGCTATCGAATGATGAATCCGAGGCCGACTCCTCCCACCAAGGCGAGGAGGAGAAGAAAGCCTCTCCCCCAGCGGGGGGAGGGAAGAAAAGGAAGGCCTCTCCAACAAGGGAGGCCGAAGGTTCCAAGAAGGGAAAAACTTTCCCCCAGACTGCTCCGCCAACGCCAGTGATGACGACGAGGACTGGCCTCCAAGGGCCAAGCCCCTGGCGAGATCGTAAGTATCCGGACTCTCGAATAACTTCCAGGTTTATATTTTTCGCCACATAATGTCTTTCTAATGCCGCATACAACCCTGCAGTCCGCCTAAGGATGATCTTCCCGCTTCATCGAGCGGGTCCTTAGGTGCGTTGGATATGGATTCTCTTCCGACTGCCTCCACCCCCCGTGACGCGGACGATGCCGAGGTGGGATCCCAGGGAGGGACCCACCAGGAGGAGAGGGCCCCGGAGGTGTCGCGGGACAACCTCCCGGACTTTGCACCGGACTCGGCCTCGGAACCCACAATGGCTCCGGATTCCGGCGGGCGACCCCTTCGCAAGAAGGGCAAGACCGTAACGCCGGCAGCCTCCGTCCAACCGGAGGCGCCGGATTGCTTACTGGAGGCGCTCAATAGCGCCTCCATCGAAGAGGAACACCGCACCGTTATGAGTGCGGTGATTCAGAAGGTGCAGCTCACCAAGAGCGGGTTGACCGAAGCCTGCAGCAGCCTTCTAATAGGCTTTGAGGTAAGAATTTCAATATGTATAAAATGGTACCGCATAGACAGTAGCCCCTGATGCTCGGTTCGGTGTTCGGAAAGAAAAGCTGAACTGAGGATCTAAAAAGATATACGCATGAGTCGTAATAAATATGTCAATATGGGATTGCAGGCTGCGCTGCTGACCTCTGCCGCACTGACTGCGGAGGTTAATACTTTGAAGGAGAACCTCGAGTGGTCCGAGAACGAGCTCGGCCGTGCCAAGAAGCAGCTCGAGGACAAGGAAGGTGAGTAATACCTTATTAAAATTGTACCTTACAGAAAAGGATTTTGGTTGCAAAAGAATGACAAGGATACCGTGGGTATTGCAGGGGCCACTAACGAGGTGGCGACCCTAAAAGAGGCGGTGGCCGCGGCCGAACGCAATGCGCCCGCGGAGCGCACCGAGCGAGAGAAGCAGGAGGCGCGGGTGGCGGAGGTACAGCAAGCGCTCCAGGATCTCGTGAAAAAACATGAGAGCCTGGAGCGTGACTCGAAGACTCGAGAGTCTGAGCTTGCAACGGCTCTTGAGAGTGCCAAAGCCGCTAAGGCCGAAGCCTACAAGGCCCTCCAGGAGATTGAAGCGGTGGAGAAAATAGCAGCGGGTAAGGCATTTTTCATGCAAAGCAAGCATGTGAGTGTTAATTACCTGTTGCTTACCTGAATTCGGAGCTCTCCAGGAGCGTTCATAGATCTTCCTCGCAGCGTGTCCGATGCTGCCACATTCTACCGGGCCGAGGAGGGGAGCTCGACGGAGAAGGTCTTCTGGTCTCAGTATGCTGAGGCCGAACATCCGGTGCCCCTTAGCGACCAGCTGAAGCAGCTGGTCGAGCTCCACAAGGCGGCCGAACAGGCCATGAAGGGCCTCGTAGTTTGGCTGTGGCCTAAGGAGGCCATGCCTGGGAGCTACTTCGGCCTGGTGCGGCGGCTGGTGGATGCGTGCCCGTGGGTTGAAGTCATCAAGCACTCCGCCTGTATTGAGGGTGCCCGTCGGGCCCTTGCCCGCGCAAAGGTGCACTGGGGCAAGATGGATGCCCAGAAGCTTGTGACGGACCCACCACCAGAGGGCAAGGGGAATCGCACGCCCGAGATGTATTATAAGAGTGTGCTGAAGGGCGCCCGCACTATTGCGGGGGAGTGCTCCAAAGATGTAATTTTTTAGTAGACTCGCATTTTGTTATCCTGTGCGCTGAAAACTTAGTTCATATGCGCTAAGCAACGCTTGTTAATTTAAAATATTACCTTCTGTGCGGCTGTTTATCAAATCTGAGAGATGGCAAGTCGTCGGCTTCAGCCCCCATGCCACGAGTGCTGGGGTGTTCGGGATAAACTTGAGCACTCTTGTTCCCATTTTTGGATCCATCTAGGGAGGCGCTCAACACAGCGAACAAGGCAACCAGACTTATAATGCTTGAACACTCTCACTTAGCCATAGAATTCTATAATTTTAAATTTCGGCGAAGCCCCTAGTCTTCGGAAGACCGAATTCGGGGCGCTATCCACGCCTGGGCCGGACAATATCCGGCTCCTCGCTCTAAGCGGCATAAGTCTTTAAGGACTCACAAAAAACTCTCGAACAGCGACCAGCTCTCGCCTTATCATGACGGTCAGTTTTAGCTTTCTCCACTGAGGCGTTAACCCAGCTCAACTGGGGCGCAATCGCAGTGGTTCTCCCAGTGCTACCTTAGCCGATATAACGGAACGTAAGGTACCAAAACATGGGAGCCGGGCAAACCCAACTATTGACCCAAGACATGATTTGGAGCCGATGCATATAATGCTATAAGTTCGGGGTGCCGCACTTGTGAAAGTGTTCGGACTTATCACACCATGATGCGGGAGACATAAGCCCCTGGTGTGTTTTAACCGTACCAGTGTACGGATGCAACATGTCGTAAATGAACATATGTATGAAAACGAAATGCAATGATAAGCAAAAAGGTGCTGCATTGTTTTAACAAATAGTGCGATAAGCAAGGGATGGGACTATTAAACATATCCCCCTCCAGGGGTAGGCTGCGGATTGGTGTATAAAAATGTTCGTAATGGAGACCACCTGTATATTCGTTGTAGCCTTTATCCTTCCCTGGCTGTTGCATCGTGAGTTCGGCAGGTCTGCTGCTGGACAAGGCCTCTGACAAACGGAGTCCTGTGGGTAAAAAATAAAAGGTAAAAAGAAAAAATAACGACACACTTGAGAGCCCCTGGTGTGGTTGAGCCGCAGTGTGGGCTTATCGTGGTCGTGCCCCTCTCCCCATGCCCATGGTATCTTCAGAGCGTAATGGTGTACGCGAAGGACCTGTTTTGACGTTTTGCAAGGGCTGGGGTTGGGGCCGCACTGCTATGTGTGCTCGGAAGGTGCCAGGTGGTCTTGTTGTAGGTTACTCCGGGCGCTCTTAGCTGTGTCCGGCCGTTTAACGGCCGGACTCGAGAATTGCCTTAAGAGGCTGCTTTGTACTTCTGCCGCGAGAGCCGCTGTATGTTCCTCCGTTCGGAGAGAACGTTCAGTGTTTCCGTTGACCGTGATGACTCCTCGAGGGCCTGGCATGTTGAGCTTGAGGTATGCGTAGTGCGGCACCGCGTTGAACTTTGCAAACGCGGTACGTCCGAGCAAGGCATGATAGCCGCTGCGGAACGGGACTATGTCGAAGATTAACTCCTCACTTCAGAAGTTATCCGGGGATCCGAAGACCACTTCCAGTGTAACTGAGCCTGTACAATTGGCTTCTACACCTGGTATGACGCATTTAAAGGTCGTCTTGGTAGGTTTAATCCTTGAGGGGTCTATGCCCATTTTGCGCACTATATCCTGATAGAGCAGGTTCAGGCTGCTGCCACCGTCCATCAGGACTCTGGTGAGGTGAAATCCATCGACGATTGGGTCTAAGACCAATGTGGCGGATCCGCCGTGGCGGATGCTGGTGGGGTGGTCCCTTCGGTCAAAAGTGATCGGGCAGGAGGACCATGGATTGAACTTCGGGGTGACTGGCTCCATCGCGTATACATCCCTGAGTGCACGCTTCCGCTCCCTTTTGGGTATTTGCGTTGCGTCTATCATGTTCACCGTCCGCACCTGTGGGGGGAAACCCTTCTGTCCTCTATTGTTCGGCGGTCGGGTCTCTTCCTTGTCATCGCTATGCAGCCCCTTGTCATTGTTTTCGGCAATTAACTTGCCTGCCTGCTTGAATACCCAACAGTCCCTGTTGGTGTGGTTGGCTGGTTTTTCGGGGGTGCCGTGTATCTGGCACGAGCGGTCGAGTATTCGGTCCAAATTGGACGGACCCGGAGCAGTTCTTTTGAATGGCTTTTTCCGCTGACCGGGTTTAGAGCCTCTGAATCCGGCATTGACTGTCGTATCCTCGCTATTGTTGCCGTTGATGCGGCGCTTGTTTTTGTTACGACGCGACCTGCCATTTCGGTCCTTGAAATCCGGACTGCCAGAATGTTTGCTGAGGTTGTTGCTACGTGCTAGCCAGCTATCCTCACCCGCGCAGAAGCGGGTCATCAGTGATGTGAGGGCTGCCATGGATTTCGGCTTTTCCTGTCCCAGGTGCTGGGCAAGCCACTCGTCACGGATGTTATGCTTGAAGGCCGCGAGGGCCTCCGCATCCGGACAGTCAATGATTTGTTTTGTCTTGGTTAAGAACCGTGTCCAGAATTGTCTGGCCGATTCGTCTGGCTGCTGAATTATGTGGCTTAGGTCATCAGCGTCTGGTGGTCGCACATACGTGCCTTGGAAGTTATCGAGGAATGCGGCTTCCAAGTCTTCCCAACTCCCAATTGACTCTGCTGGCAAGCTGTTAAGCCAATGCCGGGCTGGTCCTTTAAGCTTGAGGGGGAGATATTTGATGGCGTGAAGGTCGTCACCGCGGGCCATGTGGATGTGAAGAAGATAGTCTTCGATCCAATCCGCGAGGTCTATTGTGCCATCGTAAGATTCGATATTCACGGGTTTAAACCCTTCGGGGATTTGATGATCCATTACTTCATTTGTGAAGCATAGTGGGTGTGCGGTGCCTCTGTACTGGGCAATATCACGATGGAGCTCAGAAGAACTTTGCCTGTTTTGTTCGACCAAGCCAGACTTACTGTGTCCGGCGCGACGGCTCTCGTCACGTACCGTGGGGCGCCCACGCGATCCATAGATCGATCTTGATTGTCTTGCCTTATCCTCCAATATATCTCGCAAGTCCGGAGTGTTCCCCTGTGGCCTTGTGCTTTTCGAGCGATGTCGGGGTACGGGTCTAGTGAAGGGCCTAGAGGCCTCGCTGTCGCAACCACGGGGTGGTCGGTCAGCCGTATTGTCTCCTGGTGATGCGGGTTCATATGCTTCCTCCTCTAATCGGGGGAGCAACTTGCGTTTAGGGTAGCTTTTGGAGGGGCGTTCGAGCTCATGCTCTTCGGCCGCGAGGACTTCCGTCCATCTGTTGGCTAGCAGATCTTGATCAGCTCTAAGCTGTTGCTGCTTTTTCTTGAGGCTGTTCGCCGTGGCCATAAGCCTGCTGTCGGTGTCAAAACCGGCGGATCTCGGGTAGGGGGTCCCGAACTGTGCGTCTAGGCGGATGGTAACAGGAGACAAGGCACACGATGTTTTACCCAGGTTCGGGCCCTCTTGATGGAGGTAAAACCCTACGTCCTGCTTGATTGATATTGATATTGTGGATGTTTACAAGAGTGGATCTACCACGAGATCAAGGAGGCTAAACCCTAGAAGCTAGCCTATGGTATGATTGTAATGGTTGTTGTTGTTGTACGGACTAGAGCCATCCGGTTTATACAGACACCGGAGAGGGCTAGGGTTACATAGAGTCGGTTACAATAGTAGGAGATCTACGTATCCGTATCGCCAAGCTTGCCTTCCATGCCAAGGAAAGTCCCATCCGGACACAGGACGAAGTCTTCAATCTTGTATCTTCATAGTCTTGGAGTCCGGTCGATGATGATGATAGTCCGGCCGATGATAGTTTGGCCGATGATGATAGTCCGGCTATCCGGACACCTCCTAATCCGGGACTCCCTCAGTAGCCCCTGAACCAGGCTTCAATGACGATAAGTCCGGCGCGTATATTGCTTGGCATTGCAAGGCGGGTTCCTCCTCCGAATGATAGAAGATTGTGAACACCAGGATAGTGTCCGGCTCTAGTAAATAAATTCCACATTCCACTGTAGAGAGAATAATATATACACAAGTTCAATCTGCTGATGTTTTTTGCGGCATGACGTCACGCCACTACCAAGCCATTACTTGAATCGTTTTTTACTCTACCACCTCAGTGCATTTAGCGAAGCGGTTTCCTTGGCACCTCTTGTAGAAGCAGAGATCGTGTTCCCCCTTAATCCGGGATTCTCATCAATACGGATGTGGGTAACCCAACCGCGCCATTGATGGTGACGCTTGGGGGATAAGCGAGTTTTACCAGGCCGGTGGGGGACGCGTAGACTTCGCCCGCCCATATAAGGGATAAGGATTCACCTTTTCACCTACGCCTTCTTCCTCCTTTGCTTATCCATCTCCGCGCACTCGAGCTCCAGTGCCCAAGCCCGCACATCTCGTCTCAACCTTCCCCAGTCATGTCTGGAGCGGGAGGCAAGTGGATGACCTCCTCCGTTACGGAGGAGCACATCGAAAGACTGCGCAGCGCCGGCTACCTGTCCGGCGACATTGCGCACCGGCTGCCCGACGAGGAGCAGCTCATCCCCACCCCCAGGCCCCATGAGAGGGTCGTTTTTCTTCCCCACTTCCTCCGCGGACTGGGCTTTCCACTTCACCCCTTTGTCCGGGGGCTCATGTTCTACTACGTCCTGGATTTCCATGATCTGGCGCCGAACTTCATCCTCAACATCTCGGCGTTTATCGTTGTGTGCGAGGCCTTCCTCTGCATCCAGCCCCACTTCGGCTTGCGGCTCAAGACCTTCAATGTCAAGCCGAAGGTAGTGAAGGGCACTCAAGCGGAGTGCGGAGGCGCCATGTTGGGCAAGATGCCCAACGTCCTTTGGTTCGAAGGGGCCTTCGTGGAATCCGTCAAGGGGTGGCAATCGGGGTGGTTCTATAACACCGAGCTGCGCGACCCTACGTGGGCAGCGGCCCCCGAGTTCAGATCTGGTATCCCCACGTAGCTCACCTCCTGGAAAGAGAAGGGCTAGCTGTGGGGTAGTTTGGAGGAGCTGACGGGACTCCAAGCCTGTATCCAGAAGCTGGTGAAGAAACTCATGTTGGTTAACATGGTCCAAGTCATGCTCGTCCGCCGGATTCTCCCATGCCAAGAGCGGGCATTCAATCTATGGGAGTTCAATCCGGAACAACACCAGGCAATGAGCGGGCTCTTCGACACGACGTACGAAGGCGCCTGGAGGGTGTTGTTTAAGGGCGCCGAAGCCCCCGCATCCGCGACTGAAGATCGCGGATTTCGCTCGCAGCGTCAAGCCGACGAGGTAAGTGATTCTACCCCTTTACAGGACACTTGCTTTTCATAGTTTGACTCTATGCGGGTTTTAATTTCCCCTTTTCCTTTGACAGGACTGGATGAGGAAGGCGGAGCAGATTATCTGCCTGGCTCCTATGCCAGAAAACCCAGTAGACGCCCATCTAGCGAGGCTGCTGGTTCCGGCACCGCACGTGGTGCCGGAGAAGAAGGCCAAGAAGGAGGCCACGGGTGCTCGAAAGAGTTCCCATTTTCAGGTGTCCGACGACTCCGGGGCGGACTCCTCCCCCGAAAACGAGGAGGAGAAAGTGGACTCTTTCCCAAAGGAGGGAGAGAGGAAGAGGAAGGCTTCCCCAACAGGGGAGGTAGAAGTGTCCAAGAGGGGAAGGACTATTCCCCCGGACGGCTCCGCCAACATCAATGTTGGCGAGGAAGAATGGCCTTCAAGGGCCAAGCCTCCGGCGAGATCGTAAGTATCCGGATTCCTGAATGATTTATAATTTCTGTCACATAGTGTCATTCTGATGCCGCATGCTGCCTGTAGTCCGGCCAATGATGATCTCCCCGTTTCATCGAGCGGGTCGTTGGCTCCATCGGATGTAGACTCCATCCCGACCGCCTCCACCCCTTGCGACACCGAGGACGCCGAGGTGGGATCCCAAGAAGGGACCCATCAGGGGGAGGCTCCGGAGGCGCCACAAGGCGGCCTCCCGGACTTTGCGCCGGACTCCACATCAGAACCCGCAGTGGTCCCGGAGTCTGGCCGACGGCCCCTTTGCACGAAGGGCAAGGCTGTGACGCCGACAGCTTCCGTCCAATCGGAGGCGCCGGACAATTTGTTGGAGGCGCTGCAGAGCGCTTCCATCGAGGAAGAACACTGCACTATTATGAGTGCAGTGATTAAGAAGGTACAGCTTGCCAAGAGCGGGCTGACCGGAGCCTGCAATAGCCTTCTATCAGGCTTTGAGGTAAGAAGTTAAAAATATGCAATGTAATACCGCATAGACAGTAGCCCCTGATGCTCGGTTCGGTGTTCGGAAAGAAAAGCCGGACTGAGGATCTGAAAAAAAGAAGATATACGCAGGGTTGCTAAAAAATTATGTCAATATGGGTTGCAGGCTGCGCTGCTGACCTCTGCCGCACTGACTGCGGAGGTCGGTGCTTTGAAGCAGGAGCTCGAGCGGTTCGAGAAAGAGCTCGGCCGCGCCAAGAAGCAGCTCCATGACAAAGAAGGTGAGTAACACCTCTTTGAACTTGTACCTTACAGAAAAGGATTTAGGTTGCAACAAAAAATAACAAGGATAACATGGGTACTACAGGGGCCACAAACGAGGTGGCGACCCTGAAGGAGGCCGTGTCCGCGGCTGAACGCAATGCGGCCGCGGAACGGGCAGAGCGAGAGAAGCAGGAGGCGCGGGTGGCGGTGGTTCGGCAAGAGCTCCAGGCTCTCATGGAAAAGCATGAGAGTTTGGAGCGTGACTCAAGGACTCGAGAGTCCGAGCTTGCCTCGGCTCTCGAAAGTGCCAAAACTGCCAAGGCTGATGCCCATAAGTCCCTTCAGGAGATTGAGTTGGTGAGGAAGATAGCGGCGGGTAAGGCAGTTTTCATGCAAAGCAAGCTTGTGAATGTAAATTACGTGTTACTTACCTGAATTCGGAGCTCTCCAGGGGCGTTTCCAGATCTGCCTCGCGGCGTGTCTGATGCCGCCGCATTCTACCGAGCCGAGGAGGGGAACTCAACGGAGAAGGTCTTCTGGTCTCAGTATGCTGAGGCCGGCCATCTGGTGCCCCCTAGCGACCAGCTGAAGCAGCTGGTCGAGCTCCACAAGGTGGCCGAGCAGGCCATGAAGGGTCTCATAGTCCGGCTGTGGCCTGGAGAGGCCATGCCTGGGAGCTACTTCGGCCTCGTGCGATGGTTGGTGGACGCGTGCCCCTGGGTGGAGGTTATCAAGCGCTCCGCCTGTATTGAAGGTGCTCGTCGGGCCCTTGCCCGCGCAAAGGTGCATTGGGGCAAGCTGGATGCGGAGAAGCTAATCACTGACGCGCCACCAGCGGGAAAGGAATATCGTACGCCCGCGATGTACTATAAGACAGTCCTGAAGGGTGCCCGCAAGATTGCGGATGAGTGCCCCAGGGATGTAATTATTGAGTAAATACGCAATGTGTTATCCTGTGTGCTGAAAACTTTGTTCATATGCGCTAAGCAATGCTTGTTAATTTAAAATATTACCTTTGTGCGGCCGTTTATTAAATCTGAGAGATGGCAAGTCGTCGGCTTCAGCCCCCATGCCACGAGTGCTGGGGTGTTTGGGATAAACTTGAGCACTCTTGTTCCCATTTTTGGGTCCATCTAGGGAGGCGCTCAACACAACGAACAAGGCAACTGAACTTATAGTGCTTGAACACTCTCACTTAGCCATAGAATTCTATAATTTTAAATTTCGGCGAAGCCCCTAGTATTCGGAAGACCGAATTCGGGGCGCTATCCATGCCTTCGTCGGACATTATCCGGTACTTCGCTCGAAGCGGCGTAGGTCTTTAAGGACCCAAAAAGACCTCTCGAACAGCGACCAGTCTCTTGCCTTATCATGACAGTCAGTTTTAGCTTTCTCCACTGAGGCGTTAACCCGGCTCAACCGGGGCGCAATCGCAGTGGTTCTCCCAGTGCTACCTTAGCCGATAGAACGGAACGTAAGGTGCCAAACATGGGAGCCGGGCAAACCCAACTATTGACCCAAGACATGATTCGGAGCCGATTCATATAATGTTATAAGTTCGGGGTGCCGCACTTGTGAAAGTGTGCGGACTTTATCACACCATAATGCGGGGAACATAAGCCCCTGGTGTATTTGGCCGTACCAAAATGTACGGATGCAACATGTCGTAAATGAACATATATATATATATATATATATATATAAGGTAATGCAATATGGGCAAAAAGTGCTGCATTTTATTCGAGAAGATTTGCTATGAGTGCGGAATGATACAAATAGTGCGGAAAGCAAGGGATTGGACGAATTAAAGGCATCTCCCTCCAGGGGTAGGCCGCGGAATGGTGTATTTAACAAATTTAATGCTCGTAATGGAGACCACCTGAGTGTTCGTCGCAGACTTTGTCCCTCCCTGGCTGTTGCATCATGAGTTCGGCAGGTTCGCCGCCGGACAGAGTTCTGTATTAAAAAGAGAGAAATAAAAGATAAATAGAGCGACAAACTTGGGAGCCCCTGGTGTGGTCGAACCGCACTCTGGGTCTGTTGTGGTTGTGCCTCTCCCCCTATGCCCATGGTATCTCCAGGGCGTAATTATGTACACGGAGAGTTTGTCTTACAATTGTGCAAGGGCTGGGTTTGAGGCCGCATTGCTACGCGTGCTCGGAACGTGCCAGGTGGTCTTGGTTGATGTTGCTCCGGGCGCGTTTGGCCGTGTCCGGTCGTTTAACGGCCGGACTCGAAAATTGCCTTAAAAGGCTGCTCTGTACTTCTGCCGCGAGAGCCGCTGTATGTTCCTCCGTTCGGAGGGAGCGTTCCGTGTTTCCATTGACCGTGATGACTCCACGAGGGCCTGGCATCTTGAGCTTAAGGTACGCATAATGCGGCACCGCGTTGAATTTTGCGAACGCGGTTCGTCCGAGCAGAGCGTGATAGCCACTGTGGAATGGGACTATGTCGAAGATTAACTCCTCGCTTCGGAAATTATCAGGGGATCCCAAGACCACTTCCAGTGTAACTGAGCCTGTACAACTGGCCTCGACACCTGGTATGACGCCTTTGAAGGTTGTCTTTGTAGGTTGTCTTTGTAGGTTTAATCCTTGAAGGGTCTATGCCCATCTTTCGCACTGTATCCTGATAAAGCAGGTTCAGGCTACTGCAGCCGTCCATTAGGACTCTCGTGAGGTGAAATCCATCGACGATTGGGTCTAAAACCAATGCGGCGAATCCGCCATGGCGGATACTGGTCGGATGGTCTCTTTGATCGAAAGTGATCGGGCAAGAGGACCATGGGTTGAATTTTGGGGCGACTGGCTCCATCACATATACGTCCCTTAGTGCACGCTTCCGCTCCCTCTTGGGTATATGCGTTGCGTATATCATGTTTACCGTCCGAACTTGAGGGGGGAATCCCTTTTGTCTTCTGTTGTTCGGCGGCCGGGTCTCTTCCTCGTCATCGCTGTGTAGCCCCTTGTCATTGTTTTTGGCGATTAATTTGCCTGCCTGCTTGAATACCCTACAATCTCTGTTGGTGTGGTTAGCTGGCTTTTCGGGGGTTCCATGTATTTGACAGGAGCGGTCGAGTATTCGGTCCAAATTGGACGGGCCCGGAGTGGTTCTTTTGAATGGCTTCTTCCGTTGACCGGTCTTGGAGCCTCGGAATCCAGCGTTGACTACCGTATCCTCATTGATGTCGCTGTTAATGTGGCGTTTGTTTTTGTTTCGATGCGACCTGCCATTGCGGTCCTTGGTATCCGGACTGCCAGCGTTTTTGCTGAGGTTGTTGCTGCGAGCTAGCCAGCTATCCTCTCCCGCACAAAAGCGGGCCATGAGTGATGTGAGGGCTGCCATGGATTTCGGCTTTTCCTGTCCTAGGTGCCGGGCCAGCCACTCGTCGTGGATGTTATGTTTGAAGGCAGCGAGGGCCTCTGCATCCGGACAGTCGATGATTTGATTTTTCTTTGTTAAGAACCGTGTCCAGAATTGCCTGGCCGATTCGTCTGGCTGCTGGATTATGTGGCTTAGGTCATCTGCGTCCTATGGTCGCACATATGTGCCCTGGAAGTTGTCGAGGAATGCGGCTTCCATGTCTTCCCAGCATCCAATTGACTCTGCGGGCAGGCTGTTAAGCCAATGCCGAGCTGGTCCTTTAAGCTTGAGCGGGAGATATTTGATGGCGTGAAGATCGTCGCCGCGGACCATATGTATATGGAGGAGATAATCCTCAATCCAAACTACGGGGTCTGTTGTGCCATCGTAGGATTCGATATTAACGGGTTTAAACCCTTCAGGGATTTGATGATCCATTACTTCATCAGCGAAGCATAGTGGGTGCGCGGCGCCTCTGTATTGAGCAATATCGCGACGTAGCTCGAGAGAGCGTTGTCTGCTGTGTTCGGCCCGGCCGGAATAGTTGTATCCGGCGCGACGGTATTCGTCGTGGGTCTTGGGGCGCTCACGTGATCCATAGATAGATCTGGATTGTCTTGCCTTGTCCTCCAACATATCCCGCAAGTCCGGCGCGTTCCCCCATGGCTTCATGCTTTTTGAGCGGTGCCGGGGTACGGTTTTGGTGGAGGTCTTGCACGCCTCTCTGTCGCGGCCACGAGGTGGTCGGTCTGCCGTATTGTGCGTTGGTGATGTAGGTTTGTATGCTTCCTCCTCTAGTCGGGGGAGCAACTTGCGTTTTGGGTAACTTTTGGAGGGGCGTTCGAGTTCATACTCTTTGTCCGCGAGGACCTCAGTCCATCTGTCGGCCAGTAGGTCTTGATCAGCTTGAAGCTGTTGCTGCTTTTTCTTTAGGTTGTTTGCCGTGGCCATTAACCTGCGTCTGAAACGCTCTTGTTCGACGGGATCCTCAGGCACGACGAATTCGTCGTCGTCGAGGCTTGCCTCGTCTCTGGAGGGAGGTAAGTAATTATCATCCTCGACCTCTTCGTCTGCCGCCCTCTCATGAGGGCTTGCTTCTGCCTCCTCCTGCACTGGATCGTGCTGGGGGGTTGTCTTCGGCACTTTCTGGGGTGTTATTATCTCCTGTGCCGGAATCTCTATTCTTGCTGTGGCGGGATTTAGAGCGGCACCGCTGATGTCGGCGCTTGGGCTATTTCTTTCAGGAATTGGCCTCCGTTGCTTCTTCGCCGTCCCCATCTTTTGGGGTGTCCACCATATATATGTCGTATGTTGAGGTTGTCTTCCAGTGTCCTGTATGCACTGGTTCTTTATAGTCTCCGGCATCGTCGTCCATACTGTCGATGTCTTCGGAGTCGTAGTCGAGTACGTCGGTTAGATCGTCGACGGTGGCTATGAAGTGGGTGGTGGGTGGGCTCTGAATTTCTTCGTCGTCCGCGTCCGAACCATCCTGGCCGTAGTTCGGCCAGGGCTCTCCGGATAGCGAGAGATGCTTCAGCGAATTTAAGATATCGCCGAAGGGTGAGTGTTGAAAGATGTCCGCAGCGGTGAATTCCATGATCGACGCCCAGTCGGATTCGACTGGCAGGGGCGCAGGAGGTTCGGAGTCCGGCAGAGAGTCCGGCACCTCGGAGTCATGAGCTTTATGCGGGACAAGGTAAGTGTTCGGCTCCATCACCGTAGAAGTTGCAGCTCCCGAGGCGGTGTCCAGCCATCCGTCCTTGATCTGAGCGATCGGCTCCGGACTATGGGTCGGAGCGGATTCATGTGCGGCCTCCAAGGTGCTGTCCGGCGGCAGAGTTAGGTCGTGCCCATCGTGACAGCGCGGCACGCTCGGCTGTGGCTCAGATCCATCGAAGATCAAGTCCCCGCGGATATCGTCCGTGAAGTTTAGGCTTCCAGACCCGACCTGACGGCCAGGGGCGTAGCTTTCGATCTGCTCCGGATGGCCAAGTGAGTTGGCCCGCAGTGCGAAGCCGCCGAATACGAAGATCTGTCCGGGGAGAAAAGTCTCACCCAGGACTGCGTCGTTGTCGATTGAAGAGGCCATCAAGCCTATCGGTGACGACACAGAGGAACACTCAACAAGAGCACCAATGTCGGTGTCAAAACCGGCGGATCTCGGGTAGGGGGTCCCGAACTGTGCGTCTAGGCGGATGGTAACAGGAGACAAGGGACACGATGTTTTACCCAGGTTCGGGCCCTCTTGATGGAGGTAAAACCCTACGTCCTGCTTGATTGATATTGATATTGTGGATGTTTACAAGAGTGGATCTACCACGAGATCAAGGAGGCTAAACCCTAGAAGCTAGCCTATGGTATGATTGTAATGGTTGTTGTTGTTGTACGGACTAGAGCCATCCGGTTTATATAGACACCGGAGAGGGCTAGGGTTACATAGAGTCGGTTACAATAGTAGGAGACCTACGTATCCGTATCACCAAGCTTGCCTTCCACGCCAAGGAAAGTCGCATCCGGAGACGGGATGAAGTCTTCAATCTTGTATCTTCATAGTCTTGGAGTCCGGTCGATGATGATGATAGTCCGGCCGATGATAGTTCGGCCGATGATGATAGTCCGGCTATCCGGACACCCCCTAATCCGGGACTCCCTCACTTGCGTTTAAAACACTCTTGTTTGACAGGATCCTCAGGCACGACGAATTCATCGTCGTCGAGGCTTGCCTCGTCTCCGGAGGGAGGCATATAATCCTCTACCTCTTCTTCTGCCGCTCTCTCATGAGGGATGGCGTCTCCGTCCTCCTGCGCTGGATCTTGCTCGAGTGGGTTGTCTTCGGCACTGTCCGGCGTATTTTTATCTCCGGTGCCGGAATCTTCATTCTTGCTGTGGCGGGATTTAGAGCAGCGCCGCTGACGCCGGCGCTTGGGCTGTTTCTTGGAGGGGTCATCCTCCTCTGTTCCTTCGCCATTCCCATCCTTTGGGATATCTACCATGTATATGTCATATGATGAGGTGGCTTTCCAGTGCCCGGTCGGTGCTGGTTCTTGGTCGTCTCCGGCATCGTCGTCCATACCGTCGATGTCTTCGGAGTCGTAGTCTAGCATGTCGGTTAGATCGTCGACAGCGGCTACCAAGTGGGTGGTGGGTGGGCCTTGAATTTCTTCGTCGTCCGCATCCCAACCGTCCTGACCGCAGTCCGGCCAAGGCTCTCCTGATAACGAGAGATACTTTAGCGAACTCAAGATGTCGCCAAAAGGTGAGTGTTGAAAGATGTCCGCTTTGGTGAACTCCATGATTGGCGCCCAATTGGATTCGATCGGAGGGGGCGCGGGAGGTTTGGAGTCCGGCAAGGAGTCCGGCACCTTGGAGTCACGAGCTTCATGAGGGACGAGGTCATTGTTCGGCTCTATCGCCGTAGAGGTTGCAGTTCCCGAGGCGGTGTCTAGCCATCCGTCCTCGACCTGCGCAGCCGGCTCCGAATTGAAGATCAGAGCGGGTTCGTGTGCGGCCTCTAGGGTACTGTCCGGCTTCAGAGCTAAATGCTTGCCGTGATAGTGCGGCACGCTCGGCTGTGGCTCAAATCCATCGAAGATCAAGTCCCCGCGGATGTCCGCCGTGAAGTTTAAACTTCCAAATCTGACCTGACGGCCAGGGGCGTAGCTTTCGATCTGCTCCAGATGGCCAAGCGAATTGGCACACAGTGCAAAGCCGCCAAATACGACGATCTGTCCGGGGAGGAAGGTCTCACCCTGGACTGCGTCGTTGATGATGATCGAAGAAGCCATCAAGCCTATCGGTGACGACACAGAGGAACTCTCAATGAAAGCACCAATGCCGGTGTCAAAACCGGCGGATCTCGGGTAGGGGGTCCCGAACTGTGCGTCTAGGCGGATGGTAACAGGAGACAAGGGACACGATGTTTTACCCAAGTTCGGGCCCTCTTGATGGAGGTAAAACCCTACTTCCTGCTTGATTAATATTGATGATGTGTGTTACAAGAGTGGATCTACCACGAGATCAAGGAGGCTAAACCCTAGAAGCTAGCCTATGGTATGATTGTTGTTCGTCCAATGGACTAACGCCATCCGGTTTATATAGACAGCGGAGAGGGCTAGGGTTACACAAAGTCGGTTACAATGGTAGGAGATCTACGTATCCGTATCGCCAAGCTTGCCTTCCACGCCAAGGAAAGTCCCATCCGGACACGGGACGAAGTCTTCAATCTTGTATCTTCATAGTCTTGGACTCCGGCCGATGATGATAGTTCGGCTATCCGGACACCGCCTAGTCCGGAACTCCCTCAGGCACGCTGAGTGCACCCACTGGGTGTGGTCCCCGAGACCATGGTCGACTGCTGGCAGTCGACTAAGGTCTCAAGAACCTATGTTTTTTTGGTAGATCATGATGAGACCATGGCTGACTGCTGGCAGTTAGCTATGGTTTAGGATCATAACCTCTTTATCTCTTTCGGTCGACTGATTGGACCAAGTCAGTAGAACCAGTGGGGGCACGCTGAGTGCACCCACTGGGTGTTGTCCCCGAGACTACTGTTGAATATTTTGATTCGGCTGTAGTCTTAGAAATGTTATGATTTTTCTCTTAGTCACTCGGAAGCAACCTATCTTTGATGTATGTCGACTGACCCTTCGCAGAAATCTTGCGAGCTTGTGGCTCGCTATACTGAATTGGGAAACAAACAGATCCAGCTCAACCTTGACTTGAAGCTTGCTCAGGAGAACTTTCAGAAGGCGAAAGACGAAGCAAAAGGTATGGCTGGTGAGAACTTGACGACTGTCTTTATATTTTTGCCCATTCCTGATTCTGATCTCATTGTCATTTTGCAGATAAAATGAAGGAGGCTCTGAACAAGAAGGACCATGACCTTGCCGAGGCATAGAAGGCGGCTTTGGACAAAACGAAGCTTGCGGAAGAAAAACTGGCTTCAGTCGGTAAACTTGAAGAGGAGAACGCCAATCTGAAAGCTGCTCTCGACGCGGCCAACAAGGAGGTCAGCCATCTGAAGAATGATAAGATAGCTCTGAATGACAAGGCTAGTGAACTGGTGGGGAAGAGGAACGATCTGGAGGATTATCTGGGAGGGCTCTCGAAGAAGTTATTCATCATGCTTGAGGGTAATCTCTCCTACCCGGCTGACTTGTTATCATCTACTTATCATAGAACTGTTGGTTTATCTTTCAATTGTGTTTACAAAATTCTGCCAAAACTTCGAGGAGGAGACCAGTCGAGTGGAGACAATCTTAGACCCCATTAACTCTCCTGTGAAGGATGAAACTGCTATGAACGTGCTCCGACTGGAGTCTCGTGTTGCTGGTGTGGTTGACTACCTTGCTCGACTGAAGGTTGCGGCATCGTGAATCGACACGACACTCTGGCCAGGAGCGACGCTTCAAAATGACCTCGAGTCTCTACTGACTCGACTGAATGAAGTTCCAGGTCGAGTGCAAGAATGGAAGAAGTCTTCTGCGAGGTGTGGCGCTCACGTTGCCCTGTCCCTGGTCCGTGTTCACTGCAAGGATGCGCGAGAGGTAAAGCTGGCGTCCATCAAAGTTGCCAATACCAAGAAGCACGACTTCCAATCTTTCATGGAGACATTCATTGCTGCTGCCACTCGGATTGCTGACAGAATTGAGTTGGACCAGTTCGTCGCACCCTCCAGTCCTCCACCTGAGGAGTAAGAAAAACTTCTATGCTTTGCCTTAAATTTGCCTCGGAATGTCGAGTGGTTTTGTAACCAATAAACTTTTACAGGCTTGACGCGTGAGCTCTTATGAATCCGTAGGATGTTATCTGAACTTGGCTTATTGTTGAATATGCTTGCATTTGCCTTCGAGCGAACTTTGTTCTTCACTCAGAATATACTTTAGTCCTTGAGACGCAGCTCTGAGGTGGAAAATCCAGTCGACCTGCATTTCATCGCTCTTGTAGGTAGGGATGGAGCACAGATTGCAGTCGACCTGCGTCCTTGTGGATCGGTATGGAGCGCATGTTGTATTTGTGGCGTAGCTCCGAAGGAGAAGGTAGCAGTCAACCTGCACCTTGTCGTCCTTATGGATCGGAATGGAGCGCACATTGTATTTGTGGCATAGCTCCGAAGGAGAAGGCTGCAGTCGACCTGCACCTCGTCGTCCTTGCGGATCGGAATGGATTTCATACTTAGGCGAGTACTTGGATTGCAACTAAGCCTCCGAGTGGCAGGATTGCTCTCCAGTCGGTAGGATTTTTAAATACTTAGGCGAGTACTGGACTGCAGCTAAGCCCCCGAGTGGGAGGGATGCTCTCCACTCGGTAGGATTTTCAAATACTTAGGCGAGTACTGGACTGCAGCTAAGCCCCCGAGTGGAAGAGTTGCTCTCCACTCGGTAGGATTTTCAAATACTTAGGCGAGTACTGGACTGTAGCTAAGCCCCCGAGTGGGAGAGTTGCTCTCCACTCGGTAGGATTTTCAAATACTTAGGCGAGTACTAGACTGCAGCTAAGCCTCC
>NC_041385.1:126018268-126105088 GCF_002162155.2 Triticum dicoccoides
GACTGCAGCTAAGCCCCTGAGTGGGGGGGGGGGTTGCTCTCCACTCGGTAGGATTTTCAAATACTTAGGCGAGTACTGGACTACAGCTAAGCCCTCGAGTGGGAGAGTTGCTCTCCACTCGGTAGGATTTTCAAATACTTAGGCGAGTACTGGACTGAAGCTAAGCCTCCGAGTGGGAGGTTTGCTCTTCACTCGGTAGGATTTTTAAATACTTAGGTGAAACAGATTCATAGCTAAGCCCCCAAGTGAGAGGCTTGCTCGTCACTCGGTAGGATTTTTTTTACAAACTTAGGAGAAACGGATTCGCAGCTAAGCCACCCACTGGGGGATTTCTCGCGTAAACAAAAGCAACAACAATCACTGGGAAAATTATAACACTCTTGTCTTTGATAAACAAACTACAGAGGTACTTTTTATTACATCTCATCCGAGTGAGTACTTAAGTATAAAAGGGGCGGAGCAGCTCCGCATTCCAAGCTCGTGGCCCATCAATCTAGCGATCGACATTGTAAAGATGGTACACTCCATTGTGGAGAACTTTGGTGACGATGAAGGGGCCTTCCCAAGTAGGGGCGAGTTTGTGTGGCTTCTGTTGATCCACTCGGAGGACCAAGTCTCCTTCTTGGAAGGCTCGACTCTTCACGTTTCTGGCATGGAATCGATGCAAGTCCTGCTGATAGATAGTCGATCGGATCACGTCCATCTCTCTTTCTTCTTCTAGAAGGTCGACTGCGTCCTGCCGGGCTTGTTCTGCTTCATCTTCAGAGTAGAGCTCGACTCGGGGTGCATTGTGAAGCAGGTCACTCGGCAGAAATGCTTCAGCTCCATAGACCAGAAAGAATGGAGTTCGCCCAGTTGACCGATTAGGAGTAGTCCTCAATCCCCAAAGAACTGATGGAAGTTCATCGACCCACGCGCCTGCTGCGTGTTTGAGATCACGCATCAACCGGGGTTTCAGTCCTTTGAGAATTAGGCCGTTTGCTCTTTCTGCTTGTCCATTCGACTGGGGGTGAGCAACGGAAGCATAGTCGACTCGCATGCCTTGAGAAGCGCAAAAGGCTCTGAATTTGTCGGAATCGAAGTTTGACCCATTATCAGTGATGATGTTGTGCGGAACTCCATATCTGAATATCAACTCTCTAATCAAGCTAATAGCAGTGCAGGTATCAAGATTCTTGATAGGCTTGGCTTCAATCCACTTAGTGAACTTGTCGACTGCCACCAGTACATGGGTGAAGCCGCTCCTGCCAGTTCTCAGTGGTCCAACCATATCCAATCCCCAAACGGCGAAGGGCCATACGAGTGGAATGGTCTTCAAGGCTGAGGCGGGTTTGTGTGACATATTGGAATAGAACTGACATCCTTCACACTTGTCAACTATCTCCTTCGCCATTTCATTTGCTCTTGGCCAGTAAAACCCTGCTCGGTATGCTTTAGCCACAATGGTCCGAGTGGACGCATGATGACCACAGGTCCTCGAGTGGATATCATCAAGAATTATCTGACCTTCTTCTGGTGTTATACATTTCTGACTGACTCCAGTCGCGCTTTCCCTGTACAACTGTCCCTTTATCACAGTAAAGGCCTTGGATCCACGGACGATCTGTCGAGCCTCTTCTTCATTCTCTGGGAGCTCTTTCCTTAGGATATACGCGACGTACGACACTGTCTAGTCGGGAGTGATGACCAAAACTTCCATGATCAGGTCGACCACAGCTGGGACCTCAACTTCAGTCGGATCCGTGACACTTTTTGGCTACGGGGCTTTTCCGGTGAAAGGATCTTCTTGAACTGATGGTGTGTGGATGTGTTCCAAAAACGCAATACTGGGAATGGCTTCTCTCTTGGAACCTATTTTTGCCAAATCATCAGCTGCTTGATTTTTTAGTCGGGGTATATGATGAAGCTCTAACCCCTCGAATTTCTTCTCTAGCTTTCTCACTGCATTGCAGTAACCAGTCATGGCCGGACTTCTAACGTCCCTCTCCTTCATCACTTAGTTAACCACCAAATCTGAGTCGCCATAGACCATGAGGCGACGGACGCCGAGTGAAATGGCCATACGCAACCCATACAAAAGTTCTTCGTATTCAGCTTCGTTATTGGAGGAATCAAAGTGAATCTGGAGCACATATCTGAGTTTATCTCCTTGGGGGGAAACCAACACTACCCCAGCACCGGAACCATTCAGCATCTTGGAACCATCAAAGAACATGGTCCAGTGCTCTGAGTGAACTTGAGTCGGCAGTTGGTGTTCAATCCACTTGGCGATCAAATCTGCTATTGCTTGGGACTTGATGGCTTTCTTTGCCTCAAACTTGATATCTAGGGGAAGGAGTTCAATCGCCCATTTTGCCACTCGACCAGTTGCATCTTTGTTGTGCAGAATCTCTGACAATGGAGCGTCGCTGACGACTATAATGGAATGGTCAGAGAAGTAATGAGCAACCTTCTTCGTGGTCATATAAACCCCATATACAAGCTTCTGATAATGAGGGTATCTTTGCTTTCATGGGGTCAAAACTTCAGAAACATAATATACTGGGCGCTGAACTTTAAAGGCTTTTCCTTCTTCTTCCTGCTCGACCGTAAGTACTGTACTGACGACTTGTCCCGTGCAATGTAAAGCAGGAAAGGCTCTTTGCTGATCGGGGCAGCAAGCACTGGCTGGGTGAAGAGCAGGGCTTTTAGCTCTGCAAATGCTGCATCAGCTTCAGGAGTCCACTCGAACTTGTCTGACTTCTTCATCAGTCGGTAAAGAGGCAATGCCTTTTCACCGAGACGAGAGATGAATCGACTTAAAGCGGCCAAGCAACCAGTAAGCTTCTGGACATCGTGCACAGACACATGACGTTTCATTTGGAGTATAGTACCAACTGGTTCTACCGACTTGGTCCGATCAGTCGACCGAAAGAGACAAAAGAGGTCCATCGATTATCAGAACCTCCGCCGCTGGATCACTGCTGTCGCACTCGGATGCAGTCTCTGCGGAGCCAGTCGATAGGTGGAACATGCCCTAGAGAGATTTGTCGGGATCGATCGCCGTGACTTGGGGCGTGGCCGACTAGTGATCCACCACGTGCCTCACCCACCGCTGAAGCCTCGACCGACTGGAGCGCTTGCGCTGGCGGGAAACAGGGAGGGAGGACGACACAGGAGCCTACTGATGCTGGGTCGATGGTTTCCGTAGGAGGATGCCGCAGACGCACGCGCGAAAGTGCGTCGCCCCACAGACAGGGAGTGCGTCGATGTCGAGCGGAGCCTCTTGAAGCCAACCAGAGTCGTCGGCGTTAACGTGAGCGCTCCGATACGGATCTCGCGACCCTCAACCAAAGCTCCGCCTGAAACCATGATGAAGGAGATCGGAAAAATCGCAACTTCTCCAATAAGTCGCTAAGACACCTGCCCCTCGGTGGGCGCCAACTGTCGTGGTTCTAAGTATGACAGTAGTGTAGGGGGGTAGGAATGGAGAGGCAAGATCCTAGCTATGGAGTAGTTGTATACACAAGAGATTTACGAGTTCAGTCCCTTCTCGGAGAAAGTAGCAGCCCTACGTCTCGGGGCCCGGAGGCGGTCGACTGGATTATGTGTGTATGAGTTACAGGGGTGCGAACCCTTTACACTGAGGAGGGGGGTGGCTTATATAGAGTTTGCCAGACCCCTCCGGCCCTCAATTATGTAGGGTTTAAGGTACATTAAGATCGGGCGTTACTGGTAACGCCACAAATAAAGTGCTATGATGACCATAAAGTCTACTTAATGACCGGCTGATTGTGTGCAGAGCGACTTTAGATCTCCTGGCTGTCGAGTGGTTGGCTTCATGGTCGAGTGTCTTCGAGTCCGTCGAGTGGAACACTTCATAGTCGATTGAAAGGTGGTTTCTTCTAGAGATGTCCTTGGAGAGGGTAGTTTGGATAGGTCCATGACCCTACCCTAGGTACATAGCTTCATCAGCCGGCACTCTTTGAGCCGCTGGGCGTCGACCTCTGTATATAAAGGGACGAACCGACGGCAGTTCAGGGCAGGTAACATCAGTTCGAGAACTAGGTCAGCGGATTCTCTCCCTGGTTATTGATTCATAAGCAATCCCACGGAATAATGGATCGTAGGCTTTTATCTTCACCACAAGGGGCCGAACCAGTATAAACCTCGTGTCCTTTGTCCCGTTTAACCCCTTTAAGCTTCCTAGTTGCGATGGCTCCACGACTAAGTCCTTACGCTAGGACATATGATGTGACAATTACACGACAGTTGGCACCCACCGTGGGGCCAGCGCATGGTGGATTTTTGTTCTTGAAGGGCAACTTCGAAGGGCTCAAGCAATACGCTGTGGGTCGGATGACCAAGACTCGTCGTGCAAAGCTCTACATCGACGATGCAGGCTGGGGCCCCGATGCCGGCTCAATTGAGTACGGGTACCAGGTCCCCTTCGGCGGAATCCACATCTTTATCGGCAAGATTGGCGAGCCGGGCCCTAAGCTGTACATCGGCACCGACATCATCGAGACGGCTCAGCGTGCGAAACCCGCCCGGGCTCAACCCGCCGTCAGGCGGGCCTTCGTGGGATGCATCCATGGAGGAGAATTTTCTGAAGGATCTGTCTCTGGCAGTGAGACGGCCATCTACTCTGATGGTGAGTCATCCACAGGTGAGACACATTCGTTGTATCAACTGTAGGACGACGAGCTTGGGGGCTGTTCCTATGGCGGCAGTATTCCGGACCCCTTTGAGCCGCCGAGCAGAGTCAGAATCTTCATGCCAGGTACCCAACCTACGTTAAATTCATCAACTGCAGTGACAATGACCTCCAGGATAGCAACAGCTAGGGCAGGAGGCCCTCTGCGCTCGCCGGCTCAGGTGTTGATGGATCTCACGGACAAGTTGATGACCCTATTAACCGCCGCGGTCAACCTGGCGGATCAGGCTCACCATCATGCGAAGGTAGCACAATTGAAGCTTGATATAGTGCAAGCTAAAGAAAAATTGGCGGCGGAAGATGTTAGGATGGCCATGGAGCGGGCGGCTCTGGATGCCCGAGCACAGTAGATTCAGTCACAGGCTTTCCATCTCAAGATGGATCAGAATATGTCAAATGAGGCTATGATGAGAAGGTACCAGAAGATTCAATCTCGTCTACCTCCGGTTTATGATCCAAGGAACCTTTTTCAGACGCCTGGGGCAGGCCCAAGTAACCCGCTGGAGGTAAACCGGGTTGCAGCTCCCATGACCAATACACTGGTTCATCCACAAGTTATGGGCCCCCGCGTTTGAATACTGCTCCGCCTCCTTATGTGCTGACACCACCGGGTCATTATTCTAACCCTTTGGAGAACATGATCGCGGCGTCGGCACGACTGGCGGCTCTCCCAGCTGATGGCGATTCTCCAGCGGCGGTTGAAACACGAAGGATCAGAGATCTTCTTCAGATAGCCTTAGCACAGCAGGAGGCATACTCTTAAAATAGAGACATGATTCATTCAACCCCACGTCCGAGCCGGAGCAAGAGTTATAGCAGGCATCTGGACTCGCCGGCCGTTTCAAGCAACGCCCAGCGCCGCGATCAGCCGCGCGGGTATGACCCGGCTCGGGGTCGGGCTCCTAATGTGCATAATCAAGACAGAGTGCGTCAGCAAATTGAGCAGACGGCTCAGCAGGTAGTGCAACTGGTGGCTCAACAGGCAACAGAAATAGCATCTCAGCAGGCGGCTGATCAGCCCGTACCGGTTTATCCGACGATGTCAGTTGAGGCAGGTGTGGTCACCAGGACCGGGGGCGTGTGTTGTTTGGTGCCGGCTCTGCGTAACGAGCGTTTGCCCAAGGATTTTAAGGGGCCTCGTAAGGTACCTAATTACACGGCCGATTTATAGCCTGCGGCGTGCATCGAGAGTTATGAGATGGCCATGGAATTACTGGAGGTTAGTGATGCCGCAATGGCCAAGTACTTCACCATGATGCTGGATGGAACGGCTCGTAATTGGTTGAAGGCGTTGCCACCTAATTCCGTTAGTTCCTGGGCAGAGTTAAAGGAGAAGTTTATCCAGAACATTAAAGATACATGTAAGCAGCCCATGTTGATTGTGGACTTGACTAGTTGCAAGCAACAGTAGGGTGAGTCCACGACCCATTGGGTGCGCCGGGTTAAGGAGATAATACATTCCTCTGATAAGATGGATGACGGTTCTGCAGTATTGATGTCATAGCAAAATTGCCGTTTTGAGCCTCTGAAGATGAAGATGGGATGACTCAAGCGCGAGTGTTCTGACATGGGCCAGCTGATGGCGGCTCTCGTCAAATATGCTGACTCTGATAGTACCAAGGATCCCAAGTCTGTCAATGAGAAGGCAGGGAAGGGAAAGAAGACCAGCAACACTAAGGGTCCTTAGCCTAGCCCGAAAAATCAAGGCGACAACAATAACGTAAGGCGGATGGTAGCTCGGAGTTTGTGGCTAACACCAATGCGCAGGGCAATAATCAGCGGCGTAAGGGGAGGCCACCTCCTCGATCTGGCGGGTCAGGTCCTACTCTCGAGCAGTTGTTAAATGAACCCTGCCCAAAGCACGGTACTGAAGAGAAGCCGGCTACTCACCTATGGAAGGATTGCACTATCATGAGGGCTTTCAAGAATTCTAACATGTTCAATGGTAATCACGGGCCGGGCGGCGGTTCAGGAGGTGGCGGCTTTCATGGCCCGAACAATGGAAGTGGTGGTTCTGGTTCCGGCTTTCAGGGCAACCAGAATAATCAAGGCAATTTCAATCAAGGTGGTCAAGGCAGCTACAATCAACAATCTCACCAGGGGGGTTAGCAGCAGCAGCAGCAGTCCGGCTATCAGAGTCATCCAAAGCAATTGAACAGTGGGCAGTATCATGTTTTCACCACAAGTTTATGTAAGCGGGACCAGAAGCTTCACAAGAGGGCAGTGAACGCCATTGAGCCGGCAGTTCCTCGATACTTGCGATGGTCTGAGCAGCCCATTACGTGGAGTCGGGAGGATCACCCGCTCCGGGTTGACAATCCGGGTCACTTGGCTTTGGTGGTAGCACCTCAAGTTGGGGTGTACAAGTTCACTAAGGTACTCATGGATGGAGGCAGCAACATCAATATCCTTTATTATGAGACCTTCCATCGTATGGGGTTAACAGATAAAAATCTTAAGCAGTCCAATACTATTTTTCATGGCGTAGTTCCTAGTAAGTCAGCATACCCAGTGGGCAAGATCAAGCTGGAAGTAGCCTTTGGGAATGAGTATGATTCCAGTGCCGAGAAATTATGTTTTGAGGTGGTCAAGATCAGGAGCCCGTATCATGCTCTGTTTGGGCAACCGGCTTACGCCAAGTTTATGGCACGGCCGTGTTATGTTTATCTACAGTTGAAGATGCTGGGTCATAAAGGGACCATTACGGTTCATGGCAGTCGAAAGGTGGCTCTGGAGTGCGAGGAAGGCGACACGGCTTATGCTGAGTCAGTCTATTCCGCTGAAGAGTTAAAGTATTATAAGGACAACGTTGACTCGGCAGACATGACATCCTTGAAGAATCCCACCACAGAGAATGGACTGGAGATGAAGTTTAAATCGGCTGAGGACACCAAGATGGTTGATTTTGTTCCGGGTGATTCATCTAAACAGTTTAGTATCAGTGCCAATCTGGATCCCAAATAGGAAAGCGCGCTCATCGAGTTCATCCATGAGAATGAGGACATCTTTGCATGGAAGCCTTCTGACAAGCCGAGTGTACTGAGAGAACTCGCTGAGCACACTCTCAATATTGATCCTAAGTATAAGCCGGTCAAGCAGTTTCTTCGGCGGTTTAACAAGGAGAGGCGCAAGGCCATTGGTGAGGAGGTGGCCCGACTCTTGGCGGCTGGGTTCATTATTGAGGTATTCCATCCTGAATGGTTGGCTAACCCGATGCTAGTGCTCAAGAATAATGGCACTTGGCGCATGTGTGTGGATTACATGGACTTGAACAAGGCTTGTCCGGCTGATCCATTTGCTCTCCCGCGTATTGATCAAATCATTGATGCTACAACGGGATGTGAGCGTCTGAGTTTTTTGGATGCTTATTCTGGATATCATCAGATCAAGATGGCGGTTAAGGACCAGGAGATGACGACTTTCATTACACCCTTTGGAGCCTTCTTCTATGTTTCTATGCCTTTTGGGCTCAAGCGTGGCCAGGTGACTTATCAGCGTTGCGTGCAGAATTGCCTTCATACTCAGATTGGCCGTAATGTGCATGCTTATGTGGATGATATTGTGGTGAAGTGCAGAGAAAAGGAAACATTGATAGATGATCTCAAGGAGACCTTTGATAACCTATGGGTCTACAATATGATGCTTAACCCGGCAATGTGTGTCTGTGGTGTGCGAGCAGGCAAACTTTTGGGGTTTCTGGTTTCTAACAGATGCATTGAAGCTAACACGGTGAAGATCAAAGATATCACCTCTTTGGCAAAACCCAAGTGTATCAATGATGTTCAGCATTTGGCGGGTCGTATTGCCGCTTTAAGCCGGTTCATAAGCCGGTTCGATGAGAAGGCCATTCCGCTGCATCAGATGTTGAAGAAGACAGATGACTTTGTCTGGAGTGATGCTGCTAACGTTGCCTTTGAGGATTTGAAGAGACAATTGGCTAAGATGCCAGTCCTTGCTTCTCCCATTGATAAGGAGCTGTTATATGTGGCTGCTAATGTGCGTGCTGTCAGTGTGGCCATTGTGGTGGAGCGTAAGGAGTCTGGTAAGGAATATCGGGTTCAACGGCCGGTTTACTACATCAGTGAGGTGCTTATTGAGTCCAAACAGAGGTATCCGCATTGGCAGAAGCTTGTTTATGGGGTGTTCATGGCCAGCCGGAAGCTTAAGCAGTATTTCCTGGGTCATCCCATGACTGTGGTCAGTTTTGCTCCTTTGGGGGATATCATACAGAACAGAGAGGCTACAGGACGAGTCGCCAAGTGGGCCATTGAGCTTGCGCCTCATGGTTTAAAATATGTGCCTCGTACTGCTATCAAGTCTCAAGCACTGGTGGGTTTCATCAACGATTGGACAGAGTTGCAGGCGCCTGAAGAGAAGCCGGATAACACATACTAGACAATTCACTTCGATGGATCCAGGCAATTGGAAGGCTCGGGGGCTGGAGCTATTTTGGCTTCCGCTCGAGGTGACAAATTTTGTTATGTGCTAAGGTTGATGTTTCCCTGTACTAACAATGCAGCTGAGTATGAGGCCTTGCTCCATGGTCTTCGGATGGCTAAAGAGATGAACTTAAGCCGGGTAAGGTGCTTCGGCGACACAGATTTGGTAGCTCAACAAGTCTCTGGCAAGTGCGATTCCAAAGATCGTCTCATGGCGGCTTATTATTGTGAGGTTGATGTTGTGGTTGGACACTTAAAGGGTTATCAAGTGGAGCACATCGATCACAGGAAGAATGAGGCGGCTGATACTCTAAGCCGGCTTGGTTCTCAGCGTAAACCGGTAGCCCCGAATACTTTCTTGGATGTTTTGCATAATCCTTCTGTCAAGTTACCTACAAAGGAAGACTTGGCTGTGCCTGGCCCGGATGCACAGTTGGTGGCGGCTCTTCATGTCATCCTGACCCAGATTGGACAGTGCCATACTTGGCTTACATGACTCGGGGAGAATTGCTTGAGGATGAAACCTTGGCTAGACGGATAACCCAGCGGTCTAAGTCAATGGCAATTACCATTGGCGAGTTACACCATCGCAGTGTCACTAGGGCATTCCAACATTGTGTATCTCCTGAAGAAGGCCAAGAGATTCTTTGTGAGATTCATGAAGGAGATTGCAGCCATCACGCCAGTTCAAAGTCCCTTGTGGCCAAAGCATTCCGTCACGAATTTTATTGGCTAACGGCTCATGCTGATGCAGAAGATCTGGTCAGTAAATGTGATGGGTGTCAGAAATTTTCACGACGAGCTCATGTGCCACCTCAAGAGTTGAGGATGATATGGATTACTTGGCCGTTTGCTGTGTGGGGGATTGACATGGTTGGGCCGTTCAAAAGATCCAAGGATAAAAGACTCACCTTTTGGTGGTAGTGGATAAATTCACAAAGTGGGTGGAAGCAGAGTCGGTCAGTAAGTGTGACGCAGCGACGGCGGTTCAATTCATGAAAAAGGTGATTTTCTGTTTTGGTTTCCCCCATAGCATCATAATTGGGCAAGGGGCTATGGAGGAGTTCTATCAACATGAGCATATCTGGCTTGATGTCTCATCAGTGGATCACCCCCAATCCAATGGTCAAGTAGAAAGTGCCAATCAGGAGATTTTGAAGGTTATCAAGCCCCGGCTTTTAGTTCCTTTGTAAGAAACACCGGGTTGTTGGGTGGAGGAGTTACCATCAGTGTTATGGAGCATCAATACTACCCCCAACAGATCTACGGGTTATACCCCTTTCTTCATGGTTTATGGAGCAGAGGCGGTTCTTCCTAGCGACATCCATCATGACTCGCCCTGAGTGGCGGCTTACGTAGAAGCTAACAATGAGCAAGCACGTCGGGAGGCACTTGACCTGTTGGATGAAAAGCGTGACTTGGCAGCAGCCTGCTCGACGATTTACCAATAGGACCTGTGGCGTTACCACAGCCGCCGGGTTAAATCTAGAACCTTTTAGGAAGGCAACTTGGTGCTCCGGCTCATACAGGATCAGACTGATGCACACAAGTTATCCCCACCTTGGGAAGGGCCCTTTGTGGTCACCAAGAATTTAAATAATGGGTCATACTACCTCATCGATGTTCGAGAGCACAAAGACTCACGTAAGTCGGAGGAGGAGACCCGCCGGCCGTGGAATATAGCTCATCTTCGGCCTTACTACACTTGAGCCACCGTCTCTCATGATGTACATATCTTGGTGATGTATATATTATCAATAATAAAGCAGGACCTCTGTCCTTTTTCATCCCCAAAGATCATATGTCTTCACTGTCATTATTTCAAAAAGACCATTGGGTGCTGATCGTATTCGAATCTAGCTTAACCCCTTTGGCACAACTTCCTGATCGTATTCGAATCATAGATGTTCAAAAAAACTTGATCACTTGGGGGTTGGGTCGTATTCGAATCATAGCTTAACCCATTTTGGTCTGACTCAGATCATATTCGAATCATAGTCGTTAAATATTCTCAAGGCCATTTGGGGGCTTCCTGTTCAAACATAGGCCGTATTCGAACCAAAGAGAACATAGCTGTCGGTACCCACTTGATCGACACAATGCCAAAACCCAATTCGGGGCTTCTTGATCGTATTCGAATCATAGCTTAACCCGTCTTGGGTCCGACCCAGATCGTATTCGAATCAGAGTCATTAAATATTCTTAAGGTCATTTGGGGGCTTCCTGTTCAAACATAGGTCGTATTCGAACCAAAGAGAACATAGCTGTTGGTACCCTCTTGATCGGCGCAATGCCAAAGCCACTGGGGGCTACATGGTTGTATTCGAACCCTAGCTTAACCCCTTTGGGACAGTTTACTTATAGTATTCGAATCAGAAGCCTTAAATTTGTCTTTCTATTCTTTTTCCTTAAATCTTTTTTGAAAGCACTCTTTGGATTTGTCTTGAGACCTTTTTTGTGTCCATGATTTAAGACATATAAGGTTTTTTGT
Organism: Triticum dicoccoides; assembly: GCF_002162155.2. NCBI lineage: Eukaryota > Viridiplantae > Streptophyta > Magnoliopsida > Poales > Poaceae > Triticum > Triticum dicoccoides. The sequence continues at coordinate 126,029,895 of NC_041385.1, forward strand.
TTGAGCCGTCTTAACTTTGAGCAATCAGTCGCCTGGCGTGTGACAAACTCCAAGTGAAGTCATGGTTTCTAAACTAGGTCATCACCCTTACTGTACAGGTCATTTAAACCGATAGTAAAATTTGATATCTCAGGTATGATGTTACCACTGTTATATTGAAAGTTCTGATTCTCATCAGAATTATTTATAGTTCATGTTCCACATTTATAATTATGTGTGATAATTATGCCCGCCCTACGGTAAGCCGCCGAGGGTCTCTGTTTATCTACCTCTTTGTGTAGGACAGATTAGAGGATTTCTTATGCACAAGGAAAATAGAAAAGCATAAGACGGAGTAATATATGATGGCGGCTTAAACAGTGTTAAGGCATCAAAACGTGCATGAAGGCACGGCACAGCAAAGTCATTTCTACTCCTATTACATGAATCCCCGAGTCAAAATGATTAAGCATTGTTTTTCAGCAAGGCTACAAATATCAGCCGTCCAACGGATTAGTTCTCTTGATTGCCTGAAGCTTCGGGATCAACCCTTTCTAGTTCTTCGCCCTGTTCCTGGGCCTGGAAGGTTGATGATGACCAGTCAATGCCACTCAAAGCTTTAAATTTAGCTTCGTCATCAACTAGCCCGGCCGGATCAATCTCAGGAGCGAAGGTATGCTTACGAGTTGGTGGAATCAGACTTGTCAGGGTATATTGTGGTGTTGGGATTCTCCGGTTCTCTGCATCATAACCCGCCTGGTACTTGGAGAGATCCGCTTCTTCAGCAATCAAAGTGGCCACAGGGCGTATGGCCTTCACGCAAGCAGCGAAATCTTCCCGTTCAAAGGGCTCACTGTCTTCTCTTAAGCTCGGATAACCAATAGCAATGTTAGCCGGGTCAAGTTCCTGAAGCCAAGCTTTGGCCAGGCTCAACGCGGCTACAACTCCGTCTCTCACAGACGATTGCTTCAGTTCAGTAATCCGTTGGGGCAGCCCAGAAAGCTTCCTTAGCACACCCGCCAAAAGTGTGGGAACTTCATTGGACAGGGCCACGGTGGCTAAGGCGCACTGAGACCCGGTGTAGAGTTGCTCCACCAGTGTATAAACCGCCTTCAAGTTTACCAAAAAGTCCTGGTTCAGATTTGAGCTCCTGGGGCTTGCATAGCAATGTCAGGTGCGTTAAAGAACAAATTTATATGGTCATTGAAAAGTATACAGTATTTATAACTTGCAGGGTGACTTACCAAAGATTGTGGTAACCATCTGGGACATATGGCGTTTCAAGACGGACAATTCATTGGTTGCCTTTTCAAGAGCCGCCTCTAAATTGTCAGCTCGTTGGGTTAAGGCATTCTTTTCGTCAGCCCAAATCTTTCTCTCCGCCTCAAAGTCGGCCTTCAACTTCTCTTGTTCAGATACACTAAATTCAAACTTGGAGTTGGCCTTTGGGTTTCTGTTTCTTGAGATTGCAGGCGGTTCTTTAAATCAGCAATTTCTGTTCGCAATTGACTGGTGGCAACCTGCACAAATACCGGATTAAAGTCATGATTATTAGTATATAATATTGAAGTACCAAGCACCTTGCAAGCAAGACTACTTGGCACTTGGGGGCTAATGTCTACCGCAGAAGTCTATTTATAGTGGCGGTTCATAAGATTGGCGATTCACAAAATTAAAGTCCCAATCACTTTGCAAGCAAGACTACTTGGCACTTGGGGCTAATGCATATTGCAGTTCAAACTATGAAGTTAATATGTTCTACACAAGCATGTGAAGGACCGGCTCATTCACTTTGATTAAACCGGCCCTTGGGGGCTACGGATTAAGCCGGATTTTTACAGGTTTTTAATCTAAAGACATTGATAATACTTGTCTGAAGTTTTCTAAGTCCAGAACATATTCATCATAAGCAATAGACTTGGGGGATGGCGTAATAAGAATGATTTAGGGGAAAGAGGAGATCATACCTCGAACTTTTGGTGCATCTGCTTCACCATGTCGATTTCAACGTCACGGCTACTGTGCACTTGGCTGAGATAGCCAGATAAAACATCTCCGACACTTATGTGTGAGTAATCCATAAGGTCAAATCTGACCTTACGGCGTTCCAGGAGTTCTTATTTGGCAGTGCATTTGGCAAGCACATTAGGCCTTCCCGGCTCAGTGTAACTAGTCTTGGTAATTTCAACTTCAGCTTCTTGAGGGTCGTTTGTCTTAACTGGGCTTGAGACTTTAGGATTGTCACAGCCATCAAAAGCTTGTTCGGCGGGTGGGTCAGCAGCTGATGTAGGCGGTTCATGCGCTAGCTCGGGCGGCGGCTCAGTATCAGAGGTTTCCCATATAACCGTCTGAAGTGCCGGTTCATTGAGAGTTGGCTCATCAACCGGCTTGTCCTTCTTGGCCTTCTTGTTAACCTTTGCTTTGCTGCTACATAAAGATCAAAAGGTTGGTATAAGCATAAAAATTCAAAGTACAAGATAATTAAAGTCATCATTACCCTGGAGTGGTCTTGAAAGCCGGCATGTTGGATTGAATTGAGTCGCCGGAAGAAGGAGAGGTTTCCTGGTAATTTGAATCAGAAGGATTGAGTGGCTGACGAGTGAGACCCGCCAAAGGATAAGAGGAATCTAAGATGGAGATGACCTCATTCCGATGCTTTCTTGGTGTATTGGGTAGATCGGAGGAGATATCCGCGTCTTTCGTGGTCCAGGTCTGTCTCCGGTTCTCAAGAATCTGTCGCTTCAAAAAAAATTGAGGATCTTGATAAGCTAAGGGATGTGAAAATCTTACTTTCCGGGTTACTTGGCAGAGTTTTTGGAGCGGCAAAGGCTCTGAGTTGAGGAAATAATAGTTACCTCTTCTTCCACCCCGCGGCTCGTGCCCATGTCATCCTGATCATAATCAGTATCAATAAGGTAATTAAAAAATGAGCCAAGGGAGTCAAGGGCTACCTTCGACTTAGAAGAATCATCTAGCCGAAGCTGCTCAAAAGCACTGGGTTTCTTTCCGCGTCTCTTTGTGGCGGCTCTCCTGGCGGCTCTCTTGGCTTTCCTGTCTCTTTTTGTAGCCTCATGATCATATTTGACTTTCCATAATTTGTCATTAGCCTGCAAAGTCAGCAAAAACTTGAGCACAGATAAAACAGCAACATTGGAAATGATTTGTTCAGATTGGTGGCTTACCGCTGGAGCCGGGTTGGTTACGCAGAAAGGGCTTAAGCCCACCTTGCCACAATCTATTAAGCTTTCATTAAGGAGACACTTGGTCATATCATTGACGACATGGTCAGGCAGATTGTCAGGGCTGTGTCGCTAAGGGTCATCTTTCTTGCTTGAGTAATTGCACATTAAACCAGGGTGGCGGCTTAATGGAATAATCCACCAGGCGTGCCAGACCTGGAGCAAGTCGATGTCGTTTAACTCGTTCCCCAGAAGAGCTTTGATTTTGGCCAAAGTGGGGGTGAGTGTTTTGCGTTCGGCGGGTGATATGTAGTCAGGCAGTGGGTGATTGGAGTCCAGACGCAAGGCACGAAAACCGGGCAGAGGATTCTCATCACCTGGGGAGGTGTCTTGGCAATAAAACCACGTTTGATTCCAGTCCTTTGGATGGCTCGGTGGATTAGCGTAAGGAAAAACGACGTCTCTCCACCGCTGGATTGAGACGCCACCAAGTTCCAAGCTCAGTCCGCTGGCACATTCATTCTGGCGGTTCAAGTAAAATAACTCCCTGAAGAGTAACAGATTGGGTTCTTCTCCAAGATACAGCTCGCTCAACACTTGAAAATTGCAGATATTAGACAGGAAATTGGGTCTAATGTCTTGAGGGCGGGGATCGAAGAAATGTAGGACGTCTCTAAAGAATTTTGAGCTAGGTGGTGAGAAACCCCGGTTCATATGATCCGAGAAAACAATCACCTCCCCTTCCTTGGGTTGAGGTCTCTCTTCTGTCGGGTCAGGAGCACGGTAAGACATGACATCCCTTTTTGGTAGATAACCAACTTTCACAAAGTCTTCGAGAGTCTGCTCGGTAACGATGGTTGGGACCCAGTTGCATGAGGTGCTTGTCTTAGGTGCCATGGTGATGGAAGCCTACGAAAGGATAAAATTTCCGGTTCAAATTTAAGCCGGAGGAAATGTCAATATTCAAGATGGAGGCTTATCTAGGGGCCTAATGGTATGATAATTATGACAGATTCTTTAAGTCGCCATAAGCATCATTGACAGTTCAGTTATTTAAGCCGCCATGGGTGGTCAAGATTATCAACTAAAGCATTATTTTCTAAGCCGGTGATAAGAGTCGCCATGGCTAGGGGGACCTAACAGATACAGATTTTTGCCGAAGTATGGCATAAACAAGTTTCACAAAGTGCAGTTGCTATTTGGATCAAATAGCTGTTCAGAAAAGAAAATATTCTAGACCTAAAAATAGAGTACAGATGAGTTCATCAGTTCTAAGAAGGCCTCTTTGCAATATAAAGTGATCTCCTGATATCAAAAATGCATGTGAAACAGTTATCGCGTAAAGTTTTACACTATTCTTGGATCAGAGGAGGCTGCAGTTTTCACGCCCAATATGCGATACTATCCTAAAGAGACTCGAAGGTCCCACCATATTGATACACTTTTGCAAGGTGGATATCATTACATCAACCTTACATAAAAGATGGGGATACATACAAAAGGCATACAATGCCACATGAATACAATATCATCTTACATAAGAGCACCATCCGACTACGGATGAAACACAAACACAAACTCAAACGATATCCACCCTGCTAGCCCAGGCTGCCGACCTGGAAACTATCCCCTGATCGAAGAAGAAGCAGAAGCAGAACTCCAAAACAAGCAAACATCGCTCTCGCGTCATGATCATCGCAAAACCTGTACCTGCAACTGTTTTTGTAGTAATCTGTGAGCCACGAGGACTCAGCAATCCCATTACCATGGGTATCAAGACTAGAAAAGCTTAAAGGGAAATGAAGGGGTAAAGTGGTGAGGTTGCAGCAGCGACTAAGCATATATGGTGGCTAACATACGCAAATAGGAGCGAGAAGAGAACAAGCGGAACGGTCGTGAAGCTAGCAATGATCAAGAAGTGATCCTGAACTCCTACTTACATAAAAAATAACCCAGAAACCGTGTTCACTTCCCGGACTCCGCCGAGAAGAGACCATCACGGCTACATGCGCGGTTGATGTGTTTTAATTCGGATCAGGTGTCAAGTTATCTACAACCAAACATTAAGAAATTCCCATCTGCCACATAACCGCGGGCACGGCTTTCGAAAGTTTATACCCTGCAGGGGTGTCCCAACTTAGCCCATGATAAGCTCTCGCGATCAATGAAGGATACTTCTCCCAGGAAGACCCGATCAGACTCGGAGTCCCGGTTTACAAGACATTCCGACAATGGTAAAACAAGACCAGCAAAGCCGCCCGATGTGCCGACAAATCCCGATAGGAGCTGCACGTATCTCGTTCTCAAGGCACACCGGATGAACACTACGTACAACTAAAACCATCCCTCAAGTTTCCCCGAGGTGGCGCTGCAAGTGGCTCTAGTTTGGACCAACACTCGGAGGAGCACTGGCCCGGGGGGGTAAATAAAGATGACCCTCGGGCTCCGGAAACCCAAGGGAAAAAGGGGGTAGGCGAGGCAAATGGTAAAAACCAAGGTTGGGCCTTGCTGGAGGAGTTTTATTCAAAGCGAACTGTCAAGGGGGTCCCATAAATCACCCAACCGCGTAAGGAACGCAAAATCCGGGAACATAACACCGGTATTACAGAAACTAGGGAGGCAAGAGTGGAACAAAACAGCAGGCATAAGGCCGAGTCTTCCACCCTTTACCAAGTATATAGATGCATTAAATAATATAAGAGATATTGTGATATCCCAACATAATCCTGTTCACCATGGAGCAATCTTCAACTTCACCTGCAACTAACAACGCTATAAGAGGGGCTGAGCAAAGCGGTAACATAGCCAAACAACGGTTTGCTGGGAAGGGTGAAAAAGGTTAGAGGCTGACATGGCAATTTGGGAGGCTTGAAGAGCAAGCGATATGTACCGCAACATAGAGATAGAACGAAGCAACTAGCATGGCAATGATAGTAGTGAGATCCAAGGTAGCGGTCATCTTGCCTGAAATCCCGCTAGGAAGAAGAACGAGTTCATGAAGAAGACGAACGGACGTAGTCGAACGAATCCTCACAATCGCAACATTACCGGAACTAAGAAGCAACACCGGAGAGAAACAAACAACATGGTAAACAACCATCACATAAACATGGCATGATGCACAACCAAGTATGATGCATGTCCGGTTTAATGAGGCATGGCATGGCAAAGTGCAACAAACAATATTACAAGTTAAGTGGAGCTCAATATGCAATGAGTTGCATATTGACGAAACACCACAAGCAATTATTTAGTTTGATCTCGGTTATGCTACTCATCAATATTAAATGTTGTTAAACATGGCAAGGGGTGAAGCATATGGAAACTAACTATTTAGGCAAGCTTAAATGAGGCCGGAACAACAAACAACAATTCCAAAAAATCGCCATATGCAATTTATGAATTTGGTAGTGTTCTGCCCTAAAACATATTTTAATGTTGTTAAATAGTAAAACAAAGTGCACCAAGTTAATCTATGCATTTTTCCACCCCATTTATATATAAAGTTTATTAAAAACCGATTTACGGTTAATTAGTTATGAAATAAATCATTTTAGCATGGCAATTATGCAAATTAATGCAAACAACAATTTAAACATTTCGAATATGGATGAAAGAAGCATATTGTGAAACTAGATAAAATTCTAAGCATTTTACATATATAGTTTGTTTAGTTTGGATGCATGCATATTTAGCTATAGACATTTTAAAACAGTGGCAATTCGGTAAATATGCATGCACTGAAAAATGCTCAAATACAACAGAGTGGAAAAAATATGCACGGGCCCGAAGCATCACAATGCAGCGGCCTAGATGAGTTCAGCCCATGTGGATGTGAGTGTGTGCAAAATAACAGGAAAACTTAGCAAAAATGGGGGCGGCTGGGAGTCGAACCCAGACCCCTCGAATGAATAGTGGCCGCGCTAGCCATTGGGCTAGCTGTGTGTTCCTGATGCAAATAGAGATCGACAGAACATAACACATGTGCGCATCGCGAACAGGAGCAAATCTGAAGCATGCGCACGGGGACTCGCCGGTGACGGGAGCCAGCAGCAACTCTTGCTGTGGTTGCAGAGGGCCGGCGGGGGTGCGGAAACGTGCCAGGGTACATGTGGTGGAGCAACGGCGCGAGGTTGTGGGTATGGATGCGCAAGGCGTGGACGAGCAGCTGCCGCTTGCCTGTGTTGTGTGCGTGGAGAAGCAGAGAAAAACAGAGGAGGCTGTCGGCGCATGCGAGCAGGACGGCGGAGGAGCTCGTCGGGGCTGTTCCGGCAACCAAAACACGCGATGGAGGGAGCGGATGGAAGCTACGCAACAACGCGAACTCCTTCGTACCAAGCATGCAGCGGGAAGTGAATGGATTCCTTGCCGATGATGGGGTTCCGCGGTGATGCAGGGGCGAAGCCAGGCGTGTCCGCATGCAGCGTCGGGTGTGTGACGTGGTGCAAGAAACAGGGAGATGCAAGCATCGCGTTGGTGTAGACGGAAGTGGTGTGCAATAAGGTGCGCGAACACGAGATCGAGGTCACGGCCATGGTGGCCGAAACCAGCGATGCGCGGACAATGGCTATGGGAACAACGAGACAAGAGAGAGATGGGGAGGATTGGGGCTTCACCGTGGGGGTGCTGCTGGAGTCGATCGGGGTCGGGGACAAGCGGAAGCAACGAGGGAAGGTGCTGCCCGTGAAGCAGGGGAGGAAGAGGACGACGGGGAGGTAGCCGGACTTGGCGATCCTTGGGCGCGGCTCATCGTCAGAATGGGTCCGGGGCAGTGTTCTCGAGTGAGAAGATGACGGAGGGGAGGCCACGGTGGAGGGATAGGCCGGCGGCGAGGTTGTGCCCGAGCCGGCCATGGCTCCTGGAGGCGGGGAAGCAGGTGCGTGGGTGCCCCTTACCTGTGGCGGCGACGCAGAGGGGAAAAGAGGGAGGAGGAGGAACCCTAGGGCGAGGCTGCTAGTTTTATAGGAGGGCGAGGCGAGCTGGCTCGGCCACGGTGGCCATGGCGTGCGTGTAAAGGAGTGGGGAGAGGTAGGAGAAAGGTGGGTGAGTGCTACAGATCAGCCACTGACGCGTGGGTCCAGATAGGCCACGTGGGACGGGTGAGAGAGAGGGGTAAGTGAGTCTCAGGTGGAAAAAGGATCTGGAGGCTAGGTGGGCTGCTGCGGGTGCGCTGAAGCTGGGCCATGGCTCAGCTGGACTGGGCTACGCTGGGGGTGCTGCTTCTGCCTCTTTTCCATTTCTTCAAACAGGAATAAAAGGGCAAAAAGCACAGAGGGATTAGAGGGGTTTGAAGCTAGGAAGAAAATTAATATGATCCCCTGGAGATATGCACTATTTGAATAAATTGCTTTGGCCATTTTTAAGGATATGAAAATAATTCAAGTTTGAATTAAACTCAAACTTGAGCCATTTTTGAACCCAACCAAAACAACTCCAAAATGGATGATACTTGACAGAGAGCTATAAGGCATGGTGCATGATTTATTGGCAAAGATTGAACATTAATGGAGAAGGGAGAAAAGGAACTTGCATAAAGGAGTAAAAGAAGAGGAAGGAGAAGGTGATGGTGCATGGCTTGGTTTGAGAGAGAAAACAAGTGCTAGGAATATCAACACATACATAGCGCAAGTAAAGTAACAAGATGAATCTCACAATGCACATGAACAAGTAAAAGAAAACAAGCACAACAATCATATGGAGACGAATGCATGATGCAAATAATAATAAAACAAACCTCACAAGCAAGCAAGCAATCATGAACATGATGGATGCAAATGCATATGGCAACATATATGAAGATGGAATGCACAAAGTGAGAAAAACAAATAACACAAGCATGATGATGCAACAATTTATTATGACAATCATGGAAACAACAAAAAATAAATAGAAGGCATCTGGAGCATCGGTCTCGGGGCGTTATAGCAGTATAGAGCTATGAAGAACCGAGATGAATAGCAAAGAACACAGGAAGAACCTATGAACCCTAATGCAGATCTGGAGTAGGGGAAGAAGAAAGCTTACGGCTGTAGGGGTGTTGCGGAGGTTCGCCGCCGTTCTCTGGACAGACTCAGGTCGATGCAGTGGCCAAGGTCGACGAAGACGAGGGGTGCGGCGGCGGCGGAGCTTGAGCACTAGTAGGGTGCGCGAGGAAGAAGATGTGAAAAGGAGAAGAATGAGAAAGGACCCGATCAGATCTATTTATAAGGGAAAACTGATGACTAGGCATGAAAAACGAGGAGGCCAAAGACATAAGTTATCCAACTACAAGGACGCCTCAATTTTCGGGATGGTCTTTAAGATAAGGATCCATTGAGATATATTGGATAAAGCATAAATTGATGACAAATGACATCACGGCGGGTTATCCCAAATCCGGACGATGACGTCACGACGGGTTAAGTTATCACACAAGTAGGGAGCACAAGATTTTTGCTTAAGTGTTGAAGATTGACATGAACCAGTTCAAATCAATCTGGGGCCTAATGTTGGAGATATAACTATTAGGTATAACCCACCCAGGAGGGGCCGGGTCACACCTACGATGAAGCCCATGAAGACACTTGAAGATGACGGCTCACTTAAAGGCCCAAGGCCTAGAGGTGATTTATGGCCTGTAGAGATAAACTGCCATGTATGCATAACTTGTATTGTAAGAAAGGAATAGAGAGAGACCGAGCCGGACACTGTTTATATATCGGCCGGGACTCTATGAGCCGATGGGCGTCGACCTCTATATATAAAGGGACGACCCGGCGGCGGTTCAGGGCAGGTAACATCAGATCGAGAACTAGGTCAGCGGATTTGCTCCCTGGTTATCGATTCATAAGAAATCCCACCCAAAACTGGATCGTAGGCTTTTACCTTAATCGCATGGGGCTGAACAGTATAAACCTCGTGTCATTTGTCCCGTTTAACCCCTTTAAGCTTCCTAGTTGTGATGGCTCCACGACTAAGTCCTTACGCTAGGACATCTGACGTGACAATTCCATGACAAAAACTTTTTTCAATCTTCACGCAATACATGAGCGTGAGCCATGGATATAGTACTAAGGTGGAATAGAATATGGTGGTTGTGGAGACGAGAAAAAGAAGGAGATAGTCTCACATCAACTAGGCGTATCAACGGGCTATGGAGATGCCTATCAATAGATATCAATGTGAGTGAGTAGGGATTTCCATGCAACGGATGCACTAGAGCTATAAGTGTATGAAATCTCAAAAAGAAACTAAGTGGTTGTGCATCCTCGCTTGCTCATGAAGACCTAGGGCATTTAAGGAATCCCGTCATTGGAACATACAAGCCAAGTTCTGTAATGAAAAATTCCCACTAGTATATGAAAGTGACAACATAGGAGACTCTCTATCATGAAGATCATGGTGCTACTTTTAATCACAAGTGTGGTAAAATGATAGTAGCATTGCCCCTTCTCTCTTTTTCTCTCATTTTTTTGTTTTTTTGGGCCTTCTCTTTTTTTGGCCTCTTTTATTATCATTTTTCATCCGTAGTCTCATCCTGACTTGTGGGGGAATCATAGTCTCCATCATCCTTTCCTCACATGGGACAATGCTCTAATAATGAAGATCATCACACTTTTATTTACTTTACAACTCAAGAATTACAACTTGATACTCAGAACAAAATATGACTCTATATGAATGCCTCCGGCAGTGTAATTATGAAAGGTGGCTTTGCCACAAATATGATGTCAACTACATGATCATGCAAAGCAATATGACAATGATGATGTGTGTCATAATAAACAGAAAGGTGGAAAGTTGCATGGCAATATATCTTGGAATAGCTATGGAAATGCCATAATAAGTAGGTATGATGGGTGTTTTGAGGAAGGTATATGGTGGGTGTATGGTACCGGCGAAAATTGCGCGGCACAAGAGAGGCTAGCAATGGTGCAAGGGTGAGAGTGCGTATAATCCATGGACTCAACATTAGTCATAAAGACCTCACATACTTATTGGAAAAATCTATTAGTTATCAAAATGAAGTACTACGCGCATGCTCCTAGGGGGATAGATTGGTAGGAAAAGACCATCGCTCATCCCCGACCGCCACTCATAAGGAAGACAATAAATAAATAAATCATGCTCCAACTTCATACATAATGTTTCACCATACGTGCATGCTACGGGAATCACAAACTTTAACACAAGTATCTCTCAAATTCACAACTACTCTACTGGCATGACTCTAATATCACCATGTTCATATCTCAAAACAATCATAAAGAATCAAACTTCTCATAGTATTCAATGCACTTTTTATGAAAGTTTTTATTATATCTCTCTTGGATGCCCATCATATTAGGACTAAATTCATAACCAAAGAAAATTACCATGATGTTATAAAACACTCTCAAAATAATATAAGTGAAGCATGAGAGTTCATCAATTTCTTCAAAAATAAAACCCCCATCATGCTCTAAAAGATGTAAATGAAGCACTAGAGCAAACGACAAACTACTTCAAAAGATATAAGTGAAGATCAATGAGTAGTCGAATAATTATGCAAATATGTGAAGACTCTCTAACATTTAAGAATTTCATATCTTGAGATATTATTCAAGAAGCAAGCAAAACAAAATAAAATGATATGACGCACCAAGCAAAACACCTATCATGTGGTGAATAAAAATATAGCTCCAAGTAAGGTTACCGATGAACGAAGACGAAAGAGGGGATGCCATCCGGGGCATCCCCAAGCTTAGGCTCTTGGTTGTCCTTGAATATTACCTTGGGGTGCCTTGGTCATCCCCAAGCTTAGGCTCTTGCCACTCCTTATTCAATAGTCCATCGAATCTTTACCCAAAACTTGAAAAGTTCACAACACAAAACTCAACAGAAAACTCGTAAGCTCCGTTAGTATAAGAAAATAAATCGCCACTTTTGGTACTGTTGTGAACTCCTTGTAAATTCATATTGTTGTAATATCTACTGTATTCCAACTTCTCTATGGTTCATACCCTTCGATACTACTCATAGATTCATCAAAAATAAGCAAACAACACATAAAAAACAGAATTTGTCAAACACAGACCAGTTTGTAGTAATCTGTAACTCCGAAAATCCAAAAAAAATAAGGAAACCTGAGAAATTTGTGTACCTATCCAGAGAAAAAAGAATCAGATCAGAATAACGTTTCTATGAATTATCAAAACTAATTTACTGGGCGCAAAAGTTTCTGATTTTCAGCAGGATCAACACAACTATCACCATAAGCTATCCTAAAGGTCTTACTTGGCACTTCATTGAAACAAAAGCTATAAAACATGATTACTACAGTAGCATAATCATGTGAACACACAAAAACAGTAGGATTAAATATTGTTTTGTCTCCCAACAAACGCTTTTCTATAATGCATTTTTAGCTAGGCATGATAATTTCAATGATGCTCACATAAAAGATAAGAATTGAAACACAAAGAGAGCATCATGAAGAATATGACTAGCACATTTAAGTCTAACCACTTCCTATGCCTAGGGATTTTGTGAGCAAACAACTTATGGGAACAAGAATCAACTAGCATAGGAAAGCAAAATAAGCATAACTTCAATATTTTCAACACATAGAGAGGAAAGTTGATATTATTGCAATTCCTACAAGCATATATTCCTCCCTCATAATAATTTTCAGAAGCATCATGAATGAATTCAACAATATAACCATCACATAAGGCATTCTTTTCATGATCCCCAAGCATATAAATTTTATTACTCTCCACATAAGCAAAATTCTTATCATTCGGAATAGTGGGAGTAAACTCAACAAAATAACTATCATGGGATTGAAAATTAAGATCAAGATGACAAGTTTCATGGTTATAATTATTCTATGTAGCATACATGTCATCACAATAATCATCATAGATAGTAACTTTGTTCTCATAATCAATTGGAACCTCTTCCGAAATAGTGGATTCATCACTAAATAAAGTCATGACCTCTCCAAATCCACTTTTATCAATATTGTGAAAAGATTCAACACCCTCCAAAATAGTCGGATCAATACTACCTAAAGTTGACACTATTCCAAGCCCACTTTCATCAATGTAATTATCATAGATAGGAGGCATGCATTCATCATCATAAATTTCCTCATCAAAACTTGGGGGACCAAAAATATCATATTCATCAAACATAGCATCCCAAGCTTGTGGCTTTGCATATCATTAGCATCATGGATATTCAAGGAATTCATACTAACAACATTGCAATCATGCTCATCATACAAATATTAAGTGCCAAACATTTTAATGCATTCTTCTTCTAACACTTGAGCACAATTTTCCTTTCCATCATTTTCACGAAAGACATTAAAAAGATGAAGCATATGTGGCACCCTCAATTCCATTTTTTGTAGTTTTCTTTTATAAACTAAACTAGTGATAAAACAAGAAACTAAAAGATTCAGTTGCAAGATCTAAAGATATACCTTCAAGCACTAACCTCCCCAGCAATGGCGCCAGAAAAGAGCTTAATGTCTACTACACAACCTTCTTCTTGTAGACATTGTTGGGCCTCCAAGTGCAGAGGTTTGTAGGACAGTAGAAAATTTCCCTCAAGTGGATGACCTAAGGTTTATCAATCCGTAGGAGGCGTAGGATAAAGATGGTCTCTCTCAAACAACCCTGCAACCAAATAACAAAGAGTCTCTTGTGTCCCCAACACACCCAATACAATGGTAAATTGTATATGTGCACTAGTTCGACGAAGAGATGGTGATACAAGTGCAATATGGATGCTAGATATAGGTTTTTGTAATCTGAAATTATAAAAACATGAAGGTAACAAATGGTAAAAGTGAGCGAAACGGTATTGCAATGCTTAGAAACAAGGCCTAGGGTTCATACTTTCACTAGTGCAAGTTCTCTCAACAATAATAACATAATTAGATCATATAACAATCCCTCAACATGCAACAAAGAGTCACTCCAAAGTCACTAATAGCGGAGAACAAACAAAGATATTATTGTAGGGTACGAAACCACATCAAAGTTATTCTTTCCGATCAATCCATTGGGCTATAAGTGTCACAAACAACCCTAGAGTTCATAGTAAAATAACACCTTAAGACATACATCAACCAAAACCCTAATGGCACCTAGATACTCCAATGTTACCTCAAGTATCCGCGGGTATGATTATACGATATGCATCATAGAATCTCAGATTCATCTCTTCAACCAACACAAAGAACTTCAAAGAGTGCCCCAAAGTTTCTACCAGAGAGTCAAGACGAAAACATGTGCCAACCCCTATGCTTAGATTCCCAAGGTCACGGAACCCACAAGTTGATCACCAAAACATACATCCAGTGAATCAATAGAATACCCCATTATCACCACGGGTATCCCATGCAAGACATACGTCAAGTGTTCTCAAATCCTTAAATACTCAATCCGATAAGATAACTTCAAAGGGAAAACTCAATCCATTACAAGAGGGTAGAGGGGGAGAAACATCATAAGATCGAAATATAATATCAAAGCTCGCGAAACACCAAGATCGTGCCAAATCAAGAACACAAGAGAGAGAGAGAGAGAGAGAGAGATCAAACACATACCTACTGGTACATACCCTCGTCCCCAAGGGTGAACTACTCCCTCCTCGTCATGGAGAGTGTCGGGATGTTGAAGATAGCCATTGGTGATGGTTACCCCCTCCGGCAGGGTGCCGAAACAGGGCCCTGATTGGCTTTTGGTGGCTACAAAGGCTTGCGGTGGCGGAACTCCCGATCTAGGTTATGTTCTGGAGGTTTGGGGATTTATAGGAGAGGTTGGCGTCGATAACAAGTCAGGGGGCGCATGGAGAGTCCATGAGGCAGGGGGCGCGCCTTAGGGGGGGCGCGTCCTCCACCCTTGTGGGGCCCATGGGATTCCCCTTTGGTAACTCTTTGTTCTAGTATTTTTTATATTTTCCAGAAAAATCTCCGTTGATTTTCAGCGCATTCCGGGAACTTTTATTTCTGCACAGAAGCAACTCCACGGTAGTTCTGCTGAAAGCAGCATCAGTCCGGGTTAGTTCTAACCAAATCATACCAAAATCATGTAAAAATATTATAAACATGGCATGAATACATCAAAAATTATAGATATATTTGAGACGTATCATGGACCCCTTCGGTTGATTCTTTCACCAGTATTTTTTAGTAATTCCAAAAAGTGTCTCCATGAAGTTT
Organism: Triticum dicoccoides; assembly: GCF_002162155.2. Lineage (NCBI taxonomy): Eukaryota > Viridiplantae > Streptophyta > Magnoliopsida > Poales > Poaceae > Triticum > Triticum dicoccoides. Next base: position 126,045,249 of record NC_041385.1, read on the forward strand.
TAGGTCATTCTGAGAACTTCTATTGCTGCACAAAAATAACACCATGACAATTCTGCTGAAAACAGTGTTAGTCCGGGTTAGTTCCATCCAAATCATGCAAATTAGAGTCCAAAACAAGGGCAAAAGAGTTTGGAAAAGTAGATACGTTGGAGATGTATCAATATGTCCCCGTTGCTAGACTATGCATTTGCATCTTACTTGCTTATGCCAATCACCATGATATCACATTATATCAAATGGACATTAAAAGTGATTTTCTGAATGCTGAAATTGAGGAAGAAGTTTATGTTAAAACAACCTCCCGGCTTTGTTAATCCCAAGAAATCTGATCATGTTTACAAACTTCACAAAGCTCTTTATGGTCTTAAACAAGCTCCTAGAGCGTGGTATAAATGCTTGACTAAGTTTCTTATTGAAAAAGGCTTTGAGATGGGAAAAATTGATTCTACACTATTTACTAAAAGGGTTAATGGTGAATTATTTGTGTGCCAAATTTATGTGGATGATATCATATTTGGTTCGACTAACCCTCATTTTAGTAGAAGTTTGGAAGGCTAATGTCAGAGAAGTTTGAGATGTCTATGATGAGTGAATTCAAGTTCTTTCTTGGTTTGCAAATCAAGCAAATTAAGGACGGCACCTTTTGTTTCCCAAACAAAGTATACCAAGGACTTATTCAAGAAGTTCAATATGCAAGAAAACAAAGGTATGAAAACACCCATGCCTACTAGTGGACATCTTGACTTGACTCAGGATGGTGAACCGGTTGACCAAAAGGTTTACCGCTCTATGATTGGTTCATTGTTATATCTATGTGCCTACCATCTCGATATTATGCTAAGTGTGTGCATGTGTGCATGATATCAAGCGGCCCCCAAAGGATGTCATCTTAAGGCTGTGAAAAGGATAGTGAGATACTTAATTCATACACCAAAGTTTGGCATTTGGTACCCTAAGAGGTCTTCTTTTGATCTTGTTGGCTACTCCGATTCGGACTATGCAGGTGTCAAGGTTGATAGAAAGTCCACTTAGGGAACTTGTCAATTTCTTGGTATCTTGTGTCTTGGTCCTCCAAGAAACAAAACTCAGTATCCCTATCTACCGCCGAAGCAGAATACATTGCCGCCAGTTCATGTTGTGCTCAATTACTTTGGATGACCCAAACTCTTAAAGATTATGGGATACATGTGAAACACGTTCCATTTCTTTGTGACAATGATAGTGCTATTAAGATTGCTCATAATATAGTGCAACATTCTCGAACTAAGCATATTAAAGTTCGGCATCATTTCATTCGAGATCATGTTGCTAAAGGAGACATCAATCTTAAGCATGTTCATACCGATAAGCAATTGGCGGATATATTCACCAAACCTCTTGATGAGAAAGTATTTTGCCATTTGAGAGGTGAATTGAACATCATTGATGCCTCAAACTTGGAGTAGAAACTCCATTTGGATGCATGCAAGGCATGAGCCTTTCTATAACTAATCCTCAATATTTCTCTCATGATGATGATCATATGTCTTTTATATACTTGTACCACTGCATGTTATCTAATCCTTGTAGGTACTTGGATAAGCCCAAATCTATGAGATTGGAACTCACTCACATCCTAAGCAATCTCTACATCACCAAGTCTCTAAAATATGGTGGTTGAATACAAGGAAGCATGAATCCTTTCAAGATATCCTTTGACAATTTCTATATATCAAATCTCATTTGATATCAAATTTCATGATTGTCATTTTGGATACACAAGTGCTCTTCCTTGCAAAACTAATCCATGTAGGTAGATGAACTCAAACTACAAGTGGTGCTCCTAACTCTTGATGAACTACATCAACCTTGAGCATCCTACACAAGTTCAACTACATGGTCAAGATCAACACCACCACCAAGGTATGTCATTCCATCTTAGAGAAGCTTTACCCCAAGTCATGGGTCAAAGCAACTCAACAAGATGTGAATACATCAAAGTGCTTAAACGAAAAATGGCAACCCCATTTTGAGCTTAAACGATGAGTATGACCTATGATCAAGTGATTTCACTTGACTCCTAAGTCAATATACTCTAACATAGGTGACTTTGTTGCCAACCAATTCTAGATGAAGTTCTCTAGTGTTTCTTTGTGTTCTTGCATTTGTCTCTCGCTTGTTCCCCTTAAAAAAACTTCATCTAGATTTCTTTTCTTTTCACTATTATTTTATGCATTCCCTGCATCTAATTCATTGCAAATCCTTTAGTTAATTCCTTGAAAATCTTTGTGAGATCTTATTTGCCCAGTGAGTTGAGATGACAAAATCTTTACTCATCATTGAACTCGGTCTCTCCGATTCGAACCTATCGGTCTAACCAAGGTACAAGGAACTCGTGTGCATAGATCATCGGTCAAACCGACACAGTCTAACTCGGTTGCACCGATCAGGGTTCTTTGTGACCTTGTCAACTCGGTGTCACCGATGAAAACAAATCGGCATTACTGATTTCAGTGCTGGAGAAAACATTTTGCCATTGCAATTGTCATTTCTTCTCCAGCTCCACTCGATGATTCTTATCATCTACCCGCATCACAATCTAGATGCTGCTTTGTCATGTGTCTCAAGGATCAAACCTAATTGACTCCTATTCTAGAAGAACCCTTCTTGGAAATTGATGTCAAAGGGGGAGAGAGAGATCACATCAAAGCTTATTTTATGGGAAAAGAGACCCTATGGGATAGAAAGACATCTTAGCTTTCTCAAACGCTTGGTGTCCATAGAGGAGAGAAGTCACATGTCTTTAAGAGAGGAAAGACATGTTAGTAGATGTTTATTTGTGTCTATGCTCTGATTTTCTATTACCCTATCTTCTCCCATTATCCAATATCAGATTCAGGGGGAGAAAGAGTTCATATCTAAGGGAAGAAAATCTCTGGAATCCTTGGGGACATGTCTATATCCAAATAGAGTACTAACTGCTCACTCACTACATGTCATCCCAATCTTGGTACTCTTGTGGTTTCCTATTCTTGCTCTGATTAGTAGATGTTCTTGTGTTATCTAACCCTGTTATCTCAGGTTCATCTCTTCCAAAGTCAGCTCAAGACCACAAGGTAAGTATATGCATCACACTCATGTGCATGATGATCTCTTGCTGATGTACATATTGTTTGCAAGGACTCATGAACATGAAGGTACATCTTCTTTATTTACATCATTTTCTCTGATGCATATAGCCAAGATACATGTAGCTCATTGCTTGCTCTGACATGCTTATGCATTCACTTGCTTTCATAGTCTATGTTCACATGATTGCATACATGTAAGGGGAGCTAATGCATGTTACATGTCTTTCCAAAGCTTTACTTGTTACTCTTCATACTTTATCTAAAGCTTTGATGTATGTTGTCGTCAATTACCAAAAAGGGGGAGATTGAAAGCACAAGTCCTCCCTGGGTGATTTTGGTAATTAATGTCAACATATCTCTTATTGGACTAACATTTTCATCTAGTATATTTTAGATGAGTTCAACAATGGAGTGGGAGGACTAGAGGATGTGGAACCCCTTCAAGATGCTAAGGACAAATATAGGCAAAATCTCAAGACTCTTCATTTCTATTTTAATGATCCAAGATCACATTGAGTCCATAGGAAAAGCCAATATTATTAAAAAGGGGATGAGGTGTTGCTTAATTGTCTACTTGCTCAAAGTGCTTAGTGATATGATCCAAAGCCCTCAACCACTTTCTCATATCCAAATATGTCCAAAACCTAAAGTCAAACTCGGCCCCACTGATTTGATTCATTCGGCGCCACCGAGTTCATTGTCATAGCCACTGCCAGAAATCCTAATCAGTTCGGTCTCTCCGATGGGATCTCGATCTCACCGAGATGGCCTTGCAAACTCTCTGTTGCCTTTTGCAATTATTTCGGTCTCACTGAGATGTGCAATCGGTCGCACCGAGTTGCATGACCAAGTCTCTATTTGCTTATTGCTGAAATCGTTCTCACCGAGTTCATGCGATCGGTCTCACCGGGATGAGGTTTTGCCCTAACCCTAGCACATCGGTCCCACCAAGTTGATCATATCGGTCCCAACGAAAATTCTAACGTTCACATTTTGAACAGATCAGTCCCACCAAGTTTCACTATTCGGTCTCACCGAGTTTGGTAAATTGTGTGTAACGGCTTGTGTGGAGGCTATATATACCCCTCCACCCCCTTCTCCATTTGAGAGAGAGCCATCAGAACATGCCTAGTCTTCCACTACTCATATTTTGAGAGAGAACAACCTACTCATGTGTTCAGACCAAGACATTCCAGTCCTACCACAAGAATCTTGATCTCTAGCATTCCCCAAGATGCTTTCCACTCAAATCATCTTTCCACCATATCCAAATCTGTGAGAGAGAGTTGAGTGTTGGGGAGACTACCATTTGAAGCACATGATCAAGGAGTTCATCATCAACACACCATCTATTACCTTTTGGAGAGTGGTGTCTCCTAGATTTGTTAGGTGTCACTTGGGAGCCTTCGTCAAGATTGTGGAGTTGAACCAAGAAGTTTGTAAGGGCAAGGAGATCGCCTACTTCGTGAAGATCTACCCAATTGAGGCAAGTCCTTCATGGGAGATGGACATGGTGGGATAGACAAGGTTGCTTCTTCGTGGACCCTTCGTGGGTTGGTACTCTCCATGGACTCGCACAACCATTACCCTTCGTGGGTTGAAGTCTCCACAAATGTGGATGTACGATAGCACCACCTATCAGAACCATGCCAAAAATCTCCGTGTCTCCAATTGCGTTTGCACACTCCAATCCCATCCCTTTACTTTCTTGAAAATTGCATGCTTTACTTTTCGCTACTCATATACTCTTGCCATGCTTGCTTGAAACGTATTGTGAATGTTTAAAATTGTGCTATTCTCCAACCTCAACTTGAAGAACTTAAAAACTGCTACCTTTACTTGTTGAGGGTCTAATCACCCCCTCTAGACACCTCTTCTTGATCCTTTCAGATGTCGGTGTTAGTGTGCAAGTATGCTTAACAATTTTCATGCAAAACGAATCAACAGTATTTCATCGGTAAAGAAACAAATTTGAGGAGACATTTAGAGGTAACATTTGGTGTTTGGTTTATTTTTATTTCTGCATAGGCTAAATTGCTTGAAGTTTTTGCCTCAAAATTTACAAGTAGCATTTGGATGTGACTAATTTGACATTTCAAAAATTATTTTTGGTCCTCAGAGCACGTGCTCCCGGGAGCCGTATTGAATTTCCGAGGTGTGATATTACAATCTAAATTATCACATAGATATGTATATCTTGGATGTAGTTTATGGACTACGATTAAAATCACATAATGTGATTCTATCTCATCATGTGTACCTTTTACTTTTCTCATGCCATACAATGGAACTCTATTTCTTCAAAATCAATATGAAGACGTTTAGAATGAAGGTCTTCAATATAGAGTAACAAAGGCCTTAAATTTGCCAAAAAACTTAGTCATACAACACACTATTGGGAAACGTAGCATGCAATTTCAAAAAATTCCTACTCTCACTCAATATCTATCTAGGAGATGCATAGCAACAAGAGGGGAGAGTGTGTCCATGTACCCTCGTAGACCGAAAGCGGAAGCGTTAACTTAACATGGTTGATGTAGTCGAAAGTCTTCTCGAATCAACTGATCAAGTACTGAACGTATGGCACCTCCGAGTTCTGCACACGTTCATCTCGATGATGTCCCTCAAACTCTTGATCCAGCAGAGTGTCAATGGAGTCGATGAGTTCCGCCAGCACGATGGCATGATGATGGTGTTGGTGATGTGATTTGTGCAGGGCTTCGCCTAAGCACTACGACGATACAATCGAAGGAGTAAATGGTGGAGGGGGCACCGCACACGGCTAAGACAATAATTGTTGTGCTTTGGGGTGCCCCCTTCCCCCGTATATAAAGGAGGAGGGGAGGAAGCGGTCGACCTAGACGGGGGCGCCATGGGGGAGTCCTACTAGGACTCCCAGTCCCACTAGGATTCCCCTTTCCTTTTCCGGAGTGGCAAAGAGGGAAAGGGAGAGGGAGTAGGAGAGGGAAAGGGGGATGGTGCCCCCTCCCTAGTACAATTCGGACTCCCATGGGGGGAGCACCCCTTGTGGGCTATCCCCTCTCTCTCCCGTGGCCCATGTAGGCCGATTACTTCCCCGAGGGTTCCGGTAACCTCCCGGTGCTCCAGAAACATTCGAAACTTTCCGAAACCATTCCAGTGTCCGAATGTAACTGAGGGAGTCCTGGATTAGGGGGTGTCCGGATGGCCGGACTATGACCTTTGGCCGGACTCCCGGACTATGAAGATACAAGATTGAAGACTTCGTCCCGTGTCCGGATGGGACTTCCCTTGTCGTGGAAGGCAAGATTGGCAATACGATATGTAGATCTCCTCCCATTGTAACCGACTCTGTGTAACCCTAGCCCTCTTCGGTGTCTATATAAACCGGAGGGTTTTAGTCCGTAGGATGAACAACAATCATACCATAGGCTAGCTTCTAGGGTTTAGCCTCTCTGATCTCGTGGTAGATCTACTCTTGTACTACGCATACCATCAATATTAATCAAGCAGGAGTAGGGTTTTACCTCCATAGAGAGGGCCCGAACCTGGGTAAAAACATCGTGTCCCTTGTCTCTTGTTACCATCCGCCTAGACGCACAGTTCGGGACCCCCTACCCGAGATCAGCCGGCAGATGCTCAGGATTTAGTCCAACGATGCGTCGGTTGCCAATTATTCGCTAACCAAAGCCATATGCCACCCACCTCCCTCCAAACTATACCCATCACCTGGCCCTTCGCAGTCTGGGGGCTTGACATGCTCGGACCCCTTAAAGGGGGAACCCACAAGTAAAAATACTTACTGGTCATGGTTGACAAATTCACCAAATGGATAGAGGCCAATCCTGTCAAGACGACCGAATCCGGACCAGTGATAGACTTCATATCAGGGGTCGTACACCGTTACGGCGTCCCCCACAGCATCGTCACTGATAATGGCACGAACTTTACAGCCGACGAGGTAAAACTCTGGTGCAAAAACATGGGCCTCAAGCTCGACTACGCTTCAGTCTATCACCCACAAACTAACGGTCAAGTCAAACGGGCAAATGGTCTAATCATGAGCGGCATCAAACCCAGGCTAGTGCGGTCCCTCAAGGAATCTAACACGCACTGGGTAGAGGAGCTCGACTCCGTACTTTGGGGGCTGCGGACCGCGCCGAATCGCACTACCGGATTCACACCGTTTTTTATGGTATACGGCGCAGAGGCAGTCCTGCCCTGCGACATAATTCATGACTCACCTCACGTGCGCATGTATGAAGAAAGAGAAGCCGAACTCGATCGGCAGGACAGCTTGGACGCATTGGAGGAGAAGCGTGACATGGCGAAAGCCCGTTCCGCATTCTATCAACAGCAGGCTCAAAGATACCAAACCAGAGAAGTACGGGCCAAAACTTACAATGTTGGCGAATTAGTTCTACGCCTACCGGACAAGAAAAAGGAGAAACTCAAGCCCAAATGGGAATGTCCCTTCATAATCGACCAAGTCCTGACTGGTGGAGCGTACCGTCTGTGAAATGCATCTGATAACCGACTCGAGCGGAACCCATGGAACGCAGCACGCCTACAAAGATTCTACGCCTAGCGCAGGACTCTGTGTTTGTCTCCTTCCTCTGTCTATTTTTTACACATTAATTGTCTTGTATTTCTCTCGTTCTCCCTCTTTTTCTATTACAGCCTTCTAAGGGCTCGTTTGCGCCTCGCTCGCACGCAATTGACGCGCTATCCGCGCTCACTATACCCGGGGGCTTCTTTAACAGAAGCTTGTTTATACGGGCCTCGTGTCCAACACATGTGTCACACTTCCGCATGTACCTTTTATTCACCATTATATGCATCGATATGACTTAAGATTTGGCCAAGCTGGGTTGCCTGGCTCCTGTGCTTACCCCTACGTTCCCGATTGTTCGGCTAGGTGGTAAAGGGAGCACCTCTGCGATTGTTACTGCCGGGTCAGCCGGATGTGTACCTCAGACTGGGTGAAGCCGAAAGCTAGCGTTCTTAAGGGAATATTCGGTCGGTGAACTAAAAGATGATTTTTACCTCGTTTATTTATCCGTCCTCGGATGCTTTTCTACTTTTTTCGCAGTTCGGACATGCACTTTAGGGCATGCCTCCTAGGGAAAGGAACCCCTAACGGAACTATTCTCCCTGGAAGATGTTTCTTACTAACCATGTAATATAACATAACTAGTTCGGCACTTGTCTGATAAAGCACTAATGACCCCTACGCCTGGTCTCCACACATGCCCTGGTTCTTACATAACCGAGAGGGTATTCGGACACACTCCGGACTATCGGGTCCCGAGGTTGAAGCAAAAAGGTCGGCTATGACAAACGATCTACAATCCGGCTGGAAGGCATTTTACATGTCATTTTAAATTACATAGTCAATTTGACTGGGTATACTCCTCTTCAATACCATCCAATAGGTTGTCTAGTTTACAGTCATGTTGGCAATATTTTGCGGCCAACTCTACTTGGCCGTACACTAAACTCACAGGGATCTCCTTCCCATCGGGCCCCACAGGTCCGACCTCGGCCATGCGGTTTGGGTCAGCCTTCGTGTACCCCGTCTTCACCATGGCCCAGGCTTCCCTGGCGCCTTGACGGCAGGCCAATATCTTCCATAATTGGAAGCGCCGCCACGCTCCCTTCAGCTTCTCTGGAAGCTCTCCAAGGCCTTCCGGCACGGAGATGGATGGCCACAAAGCCCGGGCGACGCCTTTCATCACCTGTCGAACTCGTTCGTGCAGTTGTGAGAGCTCGGGAAGAAGGTCACCCGTAGAACCGGGCATTTCCTCCGCAGGTCGACCTGTCAGCATACCTACAGACATAACGCTATCAATTCGACTTCCTCGCCGAACTCTTCTTTTCATAGTTCGTTCACGCACTTACTAAAAATGCCGCGTCGAAGCCGCCGATTCTCCTTTATGGAGTCCGATAGTTGAGCACGAACATCCTTTAGTTCCTCCCCCAGCTTGGTGTTGGCATGTTGAAGCTTGTTCTTCTCTTGCCTCACCCTTGTAAGCACGCTCTCGCCGGCCTTTAACTGGCGCAAGAGTTGCTGCTTGTCCGGATCCACTCCGGCGCCATCTGCACTGTTATTGTCAGAATTGCACACATGCCGCACTTCACAACATACTTATCTTTCGAAGCGTATATTACCAGAGGGGGTCTCTTTGGCCTTCCCTGTCGCGGCTAGTGCGGCCTCAAGTTGGGCTCTGCACTCTTCCAGCTCCTGGGACAGTCGGTATTTTTTTCTGTAAGATCCTGCATAACAAATGATCCTTAAATCAGTCATTCTAACTGTTTCAAGTCTCGGGGGCTACTGACATATATAACCATCAAATTTTCTCACCCGTATGTCTTTTACATACTGCTCTGTGGCTCTGGCAAGACCATTTTGAGTGGCACGGAGGTACACGTCTCCCATATTAAAAGCGTCCAACGCCTCTTGGGAAAACAAGCATCACGAAGAACAGTCCGGCGACGCCTGTGGTTCATGGCACTCTCCACCTCGGAATTGGTGGCAGACAGCCCGTCCGCATCCTCTGTCGGAGGAGCGTCTGGTGCGCGCCCCGTGTTACCCTCCGCTTCCGGACCTGGCCTTGAAGCCCGGCCGATGGACATAGTCCGGCGGGCGATCTTCTTCCTGAAGAGAGCATGAGCGTTAGTATGCCTTGAGGGCATAAACCCTGGGCATTAAAATTGCATGCCGTACCATTGCACCGACGTCTCGATCCGGTCTGCACTTCTTTTTAGCCCGCTGGGCCGCGACGGCCCTTGTTGGCTAGCCGCCGCGGGCTCGGCCCTCCGCCTCAAGGACTTCCCCTGCAAAAAACACCGTTGGTATACGAAAATAAGCACGGATGGATCCTCTTGAAAATACTGGGACTTCGGTCTCAGTTACCTTTGAGGCTGGAATTAGTCCGGGATAATCGGTCGTAATGGCCACTAAGGTGTTGTCCTTACTCAATTGATGAAACACCCCATCAATCAGGTCCACACATAAGTCCGGGTCCTCTTGGGAGTCCAGGTCGAGGGACCGTTCCGGGTCCTCGGGTTGTGGAGGAAGGCTATTTATCTCCTTTACAGTCTGGCGTAGCTCCTGTGTTGAAATTGCTAGACTAAGTGCTTAACTATGGGAATATGAAAACGGATGGTCAAGTGAAAGTGTTCGCTTACCCAGCTTGGAGGATTGTACATAGAAAATCTGCCTCGTGGGTTCGCGCGGAGGAATTCCTCCTCTTCTCCCTTGTACAAAGCGGACAAGATCTTCATTAGAGTGGCAGCCGAATCCGGCCCCTTACGGCCGCACCGGGTGGCGTCGTCCTCCCCGTTGAAATCCCACATGGGGTGGCCTCTGTACTGAAGCGGCTGCACCCCCCGCGTAATGCATGTGGCCGTGATCTCGATCATGGTCAGTCCAGAATGAGCTAACAACCTTATCTGACTCATCATGTAAAGGACGTCCCTGTCATTTTCCTTCTGAGGGCTCCGTGGGCGCCAGCTCAGGCGCTTCTTCAAGGGAGCATTATCGAACTCAAGGAGGCTGATCCGTACAGGGTCCGTCAGAGGGACATCTTCTATATAAAACCATTGTGAAGGCCAGTCTTCGGACGCCTTCTTTGGGGTTCCAGATAGATATCCGGTCCCGGCGATGCGCCATAGTTCGGCTCCGCCCACTTGATATATCCGACCCCTCCTAAGAACGGGGCACGAGGCAGAACAACTTCTTCCACAGCGTGAAATGGGCCTCGATGCCCAAAAACAGCTCGTAAAGGGCTACGAAGCCCGCAATATGCAATATGGAGGCAGGCGTAAGGTTGTGTAACTGGAGGCCATAGAACTCCAGGAGCCCCGGCGAAACGGATGAATTGGAAATTTGAGCCCTCTTATTAAATAAGGGATAAGGCATACCCGCTCTCCTTTGGAGGGATTGGGGACGCTCTCCGCTTGCTCTCCGCCATTATAGGTGGCAATCCCGGCTCGAACTGGGACCATGTAGGCTGGGGGGAGAAGCCCCTTGGCTTGGAGCGCTACTAGCTCGCTGTGCGGGACGGAACACCTCTCCCAATCTCCAGGCCGAGGGCTGGGGGGCGAGAGGAGGAGCTGCGTCGACCGGCCATGATGGAATGGATCTCTGTCGAATGCGCTCCGATGAATGCTCGTGGAGGGAAGATGGTGTGATTCGGATCTAAATCCCCGCCTCTTTTATAGGCGGCCCTTTTTTGCAGCTAGGGGGGTAAATGAAAAAACACCCTGTCTTTTCGCATTCATTTGACACGTGGAAGATGGCCATTATTGGGTGCAGAAGGCAAGGAGCGCAACATTCATCAGAAGCTGGACACTATTCGATAGGTATATGGGATTTGGAGAAGAACCCGCCTTGCAATACCGAAGACAAATCTGCGCGCCGGATTCGTCGTCATTGAAGCCTGGTTCGGGGGCTAATGAGGGAGTCCTGGATTAGGGGGTGTCCGGATGGCCGGACTATGACCTTTGGCCGGACTCCCGGACTATGAAGATACAAGATTGAAGACTTCGTCCCGTGTCCGGATGGGACTTTCCTTGGCGTGGAAGGAAAGCTTGGCAATATGATATGTATATCTCCTCCCATTGTAACCGACTCTGTGTAACCCTAGCCCTCTCCGGTGTCTATATAAACCGGAGGGTTTTAGTCCGTAGGACGAATAGCAATCATACCATAGGCTAGCTTCTAGGGTTTAGCCTCTCTGATCTCGTGGTAGATCTACTCTTGTACTACCCATACCATCAATATTAATCAAGCAGGAGTAGGGTTTTACCTCCATCGAGAGGGCCCAAACCTGGGTAAAAACATCGTGTCCCTTGTCTCCTGTTACCATCCGCCTAGACGCATAGTTCGGGACCCCCTACCCGAGATCCGCCGGTTTTGACACCGACAGTAACCTTCCAATGTATCAATATTTACCTCTCGACCATTTCGAGACTCCTCATCATGTCCATGATCTCATCCGGGACTCCGAACAATCTTCGGTCACCAAAACACATAACTCATATAATACTAATCATCATCGAACGTTAAGCGTGCGGACCCTACGGGTTCGGAACCATGTAGACATGACTGAGACCACTCTCCGGTCAATAACCAATAGAGGAACCTGGATGCTCATATTGGTTCCCACATATTCTACGAAGATCTTTATCGGTCGAACCGCAATGTCAACATAGCTATTCCCTTTGTCATGATATGTTACTTGCCAGAGATTCCATCGTCGGTATCTCTATACCTAGTTCAATCTCATTACCGACAAGTCTCTTTACTCGTTCCGTAGTGCATCATCCCATAACTAACTCATTAGTCAGATTGCTTACAAGGCTTTATATGATGTGCATTACCGAGAGGGCCCAGAGATACATCTCCGATACTCGAAGTGACAAATCCTAATCTCGATCTATGCCAACCCAATAAACATCTTCGGAGATACCTGTAGAGCATCTTTATAATCACCCAGTTACGTTGTGACGTTTCATATCACACAAGGCATTCCTCCGACGTCCGGGAGTTGCATAATCTCATAGTCGGAGGAATATATATTTCACACGAAGAAAGTAGTAGCAATAAAACTGAACAATCATTATGGTAAGCTAACGAATGGGTCTTGTCCATCACATCATTCCACTAATGATGTGATGCAGTTATCAAATGACAACTCATGTTCATGGCTAGGAAACTTAACCATCTTTAATCAACGAGCTAGTCTAGTAGAGGCATACTAGGGACATGTAGTTTTTTCTATGTATTCACACATGTATCAAGTTTTTGGTTAATACAATTCTAGCATGAATAATAAACATTTATCATGAATAAGGAAATATAAAATAACAACTTTATTATTGCCTCTAGGGCATATTTCCTTCAGTCTCCCACGTGCACTAGAGACAATAATCTAGATTACATTTCATTGAATCTAACACCCATGGAGTCTTGGTGCTGATCATGTTTTGCTCGTGGAAGCAGCTTAGTCAATAGGTCTGCAACATTCAGATTCGTATGTATTTTGCAAATCTCTATGTCTCCCTCCTTGACCAAATCTCACATGGAGTTGAAGCGTCTCTTGATGTGTTTGGTCTTTTGTGAAATCTGGATTCCTGCGATAAGGCAATTGCTCCAGTTTTGTCACAAATGATTTTCATTGGACCCGATGTACTAGGTATTACACCTAAATTGGATATGAACTCCTTCATCCAGACTCCTTCAGTTGTTGCTTCCGAAGTAGCTATGTACTCCGCTTCACATATAGATCCCGCCACGACGCTCTGCTTGGAACTTCACCAACTGAAAACTCCACCATTAAATAAAAATATGTATCCGTATTGTGACTTAGAGTCATCCAGATCAGTGTCAAAGCTAGCATCGATGTAACCACTTATGACAAGCTCTTTGTTACCTCCATAAACGAGAAACATATTCCTAGTCCTTTTCAAGTACTTTAGGATGTTATTGACCATTGTCCAGTGATCCACTCCTATATTACTTTGGTACCTCCATGCTAAACTTATAGCAAGGCACACATTAGGTCTGGTACATAGCATAGCATACATGATAGAACCTATGGCTGAAGCATAGGGAATGACTTTCATTTTCTCTCTATCTTCTGCAGTGGTCGAGCATTGAGTCTGACTCAACTTCACACCTTGTAACACAGGCAAGAACCTTTTCTTTCACTGATCCATTTTGAACTTCTTCAAAACTTTATCAAGGTATGTGCTTTGTGAAAGTCCTATCAAGCGTCTTGATCTATCTCTATAGATCTTGATGCCCAATATGTAAGCAGCTTCACCGAGGTCTTTCATTGAAAAACTCTTGTTCAAGTATCCTTTTATGCTATCCAAAAATTCTATATCATTTCCAATCAGCAATATGTCATCCACATATAATATTAGAAATGCTATAGAGCTCCCACTCACTTTCTTGTAAATACAGGCTTCTCCAAAAGTCTATATAAAACCATATGCTTTGATCACCTCATCAAAGTGTATATTCCAACTCTGAGATGCTTGCACCAGTCCATAAATGGATAGCTGGAGCTTGCACACTTTGTTAGCACCTTTAGGATCGGCAAAACCTTCTGATTGCATCATATACAACTCTTCTTTAAGAAATCTATTAAGGAATGCAGTTTTGACATCCATTTGCGAGATTTCATAATCATAAAATGCGACAATTGCTAACATGATTCGGACAGACTTAAGCATCGCTACAGGTGAGAATGTCTCATCGTAGTCAACTCCTTGAACTTGTCAAAAACCCTTTGCAACAAGTCGAGCGTTATAGACAGTAAAATTACCGTCAGCGTCAGTCTTCTTCTTGAAGATCCATTTATTCTCTATGGATCGCTGAGGGAGTCCTGGATTAGGGGGTCCTCGGATAGCCGGACTATATACGTTGGCCAGACTGTTGGTCTATGAAGATACAAGATAGAAGACTCCGTCCCGTGTCCGGGTGGGACTCTTCTTTGCGTGGAAGGCAAGCTTGGAATTTCAGATATGTAGATTCACTTCTATGTAACCGACCTGATGTAACCCTAACCCCCTCCGGTGTCTATATAAACCGGAGCTTTTAGTCCGTAGGACAACAACAATCATAATCATAGGCTAGCTTCTAGGGTTAGCCTCTACGATCTTGTGGTAGATCAACTCTTGTAATACTCATATCATCAAGATCAATCAAGCAGGAAGTAGGGTATTACCTCCATACAGAGGGCCCGAACCTGGGTAAACATCGTGTCCCCTGTTGTCGGTGTCACAACCGGCGGATCTCGGGTATGGGGTCCCGAACTGTGCGTCTAAGGCTAATGGTAACAGGAGGCTGGGGACACGATGTTTACCCAGGTTCGGGCCCTCTCGATGGAGGTAATACCCTACTTCCTGCTTGATTGATCTTGATGATATGAGTATTACAAGAGTTGATCTACCACGAGATCGTGGAGGATAAACCCTAGGAGCTAGCCTATGATTCTGATTGTTCTTGTCCTACGGACTAAGCCCTCCGGTTTTATATAGACACTGGAGGGGGTTAGGGTTACACAAGGTTAGTTACAGAGAAGGTGATCTACACATCCGAATCGCCAAGCTTGCCTTCCACGTAAAGGAGAGTCCCATCCGGACACAGGATGAAGTCTTCAATCTTGTATCTTCATAGTCCAACGGTCCGGCCAAAGTATATAGTCTGGCTGTCCGAAGACCCCCTAATCCAGGACTCCCTCAGTAGCCCTTGAACCAGGCTTCAATGACGATGAGTCTAGCACACAAGTTGTCTTCGACATTGCAAGGTGGATTCTCCTCCAAATCAAGAGTACCTATTGTAACGAGTAGTGTCTGACTTCCCATTTATGTTAAACTCCTCGGCTTCTGTGCTTCAATAATGATTATCTCCACGTGTCGAGCGAATGTGAGAAGTCGGGGCATTTTTGCATTTGCCACCCTAACCATGTAAGTAAATTGTCTATTTAAAGAGATGGGGATCCTCAGATACAAATCACACCATCCTCCCCTCAGCAAGCATCTCATCAGAGCACGCCTAGAAGAAACCATCCCATCATGGTCGGCCCGCAGCTCCTCCTCTTGCTCACGTAGCACTAAGCCAGGTGATTGGGAGAAGTGTTCTGTTCCCCATAGCTGATTAGTAGAGTTGCAGACCAAGGGGTTCCTCCCGCCTGCATACATGGTCCCCGTCCGATCCGGACTAGCCACCTATAATGGCGGGGAGCAAGCAGAGAGCTTTCCCAACCATCCAAGAGGGAGCGGGTATGCCTTGTCCCTTATTTGATGAGGGGACTCAGGTTTCCAATCCACCCATTCCTCCGTGGGCTCCTGGAGTTCTATGGCCTCCAGCTGCATAATTTAACCCCTGCCTCCGTACTGCATATTGCAGGCTACGTAGCCCTTTGCGAGCTATTTCTGGGCTGCGAGGGTCATTTCGAGCTATGGAAGAGGCTATTCTGCCTTGTCCCCCGTAATCAGGAGGGATCAATATATCAAGTGGGCGGAGCCGAAATATGGTGCGTCGCTGAGACCGGTTACTTGTCCGACACTCCAAAGAAGGCATCCGAAGACTGGCCCTCGGAGTGGTTTTATGTAGAGGACGTTCCCCTTCCGGACCCAATTCGGACGAGCCTTCCTGAGTTCAGTAATGCTCCGCTAAAGAAATGCCAAAGCTGGCGCCCTCGGAGCCCCTAGGAGGAAGATAATAGAGAAGTCCTTTACCTGATGGGCAGGATAAAAACGCTGGCCAAATCAGGATTGACAACAACCAAAGTTATGTTAATATGCATAATGCGGGGGGTGCAGCCACTTCAATATCGGGGAAACCCATGTGGCACTTCAACGGAGAATACGATGCTACCCACTATGGTCAAAAAGGTCCGGACTCCACCACCGCTCTGGCGAGAATACTGTACGACTTGTACAATCGAGAAGAAGAGGAGTTCCTCCGTATTAAGCCACGGGATGGATTCTCTATGTACAACCCCCAAGCTGGGTGAGCTGCCATCCTTTACTCAACTCTATTCATTCCTACATCCCTCGTCGCAATTATTTACCTTGCTATTTCGTAGCAGGGACTGAAAAAAGGCCGTGAGAGAGGTTAACAGCCCACCTCCACCGCCAGAGGACCCTGACCGGGCTCTCGACTCCGGACTTGAAGAAGATCCGGACATATTTGTGGAGCTTGTCGACGGGATATTTTACCAGGCAAGCTGTGATGGCACCTTAGTGGCCAGCATCGCTGATTATCCCGGACTGCTCCCTGAATCAAACGTAAGTAAAACCGAAGTCCTAACTTCTGAGAAGGATTCCTTCTTTATGCCTTACCTAATGCACATATATTGTACTTTTATAGAAACGGCTACCGGGACGCCGCGCCGAGCCCACAAGGGCTCATCAGCAAAGGGCACCCAGGCCAGGCAGACTTAAGAGGAAGGCGGTTAGGATTGACATGTCGTCATAGAGGTATAATTTAAAAGCTGCCCCGTGATTATCATCTTTGAAATGTAACATCATCCATTGTGTCCTGGCAGGAAGAGCAGTCACAAAACTATATCCGGAGACCCTTCCGGCCACGCCTCCGCCAGCCGGATTCCAGAACCGGCCTCAATGGTGGAGGCTAATGTGGGGACAACGCCGAACTATCCTCCTAGAGAGGATGCAGACAGAATCTCCGCTACGAATTCCTAAGTGGAGAGCGCCATGAATTACCGGTGCCGACGGGCCGTACTCCGTGACGCTAGTTTCTCCGAAGAGGCATTTAATGCCTTCAACTCAGGAGACGCATACATCCGAGCTGCTTAAGACGGACTCGCCAGAGCCACAGACTAATACATAAAGGATGTACGGGTAAGAAAATTCGATAAGTATGTATATCAGTAGCCCCTGAGACTTGAAACAGTTGGCACAACTGATTTAAGGATCATTGTATGCATAGGTTCTTGTAGAGAAGAATACCCATTTATCTCAAGAGCTAGAGGAATGCAAGGCAAAGCTGAGGGCCGCAGTTGCCAAAATATAGGAATCGAAGAAGGCCTCATCTGGTAATACTTGTCTCAATCAAAGAGAATGTAAGTATGTACACCAGTTAATATTCGGCATGCTTTATAAATCTAACAATAGATTCCGCAGACAATCCCGGAGAGAATTCGAAGATCGTACGAGAGAATGAGCCGCAAGCTAGAAGATAGCTAAAGGCTGGCGAGCGTGTGCTTACACAGGTTAGGCAGGAGAAAAACGATCTCCAAGATGCCAATATCCGGCTGGGCGTCGAATTAGCAGATGTTCGGGCCCAGCTTGCTGACTCTGTGAAGGAGAATAGGAGGCTTCGACGCAGTATTTAGGGTAAGTGCTTAGACGAACCGTTGTACAGTTCAGCGAAGAAACGAGTTGACAGAGTTATGTGTGTAGGTATGCTGACAGCCCGTCCTGAAGAGGAAATGCCCGAATCCGCAGGCGATCTTCTGCAAGAGCTTGTGCAACTGCAGGAACGAGTTCAGCAGGTGATGCAGGGTATTTCCCAGGCCTTGTGGCCATCCGCTTCCCTACCAGGAGGCATGGGGGAGCTTGTGGAGATTCTCAGGGGAGCACGGTGGTGCTTCCGATTATGCAAGATATCAGCCTGCCGACAAGGTGCAAGGGAAGCCTGGGCATGGTGAAGACGCGATACGCCAAGGCTGACCCAAACCATATGGCCGAGGGTGGACCTGTAGGGCCAGATGGGAAAGAGATCCCCGTAAGTCTGGTATATGACCAAGTAGGATTAGACGCAAAGTATTCCCAATAGGATTGTAGGCTAGACAGCCTGTTGGATGGTATAGAAGAAGAATTTAGCCAGTCCAAGTGACTATGTACTTCAATGGACGTATGTAGTCCCTAGCCGGATTTAAAATCATTTTCTTGGCAGACCTTTTCGCTTCAGCCTCTGGACCCGACTATCCGAAGTGTATCCGAATACCCGCTCAGTTATGTAAAACCGGGCTACGCGTGGAAACCAGGCGTAGGGGTCATAAGTGCTTGAATAGACAAGTACCCAACTAGTTATGTTATACTACATGGATAGTAAGAAACATCTTCCAGAGAGAATAGTTCCATTAAGGGTTCCTTTCCCTGGGTACGCATGCATTAATGTGCATGTCCGGACTGCGAACAGAGACGCAGGATACAAAACATCTAGGGTTGTTGTAATATATAAAAACATCTTTTGTTCACCGACCGAATATTCCCTTAAGAATGCTACCTTTCGGCGTCATCCAGTCTGAGGTACACATCCGGCTGACCCGGCAGTAACAATCGCAGAGGTGCTCCCCTTATGCCCTAGCCGAATTAACGGGAACGTAGGGCATAAACACAAGAGCCAGGCAACCCAGCTTGGCCAAAATTTAAGTCATATCGATGCATATAATGGTGAAAAAAGGGCACTGGGCATGAAGCCCAGAAAATAGTTATATTAAGCTTCTGTATAAGAAGCCCCCAGGTATAAGTAGCGCACATAGGGCAGCAAAATTGTGTAAACGTGTCACACTTTAAGCCTGCTAGAGCTATATATAAAAAAGAAAGAAGAAAAAAGGGAGAGGATATAATATAAAAGTGGCGGAGGTAAGGAGACAAACACAGAGTCCGGCGCTTAGGCGTAGAATCTTTGGAGTCTGGCCGCATTCCATGGGTTCGGCTCTAATCGATTATCCGATGCATCACGCATGCAGTACGCTCCTCCGGTGAGAACTTTATCGATGATGAAGGGACCCTCCCACTTGGGCTTGAGCTTGTTCTTTTTCTTCTTCGGTAAGCGTAGAACGAGTTCGCCAATATTGTAAGTTTTGGCCCGCACTTCTCTGCTTTGATACCTTCGAGCCTGCTGCTTATAGAATGCGGAACGGGCTTTTGCTACATCGTGCTCCTCCTCCAGGGCATCTAGATTGTCCTGTCGATCGAGCTCGGCTTCTCTCTCTTCATACATGCGCACCCAAGGTGAGTCATTAATAATATCGCAGGGCAATACTGCCTCTATGCCGTACACCACAAAGAATGGTGTGTATCTGGTAGTGCGATTTGGCGTGGTCCGTAGCCCCCATAGTATGGAGTTGAGCTCCTCGACCCAGTGCGTGTATGATTCCTTCAAGGATCTCACTAGTGTGGGTTTGATGCCGCTCATGATAAGACCATTTGCACGTTCAACTTGACCATTTGTTTGGGGGTAATAGACAGAGGCGTAATCGAGCTTAATGCCCATATTGCCGCACCAAGTTTACACTTCATTGGCTATGAAATTTGAGCCATTGTCAGTGATGATGCTGTGGGGGACACCGTAACGGTGCACAACCCCTGATATGAAGTCTATCATTGGTCCGGATTCAGCTGTTTTAACTGGTTTGGCTTCTATCCATTTGGTGAACTTGTCCACCATGACCAATACGTATTTTTTCTTATGGCTTCCCCCTTTAAGGGGTCTGACCATATCAAGCCCCCAGACCGCAAAGGTCCAAGTTATGGGGATTGTTTGGAGGGCGGTAGGGGGCATATGGCTCTGATTGGAGAAAAGTTGGCAACCGACGCAATGTTGGGCAAGGTCCTGTGCATTTGCTGGGGCTGTTGGACAGTAAAAACATGTACGGAAGGCCTTGCTTACAAGTGCCTGAGTTGCGGCGTGGTGGCCGCCGAGTCCGGCATGGATTTCGGCCAAGAGCTGCTGCCCTTCCTCTTCGGAGATGCATCTCTGGAGCACTTCGGTGGCGCTTTTCTTATAAAGCTCTCCCTCGTGGACTTTGTAGGCTTTAGAGTGCCACGCAATGCAACTGGCTTCATTTTGGTCCTCAGGGAGTTCTTTCCTCTTTAGGTAAGCTAAGAAGGGTTCTGTCCACGGGGCAATGACAGCCATAATCACGTGGACAGAAGGTGTTATTTCGGTGGCAGAGCCTCTGATTACATCAGATGGTTCGGTATCTGGGGTTATATTCGGTTCCGGACTGGTACTGCCGGTCTCCCCTTCCCATACCACGGATGGCTTGAACAACCTTTCCAAGAAGATATTAGGTGGGACGGGGTCGCGCTTGGCACCGATGCAGGTGAGGATATCTGCCGCTTGATTGTTTTCTCGAACCACATGATGGAATTCGAGCCCTCGAACTGAGCTGACATTTTGAGGACGGCATTACGGTAAGCGCCATTTTCGGATCCTTGGCATCAAAGTCTCCATTTATCTGAGATATTGCGAGGTTCGAATCCATGCGCACTTCTAGGCGCTGGATGCCCATGGAGACTGCCATCCGAAGACCATGCAACAGAGCCTCATATTCGGCTGCATTGTTGGAGTCTGTGAATAGTATTTCGAGTACATACTGGACCGTTTCTCCGGTGGGGGATGTCAGGACAACACCCGCTCCCAACCCGGCTAGCATTTTGGAGCTGTCGAAGTGCATGATCCAATTGGAGTATGCGACGTACTCTTTAGGGAGTTCGGCCTCTGTCCATTTGGCGACGAAATCAGCCAGCACTTGCGACTTAATGGCTCGCCGTGGTTTGTATGTTCTGTCGAACGGAAGGAGCTCGATAGCCCATTTAGCAATCCTGACCGTGGCGTCGCGGTTATTTATTATGTCACTGAGTGGTACTTCAGAGGCCACTGTGATCGAACACTCTTGAAAGTAGTGTCATAGTTTCCGGGATGCCATGAAGACCGCGTATGCTATCTTTTGATAGTGTGGGTACCGGGACTTGCACGGAGTGAGGACAGTGGACACGTAGTATACCGGCTTTTGAAGTGGGAACTTGTGTCCGTCCGTTTCTCGTTCGATGACGAGCACTGCGCTTACAACCTGGTGTGTTGCGGCTATATATAATAGCATGGGTTCGCCAGTATTTGGCGCGGTCGGGATTAGATTGCTGGCCAAGAGGGCCTTTATTTCTTCCAGTCCGGTCGTGGCCGCATCCGTCCACTCGAAGTGTTCGGTGTGTCGAAGAAGGCGATAAAGAGGTAGTGCCTTTTCTCCCAATCGGGAGATAAAGCGGCTTAAGGCAGCCACGCATCCAGTTAATTTTTGGATTTGCTTGAGGTCTATTGGGGTAGCCAAATTTGACAGAGCTCGCATTTTTGGCAGATTTGCTTCCATTCCTCTATTGGAAACGATGAAGGCTAGCAACTTTCCGGCGGGTACGCCGAAAACACATTTTTCCGGGTTGAGCTTGATGTCATATGTTCGGAGGTTGTCGAATGTGAGCCTCAAATCATCTATTGAAGATTCAACATGTCTTGTCTTGATGACCACATCGTCCACGTATGCCTCCACTATTTTGCTGATTTGTTTTTCCAGGCATGTCTGAATCATGCGTTGATAGGTGACGCCGGTGTTTTTGAGCCCAAAAGGCATGGTGTTGAAACAGAAGGGGGCATATGGTGTGATGAATGATGTTGTGGCTTGGCTGAACTCATCCATCTTTATTTGATGGTATCCGGAGTATGCATCGGGGAAACACAATGAGTATGTATCCGGAGTATCCAGAGTATGCATCGGTAGCGTCGATGATTTGATCAATGCGGGGGAGGGGGAAGGGATCCTTGGGGAAGGCCTTATTAAGGTCCTTGAAATCGACACATAGGCGCCAGGATTTGTCCTTCTTTGGTACCATCACCAGGTTTGCTAGCCAATCTAGATGTTTTATATCCCTGATGGATCCGACCTCGAGTAACTTGTCTAGCTATTCTCGCATGGCTTGTCGTTTAGGTTTTGAGAAGCGTCGAAGAGTCTGCTCGACCGGCTTGTATCCCTTCAGTATGTTTAGGTTTTGTTCGGCCAGCCTGTGTGGGATGCCTGGCATGTGTGAAGGATTCCACGCAAAGATGTCCCAATTCTCATGCAAGAACTCTCGCAGTGCAGTGTCTATTGTGGGGTTCAGCTGTGTCCCAATGGAAGCTGTTTTTATAGGGTCCGTTGGGTGGACCTGGAATTTGACTATCTCGTCCGCTGGTTTGAAAGAGGTGGACTTGGGTCGTTTGTTGAGTATCACGTCATCCCTGTCCATTGTGGAGGGCAGCGTGGTTAGTTCTTCAGTCGCCAGGGATTCGGATAGTGCCTCAAGGGCTAGTGCGGCGGTTTTATTTTCGGCACGGAGTGCGACGTCCGAATCACTAGCTAGAGTGATGATTCCATTGGGCCCGGGCATTTTGAGCTTCATGTACCCATAATGGGGTATAGCTTGAAAGCTTGTGAATGCATCCCGCCCTAAAAGGGCGTGGTATCCGCTGCTGAACGGGGCCACTTGAATGTGATTTCTTCAAAACTGTAATTCTCCAGCGTGCCAAATACCACATCTAGTGTGATTTTTCCCGCACATTGTGCCTCCCGACTAGGGATGATTCCCCTGAAGGTCGTGCTGCTCCGCTCAATGCGGCTCTTGTCCATTTCCATTTTGTTGAGGGTCTCCTTGTAGATGAGGTTTAATCCGCTGCCGCCGTCCATGAGCAATTTAGTAAGCCGAAAGCCGTCCACGATTGGACTAAGGACCAAAGCAGATGGTGCCCGAACTGTTCGGAATTGAGGTTCGTCACTAGCATTGAAAGTTATAGCCGTCTCATTCCATGGGTCTATTGCTGCAACATGGCAGACTTCAGCGAGGCTGCGGAGTGCTCGCTTACGCCTATTATTTGAGGCGAAAATCTCGAAGACTGTCAGTACCGTATTGTTGTTTTCGGTGGGATGTTGCTCTACGGTATGGTTGATGAGGAGATCCTTGCCGCTCTTGGCTACCTGCCGGAGTATCCAACATGCTCTAAGGCTGTGTGTTGGTATGGTATCCGGTGTGCTGTGAATTTCGCATGGCCCATTGAGCAATTCCTCCAATATGGTTCCATGCCCTGCAGCGGGTCTTGGTTTCTTGGTAATTGAATCGGGTGACTTGCGAGAGGTTACCCTTTTAGTTCGGATGAAGGGTTTAGTGAGAGCCGGAGGATTCTAGAATTTTGTTTGGGTTTTCCAGGCGCTTTCCATCACGCAGTACTTCTGTACTATGGCCGCCAAGTCAGCAAAGCGTACTATGTCGCGGCGACATATGGTGTTGAGGATTCCCTTGTCCGTGCAATTTTTGCGAAAGAATGATATTGCGTCTTCCTTGCGACAGTCCTTAACCTTGTTTATTACAAGGAGAAATCTGGCCCAGAAGTGATGTACTGTCTCTTGGGGCTCTTGTCTGATGTGGGAAAGATTGCTTGAATCTGGGCGGGTGGGTAGATTTAAGTCCAAACCCTGACCTGATCTGATACCGAGGGGCAAAGAAGCTTCCGAGCTTGGAAGCTCGGGCTCCGGGATGTTGCCCAATTTTTCTGGCCCGCCGCCCGATTATAAGTTCGGGGTTTGGGTCATGTCCTCCCACGAACGGGTATCCAGCTCGGAGAGCTCAGAAATCCGGACATAGTTCGTCCTCAAAATAGAGGGAGAATCAATGTGTTGCTCTTCCACTACCGCTATCTCATGGGTGGCCGACGGAGAGTTAATCTCCCTTTGGTCGGGTTTAAGCCCAATCCGATCATAGTCCGTAGCGACACCCAAAGCGGCGATGCAATCCAAGAGCTCATTCATGGAAGGGAGCTCCATCAGATCCATCTGTTCGGCAAGTTCCGAGTTGATGCGGAGGCTGTTTTTGATGACGTGAGAAGTCATCGTCGGTGCGACAGCCTATCGGGCGGTCATGATGAAGCCGCCTAGTCGGAGAGTTTGGCCTAGGGCCAGGGCTCCCCCAGAGGTGATGTTGTCCTTGACAACGAGGCGAGCCATCAAACCTTACTGCAACGACATAGTGGAACTCTCAATGAAAGAACCAATGTCGGTGTCAAAACCGGCAGATCTCGGGTACGGGGTCCCGAACTGTGCGTCTAAGGCTAATGGTAACAGGAGGCTGGGGACATGATGTTTACCCAGGTTCGGGCCCTCTTGATGGAGGTAATACCCTACTTCCTGCTTGATTGATCTTGATCATATGAGTATTACAAGAGTTGATCTACCACGAGATCGTGGAGGCTAAACCCTAGGAGCTAGCCTATGATTCTGATTGTTCTTGTCCTACGGACTAAGCCCTCCGGTTTATATAGACACCGGAGGGGGTTAGGGTTACACAAGGTTGGTTACAAAGAAGGAGATCTACACATCCAAATTGCCAAGCTTGCCTTCTACACAAAGGAGAGTCCCATCCGGACATGGGACGAAGTCTTCAATCTTGTATCTTCATAGTCCAACAGTCCGGCCAAAGTACATAGTCCGGTTGTCCGAAGACCCCCTAATCCAGGACTCCCTCACCCGCCTCCTGTTACCATTAGCCATAGACGCACAGTTCGGGACCCCTACCCGAGATCCTCCGGTTTTGACACGGATATTGGTGCTTTCATTGAGAGTTCCACTATAACATCAAAGATAGGGTTGATGGCTCGCCTTGTTATCAAGGATAACTTCTCCTTCGGGGGAGCCCTGGTCTTAGGCCAAACGCTCCAGCTGGGCGGTTTTGTAATGACTGCCCATCCGACCGTCGAGCCAACGATGACCTCTCGGGTCATCAAGAATCGTCTCCATGTCAGCTCGGAATACGCTGAGCAGATGGATCCGATGGAGTTATCGTCCTTGAACGAACTCTTGGATCGAATCGCCGCCTTGGGAGTCGCTACGGACTATGATCGGATTGGGCTTAAACCTGATCAAAGAGAGATTCACTCTCTGCCGGTCACCCATCAGATAGCGGTGGTGGAGGAGCAACGCAACAACTCCCCTCCCATATTGAGGACGGACTATGTCCGGATTACCGAGCTCACTGAGCTGGATACCCATTCGCGGGAAGAAATGCCCCGAATTTTGGACTTAGAATCAGACTGTGGGCCAGAAAAATTGGTTAACATCCTGGAACCCGAACTATTAAGTTTGGTAACTTCGCAAGCTCTGGGTCAGGATTTGGACTTAAATCCACCCACCCACCCAGATACAGGTGATCTTTCCCACATCAGACAACAGCCCCAAGAGACAGTACATCACTTTTGGGCCAGATTCCTACTTGCAATGAACAAGGTTAAGGACTATCGCGATGAAGACGCAACCTCATTATATTGCAAAAATTGCACGGACAAGGGGATTCTTAACGCCATAAATCACCGTCACATATCACACTTCGCTGACTTGGCGGCCATAGTACAGAAGTACTGCACGATGGTAGGCGCCTGGAAAACCCAGGTAGCCTTTTGGGACCCACTGGATCTCACTAAACCCCTCGTCCGAACAAAAAGGGTGTACCCCCCAGGTCACCCGATCCAATCACGAAGAAACCGAAGCCCATTACAAGGCACGGAACCGTGCTGGAGGGATGGCTCGATAGGCCATGCAAAGTACACACCACACCGGATACAGTACCAACACATAGCCTTAGAGCATGTTGGATACTTCGGCAGGTGGCCAAGAGCGGCGAGGATCTCCTCATCAACAACACCGCAGAGCATCGTCCCGCCGAACACAACAATACAGTCTTGATAGTCTTCGAGACTTTCGCCTCGAATAACAGGCGCAAGAGAGCACTCCGCAGCCTTGCCAAAGTTTGCCAAGTTGCAGCAGTAAACCCTTGGAATGACATGGCTATAACTTTCAATGCCAGTGATGAACCAAAATTCAGAACAGTCTGGGCACCAGCCGCTTTGGTCCTTAGTCCTATCATGGACGGCTTCCGGCTTACCAAAGTGCTCATGAACGGCGGCAGCGGACTAAACCTCGTTTACGAGGAGACTCTCAATAAAATGGAAATAGATAGGAGCCGCATTGAGCCAAGTAGCACGACCTTCTGGGGAATTATTCCTAGCCAGGAGGCACGATGTGCAGGAAAAATCACACTAGATGTGGTATTCGGCACGCCGGAAAATTACAGGTCCAAAGAGATAACATTTCAAGTGGCCCCTTTCAATTGTGGAGGGACGCATTCGCAAGCTTCCAAGCTATACCCCATTACGGGTACATGAAGCTCAAGATGCCCGGGCCCAATGGAATCATCACTCTTGCCAGTGATCCAGACATAACACTCCATGCGGAAAATAAAACCGCTGCGCTGGCCTTCGAGGCACTATCTAATGCCCTTGCGGCCGAAGAATTAACTGCATTACGCTCCACAGTAGACAAGGATGATGTGATACTCGATAAATGATCCAAGTCCGCCTCCTTTAAAGCAGTGGACGAAATAGTCAAATTCCAAGTCCACCCAACGGACTCCACAAACATCCATTGGGGCACAGCTGAACCCCACAATCGACGCTGCACTGCGGGCGCTCTTATGTGAGAATTGGGATATCTTCGCCTGACACCCTTCAGACATGCCAGGAATCCCACGCAGGCTGGGCGAGCATAGCCTCAACATATTAATGGGATATAAGCCAGTCAAGCAGACACTACGACGATTTTCCGAACCCAAACGACAAGCTATGGGAGAGGAGCTAGCCGAGTTACTCGAAGCCAGATTCATTAGAGAAATAAAACACCCGGATTGGCTAGCAAACCTGGTGATGGTACCAAAGAAGGACAAGCTATGGGAGACCTCAACAAGGCTTTCCCTAAGGACCCCTTCCCTCTCCCCCGCATTGATCAGATCATCGATGCTACCGCAGGACACGATGCATTGTGTTTCCTTGACACATACTCCGGATACCATCAAATCAAGACGACAGAGTCAGATCAAGCCGCAATGGCATTTATCACCCCATACGGCCCCTTTTGCTTCAATACTATGCCTTTCGGGCATAGAAACGCCGGGGCTGCCTACCAACGCATGATTCAAACATGCCTGGAGAAACAAATCGGCAAAACAGTTGAAGCATATGTGGAGGACGTGGTCATCAAGAACAGACACGTTGAGTCTTTAATAGAGGATCCGAGGCTCACATTCGACAACCTCCGAACATATGACATCAAGCTTAGTCCGGAAAAATGTGTTTTCGGCGTTCCCGCTGGAAAGCTGCTGGGTTTCATCGTCTCCAATAGAGTAATTGAAGCAAACCCAGCCAAAATCCGAGCTTTGTCACAGTTGGCTACCCCAAAAAATCTCAAACAAATCCAGAAACTAAATGGATGCGTGGCAGCCTTAAGCTTCTTTATCTCCAGATTAGGAGAAAAGGCATTGCCACTCTATCGCCTTCTTCGACGAACCAAACACTTCGAGTGGACGGACGCAGAGACGGTTGGACTGGAAGAAATAAAGGCTCTTCTAGCAAGCAACCCAATCCTGGCCGCACCAAACGTTGGCAAACACATGTTGTTATACATAGCCGCGACACAACAAGTTGTGAGCGCAGTGCTCGTCGTCGAACGAGAGGAGGACGGACACAAGTTCCTGCTTCAAAAGCCAGCATACTATGTATCCACTGTCCTCACACCATGCAAATCTCGGTACCCCCATTATCAAAAGATAGCATACGCTGTCTCATGGCATCCCGGAAACTATGACACTACTTTCAAGAGTTTTTAATCATGGTGGCTTGTGAAGTACCACTCAATGACATAATAAACAACCGCGATGCAACGGGCTGGATTGCTAAGTGGGCCATCGAGCTCCTCCCATTCGACATCACATACAAACGACGATGGGCCATTAAATCGCAAGTACTAGCCGACTTCATCGCCGAATGGACACAGGCCAAACTCCCTAAAGAGTATGGCGCATACTCCAATTGGATCATGCACTTCGACGCCTCTAAAATGCTGGCAAGTCTGGGAGCAGGCGTTGTCCTAACATCCCCCATTGGAGATACTTTCCAATACATACTCCAAATATTATATACACACTCCAACAATGCAGTCGAATACGAGGCTCTGTTGCATGGTCTTCAGATGGCTGTCTCCATGGGCATTCAGCGCCTGGAAGTGCATGGGGATTCAAACCTCACAATATCTCAAATAAATGGAGATTTTGATGCCAAAGATCCGAAAATGGCGGCTTATAGAAATGTCGTCCTTAAAATGTCAGCTCGATTCGAGGGGCTCGAATTCCATCATGTGGTTCGAGAAAATAATCAAGCGATAGATGTTCTTGCCCGCATCGGCGCCAAGCGCGACCCAGTCCCACCTAACATCTTTCTGGAAAGGCTTTTCAAGCCATCCGTGGTGTGGCAAGGGGAGACCGGGAATACCAGTCTGGATTCGACCACAACCCCAGATTCCGAAGACACTGACATAATCGGGGGCTCTGCCACCGAAATAACACCTTCAGCCCATCTCATCATGGTTGCATCACCCCATGGACCGAACCCTTCTTATACTACCTTAATAGGCAAGAAATCCCCGAGGATCAAAATGAGGCATGCTGCATAGTCCGGCGCTCTAAAGCCTACAAAGTCCATGAGGGAGAGCTTTATAAGAAAAGCGCTACCGGAGTACTTCAAAGATGCATCTCTAAGGAGGAGGGGAGGTAGCTCTTGGCTAAAATTCACGCCAGACTCGGCGGTCACCACTTCGCAGCCCGGGCCCTTGTAAGCAAGGCCTTCTGTACAAGTTTCTATTGGCCAACGGCCCGGGCAGACACACAGGACCTTGTCCAACATTGCGTCGGATGCCAGCTTTTCGCCAACCAAAGCCATATGCCGCCCACCGCTCTCCAAACAATCCCCATAACCTAGCCTTTTGCGATCTGGGGGCTCGATATGGTTGGACCCCTTAAAGGGGGAAGCCATAATAAAAAATACCTGTTGGTCATGGTGGATAAATTCACTAAATGGATAGAAGCCAAACCGGTTAAAACGGCCGAATCCGGACCAGTGATAGACTTCATATTGAGTGTCGTGCACTGTTATGGTGTCCCCCACAGCATCATCACCAATAATGGCTCTAATTTTACAGTCGATGAGGTGAAAACTTGGTGCGGCAACATGGGCATTAAGCTCGATTACGCCTCCGTCTATCACCCTCAAACAAACGGTCAAGTCGAACGAGCCAACGGTATTATTATGAGCGGCATTAAACCCAGACTAGTGAGATCCTTAAAAGAATCAGACACGCACTGGGTCGAGGAGCTTGACTCCGTACTCTGGGGGTTGCGAACCATGCCAAATCGCACTATCGGATATACACCCTTCTTCATGGTCTATGGCGCAGAGGCTGTATTGTCCTACGATATTATTCATGACTCACCTCGAGTGCGCATGTATGAAGAAAGAGAGGCCGAGATGGATCGGCAGGACAACTTAGATGCCCTGGAGCAGGAGCACGACATTGCAAAAGCCCGTTTCGCATTTTATCAACAACGGGCTCGCAGGTATCAAAGCAGAGAAGTACGAGCCAAAACTTACAATATTGGAGAACTCATTCTATGCCTACCGGAGAAGAAAAAGGACAAGCTCAAGCCCAAGTGGGAGGGTCCCTTCACTCGAGTCGAACCCATGGAACGCGGCGAGACTCTAAAGATTCTACGCCTAGCTCCGAACTCTTTGTTCGTCTCCTTCCCTTCACTCTTTTCTATTTATTTTTATCTCTCTTTTTGCTCTTTCTTCCGTAGCTTTAAAGCTTTAGTGTGGCTGGACCACACACTCGCACCGCAGTAATCTTCAAGTGCGGGCGATTATTATACCTGGGGGCTTCTTGTACAGAAGCTTATTGCAAACACGTTTCGAGCATAAAACTCGTCGCATATGAGTCCCTTTTTTCCCATATGTGGCTTTCCTCTGCCATTATATGCATCGATATGACTTAAGTTTTGGCCAAGCTGGGTTGCCTGGCTCTTGTGCTTATGCCCTACGTTTCCATTAGTTCGGCTAGGGCATAAAGGGAGCACCTCTGCGATTGTTACTACCGTGTATTCTGGATGTGTACCTCAAACTGGGTGAAGCCGAAAGCTAGTGTTCTTAAGGGAATATTCGGTCGATGGACTAAAGACGTGTCTTATTTATAACACTATGAACCCCCAGATGTCAAATACACTGCGATTTTTCAATCACAGATCGAACATGCACGTTAATGCATGCGCACCCAGCTAAAGGAACCCTTAACGAAACTATTCTCTCTGGAAGATATTTCTTACTATCGATGTAATATAACATAGCTAGTTGGGTACTTGTCTGTTCAAGCAACTATGACCCCTACGCCTGGCTTCCATGCGTACCCCAGTTTTACATTACCGAGCGGGTATTCGGAAACACTCTGGACTGTCGGGTCCGGAGGCTGAAGCGAAAAAGGTCTGCCATGACAAATGATTTACAATCCGGCTAGGGACAATACTTGTCCTTTGAAGTACATAGTCATTTTGACTTAAAAACTTCATCTTCTATGCCATCCAACAGGTTGTCTAGCTTACAATCATGTTGGGAATACTTGCCCGCTAACTCTACCTAGTCATATACTAGACTAACTGGAATTTATTTTCCATCTGACCCTACATGTCTGACCCGGGCCATACGGTTCAGATCGAGCTTGGTGTACCGTGTCTTCACCATGGCCCAAGCCTCCCTCGCACCTTCTCGACAGACTGATATTTTCCATAGTCGGAACCGCCGCTGCGCTCCCTTGAATAGCTGTACAAGCTCCTCCATATTTGCTGCTAGGGAGGTGGATGGCCACAAGGCCTTGGCCACACTCCGCATCACCTATCGAACTTGCTCGTGCAGTTGCGAAAGCTCTTGTAGCAAATCGCTTGAGGATCCGGGCATGTCCTCTCCGGGACGGCCAGTTAGCATACCTACAGACATAACTCTGTTAGTCCGTTTATTTGCCGAACTTTATAAAATTTTGTTCGAGCACATACTAAAAATGCCGCGTCGAAGCCTTTTATTTTCCTTCACGGAGTCAGCTAGCTGGGCGCAAACATCTTTCATTTCTACGCCCAGCTGGGTATTGGCATCTAGGAGATCGGTTTTCTCCTGCCTGACCCATGTAAGTATACGCTCACCAGCGTCTTGATGCCTTTGAGATCTCTGTTCATCCTCTTGTAGGATCTCTGGATTCACTCCGGGATTATCTGCGGAATCTGTTATCAGATCTGCAACATGTAAACACTGCTGGTATACGTGATTACGTTTTCTCTCTCGAGAGAGAAACATTACCAGTTGAGGCCTTTTTGGATTCCTCTAGTTCGGCAGTTGTGGCCCTTAGCTGGGTTTGACACTTCTCCAGCTCTTGAGACAGTAGGTTCTTCTTCTCTGTGAGAACCTATTCGGACAATGATCCTTAAATCAGTTGTACCAACTGTTTCAAGTCTCAGGGGCTACTGATATACATAATTATCAGATTTTGCTTACCCGTATATCTTTCAAATACTGGTCGGTGGCTCTAGCAAGACCATCTCGAGAAGCTTGGATGTACGCATCACCCGAGTTGAAGGCATTGAAAGCCTCTTCAGAAAAACCAGGGTCGCGGAGCGCGGCCTGCCGATGCCGATGATTCATGGTGCTCTCCACTTCAGAATTTGTAGCGGATATTCTATACGAATCCTCTATATGAGGACTGTCTGGTGTCGCCCCCATGTTAACCTCCGCCCTCGAGACCGGTTCTGGAATCCGGCTAGTGGAGGCATGAAAGGTAGGATCCCGGGACATAGTCCGGCGGATGTTCTTTCTGTCAAGACACAATGGATAGTGTCATACTTTAAGATGGCAGCCACGGAGCACGTTTAAAACCATACCTCTTTGATGACGGCTCAACCGCGTTTCTATTCGCCTTCCTTTTTGGAAGCCTACCTGGCTTAGGCACTCCTTGTTGGTGAGTTGCCTCGGGTTCGGAATGGCACGCCAACCGTCTTCCCATTAAAATCATAAGAATTTGCGGTGGGTAAGGCGGAAATAGTGAATCCTTTTCGGAAGATAAGTCTCCTGTTAACTTGCATGTGATACAGGGAGGACGTCAGGATAGTCGGTGATGATGGCCACTTCGGTGCCATCATAGCTCGACTAGTAAAACACCCCTTTGACAAGCTCCATGAAGATATCTGGATCCTCTTCGAATCTGGGGTCAAGGGCCCGGTTGTGGTCCTCCGGCTGTGGAGCCGGGCTGTGGATCTCCCTGGTAAACTTTCGCCATTCCTGTTATAGATGGACGGAGTAAATATTTATGATAAAGGACTGGGGAATGAATAGAGTGGAGTAAGGGATAGCAGCTCACCCAGCTGGGAGGGTTGTACATGGAAAATCCGTCACGTGGCTTAATGCGGATGAACTCCTATTCTCCTCCTTTGTATAAATCGGACAGTATTTTCACCAGAGCGGTGGTGGAGTCCGGACCTTTCCGACCGCAGCGGGTGGCGTCGTCTTCTCTGTTGAAGTGCCACATGGGACGCCCTCGGTATTGGAGTGGTTGTACCCCCCGCATTATGCATATCGCCGTAACCTCGATTATTGTCAATCCGGATTGAGCAAGCATCTGTATCTTGCTCATCAATCGAAGGACCTCTCTGCTATCTTCCTCCTTGGGGCTCTGGGGACGCCAGCTACGGAGCTTCTTCAACGGAGCATTTGTAAACTCAGGAAGAGCCATTCAAACTGGGTCGGGAAGGGAGACGCCCTCTATATAAAACCACTTGGAAGGCCATTCTTCGGATGCCTTCCTCGGTGTACCGGATAGGTATCCGGTCCCGGCGATGCGCCATATCTCGGCTCCGCCCACTTGGAATATTGATCCCTCTTGATTATGAGGGACGAGGCAGAACAACTTCTTCCATCGCTCAAAATGGGCTTCATAGCCCAGAAATAGCTTGCAAAGAGCGACGTAACCTGCGATATGCAGGATGGAGGCTGGGGTGAAATTGTGCAGCTGGTGGCCATAGTACTCGAGGAGCCCGCGGAGTAACGGATGAATTGGAAATCTGACACCCCTCAGCAAGTCAGGGACAAGGCACACTTGATCCCCCTGGATGGATTGGTAACATTCTCCGCTTGCTTCCCGCCGTCATAAGAAGCCAATCCGGCTCGGACGGGGACTAGGTATGCAGGAGGGAGAAACCCCTGGGTCTGCAACTTCACCAATTGACCGTGGGACACGGTACACTTCTCCCAATTGCCCGGCTTGACGTTGTGGGGAGCGGAGGAGGAGCTGCGAGCACTGGCCATGATGGAGTGGTTTTTTGCGGGTGCGCTTTGATGATTCCTCGCTGAGGGAAGATGGTGTGGATTGGATCTGAAGATCCCCATCTCTTTAAATAGATGATTTACTTACATGGTTAGGGTGGCAAGTGTAAAAATGCCTCGACTTCTCACATTCGCTCGACATGTGGAAGCTAGAATTATTGGAGTACAGAAGCCGATGAAGTGTAACATTAAATGAGGAGCCGAACACTGCTCTTTACAACAGGTTCTTTGGAGAATTTGGAAAAGGAACCCGCCTTGCAATGCCGAAGACAATCTGCGCGCTGGACTCATCGTCATTGAAGCCTGGTTCGGGGGCTACTGAGGGAGTCCTGGATTAGGGGGTCCTCGGACAGCCGGACTATATATGTTGGCCGTACTATTGGGCTATGAAGGTACAAGATAGAAGACTTCGTCCCGTGTCCGGGTGGGACTCTCCTTTGCGTGGAAGGCAAGCTTGGCGATTCGTATGTCTAGATTCCCTTCTCTGTAACCAACCTGATGTAACCCTAACCCCCTCTAGTGTCTATATAAACAGGAGGGTTTAGTCCGTAGGACAACAACAATCATAATCATAGGCTAGCTTCTAGGGTTAGCCTCTACAATCTCGTGGTAGATCAACTCTTGTAATAGTGATATCATCAAGATGAATCAAGTAGGAAGTAGGGTATTACCTCCATAGAGAGGGCCCGAACCTGGGTAAACATTGTGTCCCCCGCCTCCTGTTACCATTAGCCTTAGATGCACAGTTCGGGACCCCCTACCCGAGATCCGCCGGTTTTGACACCGACAGCCACCGATCATCGGGAAGATGCACCAAAGTCCACACTTTGTTCTCATATATGGATCCAATCTCAGATTTCATGGCCTCAAGCCATTTATCAGAATCTAGGCTCATCATAGCTTCTTCATAGTTTGTAGGTTCATCATGGTCAAGTAACATGACCTCCAAAACAGGATTACCGTACCACTCTACTGCGGATCGTGCTCTGCCAGACCTACAAGGTTCTGTAGCAACTTGATCTGTAGTTTCATGATCTTTATCATTAGCTTCTTCTCTAGTTGGTGTAGGCATCACGGGAACTGATTTCTCGGATGAGCTACTTTCAAAATTGAGTACAGGTACAATTACCTCATCAAGTTCTACTTTCCTCCGACTCACTTCTTTCGAGAGAAACTCCTTCTCTAGAAAGGTCCCGTTCTTAGCCACAAAATCTTGCCTTCGGACTTGTGGTAGAAGGTGTACCCAATTGTTTCTTTAGGGTAACCTATGAAGACACATTTCTCTAATTTGGGTTCGAGCTTATCGGGCTGAAGCTTTTTCACATAAGCATCGCATCCCCAAACTTTCAGAAAGACAGCTTAGGGTTGTTGCCAAACCACAGTTCATACTGTGTCGTCTCAATGGATTTTGACGGTTGAGGGAGTCCTGGATTAGGGGGTATCCGGACAGCCGGACTATATACATTGTCCGGACTATTGAAGCATGAAGATACAGGACACAAGACTACGGCCCGTGTCCGGATGGGACTCTCCTTTGTGTGGAAGACAAGCTTGGTGATCCGGATATTATATTTCCTTCCTTGTAACCGACTCCATGTAAACCCTAGCCCTCTTTGGTGTCTATATAAACCGGAGAGGATGGTCCTTAGAAGGCCGATCACAATTACAATCATACCATCATAGGCTAGCTCTTAGGGTTTAGCCTCTACGATCTCGTGGTAGATCTACTCTTGTACTACTCATATCTTCAATATTAATCAAGCAGGAAGTAGGGTTTTACCTCCATCGAGAGGACCCGAACCTGGGTAAACATTGTCTCCCTCACTTCCTGTTACCATCAGCCTAAGATGCATAGATCGGGACCCCCTACCCGAGATCCGCCAGTTTTGACACCGACATTGGTGCTTTCATTGACAGTTCCTTTGTGTCGTCGGTTTGAGGCTTGATGGCGTCTCCAATCGCCAACAACACCGTCCAGGGCGAGAATTTTCTCCCGGACAGATCTTTGTGTTTGGCGGCTTTGCACTGCGGGCTAATTCGCTTGGCCATCTGGAGGAGGTCGACAGCTACACCCCTGGCCACCAGGTCAGGTTCGGAAACTTGAACTACACGGCGGATACTCGCGGAGACTCGATCTTCGACGAATTCGGGCCTGTGCCCGGACCGCCGGACAGTCATGACGAGCACGGCCTAGTCCTGCTGTCAGACAATATTCGGGATATTATCCCTACAGTAGCCCCGGATCTAAATCCGGAGCAGGTTGCGTTGCCCAAAGACGGAGGGGTGGACCCCGCCCCGCAGGCCGCATGCTCATCGGCGTTGGAGCCGAACACAGGTCTCACCTCTATGGAGACCTGTAACCCCGGGCCCCCGGACTCGTCTCCGGTTATTGGTTCTGGTCTGCATAACCCTGAGCCAGCCGAGCCAGGTTGGGCTCCAGTAATGGAGTTTACCGCTGCGGATATCTTTCAGCACTCGCCCCTTCGTGACATGCTGAACTCAATAAAGTCTCTCTCTTTGTCAGGAGGCTCTGGGTCGAACTATGTCCGGCCTGAGTGGGAAGCAGGTGACGGAGGAATTTGTTGCCCACCCACCACCCACTTCATTGCCACGATCGATGATTTAACTGACGTTCTTGACTTCGACTCCGAAGACATCGACGGTATGGACGACGATGCAGGAGAAGCTTCAGAATCTCTGGGGCGCGGGACTACTACCTTGTCACATGATATATACCTGGTGGATACGCCCAAGAAGGACGATGGCAACTGTCTGGAAGATAAAATACCCGGCCAAAAGCCAAAACGACGGTGCAGACGCCGCTCAAAGTCCAGCAACAGCAAAAATAGCGACAAAACCGCAAGAAGGATTGACATACCAGCAAGCCCTGAAGGCAGTAACGACCACATGGACCCAGCGACGGAGCGGGATGAGGCAGGTCACGCCAAAGCAAGTTCGGAGCAAATATCCGATCACAATGATCCGGAGGGACGAGCTCATGAAACCGCCCCAGAACAGGAACACAGTCCAGTTGACGATGCATTCATCATCCCGGACGAACAAGTGGAAGAAACATCCTCCACCAAAAGCTTATGGCCACAGCAAGAAGTCTAAAGAAGCAGAAGCAACGGCTCAAAGCGTGTCGGAGTAAATGACCACGGGTAGCCAAGCCGGCTCCCTTTGGCCCTCTGAAAAAACAACAGGTCGATCGAGCCTTGGAGCACCCAAGACGTGAGGCCGCCTTCCTCCGGCCGGCTACCTCACAAGCCAACTACTGGAAGGTGGCCCAACCCTAAACTCTCTTGGAGGACGCCACAATAGGGCTGACTCCAAGAAGCCGGCCACGAAAGGACCGACTTCAAGAAGCCGGCCCAAGAAAACCGACTCCAAGAGGCCGGCCCCTGGCAAGCGGCTAGCGCCGTGCCCTCAAAGTCTACACCCCCATAACAATGACGGGACAGGGCGTGGCAACAGTACGCCGTACGGGGCAGCCATCACCCGTCCGGCGTGGCACTGTTGCCATGCTGGTCATGACACCCTCCACGACGGGCTGCCAGTACGGCCCGTGGACGGCGGGCCCCTTTGGTCAGAGAGACGCCCAAAGGCGGCCTTGCCTCCCCCAGCCGGCCTGGGGCATGGCCGGCTTCTTATGACCGGCTTGCCCCCCTCCTCAGGGTGCGCACACCATTAAGGAGACAAGACGAGGTAAGGCTACAGTGAGAAGCCGTAAGGCGGCGGCACTGTAGCCATGCTTACCTCGACAAAGCCCTCATCATCAGAGGCAAGACAACAGTAACCAGTCCCCGACAAGACCCCCAAGCGGTGGGGCCGGCCTGTCGTCCAATGAGCCGGCAGCCAGCAGGACCCACTAGTCGGCGGGCCCCAGCGGCCGGCGGAGAAGCCGGCGGCCATAGACACTGACGGCTAGGGCCCGCGCCCAGCCGGATTACCATTGTACCCCCGGGGGGTAGGCCTATATAAACCCCCCAGGGCACCCATGCAAAGGGTTGATCTCATATAGTTTTAGACACCACATAAGGAGAGAAGAGAGCTAGCCTTGCCCTTCTTCCTCCTCACACTGAACAGCTCAAGGAGCCTCTTTTAGCTTCTTGTCAATCTACTGATCATGCCGAGACCCCGTAGAGCAGGAGTAGGGGTATTATCTCCATGGAGAGCAGGTAAGATCCGCCGGCGTGCATGTCTTCGCCTCATCCCGTTTCTAGGCACCGGCGATGTCTTACTGGCTCCCACAATGATAAGCCACCCGTTGGCATTTGTCGCACCTACCACCCGACATTTGGCGCCCACCATGGGGCCAGGTGCACCATCGTCCGGAGACCTGCTCTGGACGGGAACCCTTTTCCTCCCCAGCGAGCGTAGCCAGCCCGGCACGACCGATGGCGCTTGCCCCAACGCGCTGCAAAGCGTCGATGACGCCTGCGTGGCGAGCTTCCTCGCCGATCTTCTTGGCGAGGCTTGCATCTCCGACGAGCCCGCATCTGACGCGGGCACAGGCTGCCCCGAGAGCCACCTCGCCAGCCTCCTCGACCATCTCCACGTCTCCAGCGAGCCTACCGCGGACTTGGAGTCGGTCGGCTCCACCAACCCGATGCTTGTCGACTCTGACACGGTGTCGCTCGACGCCTTCCCCACCAACGTGATCATCTTCGATGACCCTCTTCCGCGAGCTGACAGTGGCGGCAGCACCGTCACCGAGGTGCTAGTCATCAGCCACGGCGTCACCTCTGACAAAAACACCCACGACACCCTACAAGCAACGCTGCATGATCTGTCCGCCCCCATCCCGGCCGACACTAACGTCGAGACGCTGGAGGCATGCCGCCTCGCCCTCCTTGCGGAGGGCCAGAGGATAGCCTCCATGAGACGCCTCACTGAAGCTCAACAGCGTGAAGTTGACCGCGCCGCCTTCGGTACGCCGCCTCCTGAAGGGCTAAGCCGAGCCGGCGTCGTCAAGAAGCGCGGCACGGCCATCGCCAGCATGCTGGAAGCAGACCGCCCAGTCTACGCCATGCCCCTCAAGAACCTACGCGCCGCCCTGTCGATCGTAGACGAGTTGAATGGACTGGGGGCTGACAAGCTCCCCTACATGACCAGACGCATCCAGCAATTGATCGACGCGGCCGCAGAGTGGCACGAAGCCGGCGTCCGCGCTGGAAGCCCCCCTCGCCGAGAGCACGGTGCGACATCATGTACACCGACTGCAGGCGGCGCCCGTGCGAGACCAGAGAAGGAGCTGGCTGCTAGCCGCAGTCGGACTCGAGTCACCATCGAGCGCGACGCAAAAGGCCACCCTCGAGGTGTGGAACGACGAGGCGACCCGCCTCCTCCTCCACCTCGTGGGGAGAGATATCCCACCCTGCCGCCTGTCACGCATCCGACTCTCAGTTGCCGACTGGGCCACCGAGAAGGAGTCAGCGAGAATGACGCCCGCCACCGGATCGACCGCCTAGCACGATCCCTGGCACTGGAAGAGGAAGACAATGTGGGCCTGCCCTGCTTCGGCCCCCGCATCCGTGACGAGCCCTTCCCCAAAGGGTTCTTGCTCCCAAGAGACATGCCCAAGTACAACGGCTCCATGAAGCCGGAAGATTGGTTGATCAACTACTCCACTGCAGTCTGCATAGCAAGCGGCAACAGGCGTGTTGCCGTGAAATATGTCCCCCTCATGCTCCAAGGCATGACGCGCACCTGGCTCAACAGCCTCAAGCCTTACAGCGTCAACAGCTGGCTAGACTTCACGGAAGTCTTCATCCGCAACTTCACCAGCACATACACGCGGCCTCCCAAGCCTCGCCAGCTATCCTTGTGTGTTCAAAAGCCCAACGAATCGACACGCGACTACCTCACGTGTTGGGCCGAGCTCCGCAACTCCTGCGAGGGGGTGCACGAGGTTCAAGCTATAGAATACTTCACCGCCGGGTGCAGAGAAGGCACCCTCCTCAAGCCGTGACGAGCCAACTACCCTCGATGAGCTGCTGATCATAGCATACAAGTACGCCATGGCCGACTCCTCAATGAAGACCGAGCTCCGAGTAGACGCCTCTGGAAAGGTGCTGGCTCCGGCTCCCAAGACACCGGCTGGAGAATCCAGCCGACGCCCGTACCAGAACAAGTACAAGCGCAAGGCCCCTATGCCGTCTTGCACCAGCCGGCAGGTGGCCACGATCGAAGATGAACAACCTGAAGGGCGGCCAGCACCCAAGAAGCAGAAGGGCGGCAGGCCGGCTTGGCAGCCGGCTTTCTCCTACGAGCAAACCCTTGATGCCCCCTGCAAGTTCCACAGTGGTGCGAAGGCGTCAAACCACACAACTCGGAAATGCCATTGGCTCACACGAATCTCCAAGGGCGAGGGGTTGTTGCCGCCTCCGCCTGCAGGCCAGCCACCTGCAGCCCCTCAGCAGCCGGCCGCTCGGCCAGCGGTCGAAGCTATTCAAGACGAGTTCCCCAATGAACATGCCGCCTACATCGTCTTTACAAGCTAGACTGAAGACCGGCGCAGCCGGCGCCGACAGCAGCAAGAAGTCAACGCAGTCGCCCCCAACAACCCTGAGTTTATGCACTGGTCCGAGAAGCCTATCAGCTGGAGCCTGGCTGATCACCCAGAGGTGATGCCGTCTCCTGGCTCCTATGCATTGGTTTTGGATGCCACCCTCACGACAGAAAGGCGAGCCGCCCGTTTCTCCCGCGTGATGATAGATGGCGGGAGTAGCATCAACATACTGTACCGTGATACCATGGAGAAGCTCAACATCAAGCCGAAGCAGCTCATGCCAAGTCGGACTGTGTTCCATGGCATCGTACCCGGCCTATCCTGCTCACCAATCGGCAAGATCAAGATGGATGTCCTCTTCGGAGGCAACGATCATTTCCACCGAGAAGCAATATGGTTTGAGGTAGTGGATCTAGAGAACCTGTACCACGCATTGCTAGGCCGACCTGCTTTGGTCCTGTTTATGGCTGTACCTCACTATGCCTACCTCAAGATGAAGATGCCGAGTTCCAAGGGCATCATCACCATAGCGGGAGACTACAAGAAATCTTCTGAGTGTGCAGCAGCTAGCAGCCGGCTGGCCGAGTCCCTTGTGATTGCTGAAGAGAAGAAGATGCTGGATCGAGTCGTGGCCATGGCAGGCAAGCAGCCGGTCCTGTCCCCCGACCCCAAGGAATGTGATGCTCATGGTTCTTTCCGCCAGCCAAAGAGACAAAGAAGATACCTTTGGACCCAGAGCACCTAGAGAGGTACGCTGTTGTGGGCACCGGCCTCGACGGCAAATAGGAAAGCAAGCTCATCAATTTCCTCTGTGAGAATTGGGACATCTTCGCATGGTCTCCCAAAGACATACCGGGTGTCCCGACGGATTTCGTCGAGCACAAGCTACATGTCCGATCTGACGCCAAGCCGGTCAAGCAGCCCTTGCGCCGCCTGTCCAAAGAGAAGAGAAGAGTAGTCAGAGAAGAAATAGCCCGGCTTCTGGCAGCCGGCTTCATTATGGAGGTGTTCTTTCCGGAGTGTCTTGCCAACCCAGTTCTGGTGTTAAAGAAGAACAAGCAGTGGCGCATGTGCATTGACTACACCAACCTCAACAAAGCCTGCCCTAAAGATCCTTTGGCTCTGCCAAGGATTGATCAAGTAATAGACTCCACAGCCGGATGCAAGTTGTTGAGTTTTTTGGATGCTTACTCGGGCTACCACCAGATAAAATTGGACCCAGCTGACCGCCTGAAGACCACCTTCATCACCCCATTCGGATCTTTCTGTTACCTAACTATGACATTCAGCTTAAGAAATGCCGGTGCCACTTTTCAGCGTTGCATGCAGAAATGCCTCCTAAAGCAACTCGGCAGAAATGCCCACGTCTATGTAGACGATGTTGTGGTGAAGACGGAGAAACGCGGCACCTTGCTGGAAGACCTCAAGGAGACCTTTGAAAATTTGTGCCAGTTTCAGATCAAGCTCAACCCTGAGAAATGCGTGTTCGGGGTACTAGCCGGCCAACTTCTAGGATTCCTGGTCTCCGAACGCGGCATCGAATGCAACCCAGTGAAGATCAAGGCCATAGAGAGAATGAAGATTCCTACCAAGCTGCGAGACGTCCAAAAGTTCACCGGATGCCTGGCATCTTTGAATCGCTTCATCAGCCGGCTCGGAGAGAAGGCTCTCCCCCTCTACCGACTCATGAAGAAGTCCACTCACTTCGAGTGGAATGACCAGGCGGACCAAGCTTTCCACGAGCTAAAGAAGATGTTGTCCACGCCGCCTGTCTTGGTGGCACCGACTGAGAAAGAGCCCATGTTCCTCTACATTGTCGCCACTAGCCGGGTGGTCAGCACAGTTATCGTGGTTCAGCGTCCAGAAGAAGGCTGAGCTCAGCTACTCCAGAGGCTGGTATATTATTTGAGCGAAGTACTGTCCACCTCGAAGCAGAACTACCCGCACTATCAGAAGATGTGCTATGGTGTGTACTTCGCCTCCAAGAAACTCAAGCCCTACTTTCAAGAGCATCCCATCACGGTCGTATGCACTGCCCCGCTCGCCGAGATCATAGGCAGCCGGGATGCATCCAGTCGAGTGGCAAAATGGGCCATTGCATTGGCTCCTTACACAATCTACTACCAGCCTCGCACCGCCATCAGGTCTCAAGCATTGGCCGACTTCCTCATCGACTGGGCCGAGACCCAGTACCTGCCGCCGGCCCCCGACTCCACTCATTGGCGGATGCACTTCGATGGATCCAAGATGCGCACCGGCTTGGGAGCCGGCATCATCCTCACCTCTCCCAAAGGAGACAAACTCAGATACACATTGCAAATCCATTTTGCCGCCTCCAACAATGTAGCCGAGTACGAGGCACTCATACACGGGCTCCGGTTGGCCAAGGAACTCGGCATCCGCCGGATCCTATGCTACGGCGACTCGAACTTGGTGGTCCAGCAATCATCCGGCGACTGGGACGCCAAGGACGCAAACATGGCAAGCTACCGTTTTCTCGTTCAGCAAATCAGCGGATACTTCGAGGGGTGCGAGTTCCTCCATGTGCCACGGGCCGATAACGAGCAAGCAGATGCCCTGGCACGAATAGGCTCCACCCGTCAAGCTATACCAACCGGCGTCGCCCTCCAACGCCTCCTCAAGCCATCTGTCAAGCTATCTCCGGAATCTAGTTCCATCTTCGTGCCGCCTGACCCCGACGCAGTCGAATCCGACTTCGGGAACCAAGCAGGCGGCTCGGGGACTTCAACAGCCGGCTCGGGGACTGCCATAGTCGAACCCGACCCGGGGACTACTGCAGCCGGCCCGGGGACTGCTCCGACACAGCAGGCGGCGGCTGACTCCAACTCTTCACAACCCAGCCCACCCGCCCTGGTTGCAGTAGCCGTTTTGGCGATAGAAGAAGTCACAGCGCCATCATGGGCCCAGCCCATCCTCCACTTCCTGATAAATGGAGAATTGCCGACTGATGAGATCTTGGCAAGACAAGTCCAACACCGAGCCGGAGTATACACAATAATGAACCGAGAGCTTGTTAGGCGCAGCATTACTGGAGTCTTCCAGCGCTGCGTCGAGCTAGAGAAAGGCATAGCAATCCTCGAAGACATCCACCAGGGCGAATGCGGCCACCATGCGGCCTCAAGGTCACTCGTCGCCAAAGCTTTCCGCCATGGATTCTTCTGGCCGACTGCTTTGGAGGACGCCAAGGAGTTAGTCAAACACTACAAAGGGTGCCAAATCATCGGCTCCAAGCAGCACCTGCCAGCTTCTGCACTCAAGACCATCCCCCTCACCTGGCCTTTTGCAGTCTGGGGACTGGACATGGTGGGCCCATTCAAGATGGTGCGCGGCGGCATGACACATCTACTTGTCGCCGTGGACAAATTTACCAAGTGGATTGAAGCAAAGCCGATCAAGAAAATGAATGGGCCGACTGCCGTGACATTCATCGCAGATATTACAACCCGGTATGGAGTACCACACAACATCATCACCGACAATGGCACGAATTTTGCCAAGGGAGAGCACTGGCACGTTTCTGCGCGACACAGGGCATCTGACTGGACTTAGCGTCCGTTGCCCACCCGCAGTCAAACGGCCAAGTCGAGCAAGCAAACGGCCTCATCCTCTCCGGCATCAAGCCCCGATTGGTCGTGCCGCTGGAGCGTTCGGATGGCTGTTGGATCAACGAGCTACCTGCTGTCCTATGGAGTCTGCTCACTACCCCGAACAAGTCAACCGGCTTCACCCATTTCTTCCTTGTATATGGTGTCGAGGCTGTCATCCCAACTGACATCGAGTTCGACTCACCTCGGGTCACCATGTACACAGAGGCGGAGGCCAAGGAAGCACGAGAAGATGGCGTCGACTTGCTGGAAGAGGGTCGGCTGTTAGCCCTCAGCTGATTCGCCATCTACCAGCAGGGTCTACGCTGTTACCATAGCCGGAAGGTCAAGCCAAGATCCTTCCAAGAGGGCGATCTTGTGCTCCGGCTGATCCAGCGAACAGCTAGCCAGCACAAGCTCTCGGCCCCTTGGGAGGGCCCCTTCGTCATCAGCCGGGCTCTAGGCAACGACTCCTACTACCTGATCGACGCGCAGAAGCCGAAGGCACGCAAGAGAGATGATTCCGGCAAGGAGTCGGAGCGACCATGGAACGCCAATCTTCTCCGAAGATTTTAAAGTTAAAATGCAGTATGTACTACGCTACCTTTTGTATTAAGTACGAGACAACGGCCCCCCCAAGGAGTACTCGGGGACTACCCTCTTTTATCTATGAATGATGTGTATCATACCCATGGTTATGCCACTACATTCGTTTTTTCGTCCGGCACCGAGTTCGATCAGTCGGCCCGGGGACTGATACGTCTCCAACGTATCTATAATTTTGATTGCTCCATGCTACTTTATCTAGTGTTTTAGGAAATATTAGGCTTTATTATCCACTTTTATATTATTTATGGGACTAACCTATTAACTGGAGGCCGAGCCCAGATTTGCTGTTTTATGCCTATTTCAGTGTTTCGAGGAAAAGGAATATCAGACGGAGTCAAAACGGAACGAAATCAACTGGAGAAGTTATTTTTGGAAGGAAACCCACCTGATGGACTTGGACCCCACGTCAT
The DNA here is from genome assembly GCF_002162155.2 of Triticum dicoccoides. Lineage (NCBI taxonomy): Eukaryota > Viridiplantae > Streptophyta > Magnoliopsida > Poales > Poaceae > Triticum > Triticum dicoccoides. The sequence goes on from NC_041385.1 coordinate 126,090,059, forward strand.
AAGATACGGGAGGTGCTCACGAGGGTGGGGGGCGCGCCCTCCCCCCTGGGCGTGCCCCCTGCCTCGTGGGGCCCCCGTAGCTCCACCGACGTTCTCCCTGCACCCATATATACCTACGTACCCTAAAACTTCCAGAACAGAACCTAGATCGGGAGTTCCGCCGCCGCAAGCCTCTGCAGCCACCGAAAACCAATCGGGACCCTGTTCCGGCACCCTGCCGGAGGGGGATCCCATCACCGGAGGCCATCTTCATCATCCCGGTGCTATCCATGACGAGGAGGGAGTAGTTCACCCTCGGGGCTGAGGGTATGTACAAGTAGCTATGTGTTTGATCTCTCTCTCTTGTGTTCTCTCTCGTGTCCCTCTATGGCACGATCTTGATGTATCCTGAGCTTTGCTATTGTAGTTGGATCTTATGATGTTTCTCCCCCTCTACTCTCTTGTGATGAATTGAGTTTCCCCTTTGAAGTTATCTTATTGGATTGAGTCTTTATGAGAACACTTGATGTATGTTTTGGTGATCAACTTGCGGGTTTCGTGACATTGGGAACCTATGCATAGGGGTTGGCACATGTTCTTGACTCTCCGGTAGTAGCTTTGGGGCACTCTTTGAAGTACTTTTATGTTGGTTGGATGAATCCGAGATTGTGTGATGCATATCGTTTAATCATGCCCATGGATACTTGAGGTGACAATGGAGTATCTAGGTGACATTAGGGTTTTGGTTGATTTGTGTCTTAAGGTGTTATTCTAGTACGAACTCTTTTATAGATCGATCCGAAAGAATAACTTTGATGTGGTTTCGTACCCTACCATAATCTCTACGTTTGTTCTCCGCTATTAGTGTCTTTGGAGTGACTCTTTGTTGCATGTTGAGGGCTTGTTATATGATCTATCTATGTTATTATTGTTGAGAGAACTTGCACTGGTGAAAGTATGAACCCTAGGCCTTGTTTTCTATCATTGCAATACTGTTTATACTCACTTTTATCGCTTGTTACCTTGCTGTTTTTATATTTTCAGATTACAAAAACCTATATCTACTATCTGTTTTGCACTTCTATCTCCATCTCTTCGCCGAACTAGTGCACCTATACAATTTACCATTGTATTGGGTATGTTGGGGACACAAGAGACTCTTTGTTATTTGGTTGCAGGGTTGTTTGAGAGAGACCATCTTCATCCTACACCTCCTACGGATTGATAAACCTTAGGTCATCCACTTGAGGGAAATTTGCTACTGTCCTACAAACCTGTGCACTTGCAGGCCCAACAACGTCTACAAGAAGAAGGTTGTGTAGTAGACATCAAGCTCTTTTCTGGCGCCGTTGCCGGGGAGGCTATGTAAAGGGTACTCACACTCCGTCACTAAGCTCTTTTCTGGCGAGGTGAGTGCTTGAAGGTATATCTTTAGATCTTGCAATCGAATCTTTTTGTTTCTTGTTTTAGCACTAGTTTAGTTTATAAAAGAAAAATAAAAAAATGGAGTTTAGTTTGTCTCATACGCTTCACCTTTTTAATATCTTTCGTGAGTATGATGGAAAAGAAAATTGTGCTCAAGTGCTAGAAGAAGAAATCTATAGAATGTTTTTATATGATGAGCATGATTGCAATGTTGTTAGTATGAATTCCTTGAATATCCATGATGCTTATGATATGCAAAGCCACAAGCTTGGGGAAGCTATGTTTGATGAATATGATATATTTTGTCCCCCAAGCTTTGATGAGCAAATTTACTATGATGAAAGCATGCCTCCTATCTATGATGATTATTGTGATGACACGTATGCTATAAAGAAGAAGTTTGCTTATGTGGAGAGTAGAAAATTTTTTATGCTTGTAGATCATGAAAAGAATGCTTTAGGTGCTGGTTATATTGTTGAATTCATTCATGATGCTACTGAAATTTATTATGAGGGAGGAACATATGCTTGTAGGAATTGCAATAATATCAAGTTTCCTCTCTATGTGCTTAAATTCTTGAAGCTATGCTTGTTGTGCCATCCTATGCTAGTTGATTATTGTTCCCATAAGTTGTTTGCTCACAAAATCCCTATGCATAGGAAGTGGGTTAGGCTTAAATGTGCTAGTCATATGCTTCATGATGCTCCCGTTATGTCTCAATTCTTATCTTTTATGTGAGCATCATTGCCATCATCATGCCTAGCTAAAAAGGCATTAAAGAAAAGCGCTTGTTGGGAGACAACCCAATATTTATCCTTACTGTTTTTGTGTGTCCACATGATTATGATACTGTAGTAATCATATTTTATAGCTTTTGTTTCAATAAAGTGCCAAGTAGAACCTTTGGGAAGACTTGGGTGAAGTTTATATGATCTTGCTGTGAAAAACAGAAACTTTAGCGCTCACGAGATTAGCTGCCATTTTTTACTGGGAGTTCGTTTAGGTTGATTATTTTTGCAGATGATTAATTGATAAATTTCTCAGGTCCAGCAATTAATTTTTGGGGTTCCATAAGTATACGTTTGACACAGATTACTACAGACTATTCTGTTTTTGACAGATTCTGTTTTCTATGTGTTGTTTGCTTATTTTCATGAATCTATGAGTAGTGTCGGAGGGTATGAACCATAGATAAGCTGGAGTACAGTAGATATTAAACCAATATGAATTTAGAATGAGTTCATTACAGTACCTAAGTGGTGGATTTATTTTCTTATACTAACGGAGCTTACGAGTTTTGTTTTGAGTTTTGTGTGGTTGATGTTTTCAAGTTTAGGGTAAAGATTCGATGGACTATGGAATAAGGAGTGGCAAGAGCCTAATATTGGGGATGCCCAAGGCACCCCAAGGTAATATTCAAGTACAACCAAGCAACTAAGGTTGGGGATGCCCCGGAAGGCATCCCCTCTTTCGTCTTCGTTCATCGGTAACTTTACTTGGAGCTATATTTTTATTCACCACATGATATGTGTTTTGCTTGGAGCGTTATTTTATTTTGTTAGTTTTTGCTTGCTGTTAGTTAGAATAATGTTTTGCATCTTTAGTTTCAATAAAAAAGTCAAGGATAGCCTTTGCCATGCTTATTTTGCTAGTTTGCATGTTGCTGTTTGAAAACAGAAAGTTTACCGCTGTTGCAAAAATTGCCTAGAAAAGTCAGAGAGTGGTCTAACGTTGAATCTTTTTGCATATTGAGCTTTGATAAATTTATTACAGTTGGAATTTTATTTCATGATTTTTGGAGTCAGGGAAGTATTGATACTCTTGCATTCTTTACAGACTGTACTGTTTTGGCAGATTGCTGTTATGGTTGCATTGTTTGCATATGTTTGCTTGTTTAATGATTCTATTTGAGGATAGGAGTATTAAATATACAGCGGCATTTAGTATGAAATGTTGAATAATAATTTAAGTGATTTGTTACAGTAGAATATGATAAGGTTTTGCATTGGTTTATACTAACCTATCTCACGAGTTCTTGTTGAGTTTGTTGTGAATGAAGCTTTTGATAAAAGGAGAAACCATGATATGAGAGGAATTAAGGAGACACAAAAGTTCAAGCTTGGGGATGCCCAGGGCACCCCATGATAATATTTCAAGAAGTGTCAAGCATCTAAGCTTGGGGATGCCCCGGTAGGCATCCCTCCTTTCTTCTTCAACAACTATCGGTTAGTATCGGTTGAGCCTATGTTTTTGCTTCTTCACATGAGTTGTGCTATCCTTGCATTGTAGTTTTATTTAGCTTTTCTTGATGTTTGAATGAAGTACCAAGATATGAAATCCTTTAATGAGAGAGAGCCATACACAAATTAGAATTTGCTAGAATACTCTATGTGCTTCACTTATATCCTTTGAGCGTGATAATTTTTGCTCTAGTGCTTCACTTATATCTTTTAGAGCACGGTGGTAGATTTGTTTTAAATAAACTGTTGATCTCTCATGCTTCACTTATATTATTTTGAGAGTCGTTATTAGCATGGTAGTTTTCTTAATGTTAATATACTTGGTATTCAAGATATGTGAAACTTTCTTTTGAGTGAATTGAATACTAAGATAAGTTTGATGCTTGATAATTGTTTTGAGATATGGAGGTGATACTATCAAAGTCGTGCTAGTTGGGTGATTATGAATTTGAGAAATACGTGTGTTGAAGTTTGCAAGTCCCGTAGCATGCACGTATGGTTAAAGTTGTGTAACAAATTTGAAACATGAAGTGTACCTGGCTTGTGCATCCTTATGAGTGGCGGTCGGGGACGAGCGATGGTCTTTTCCTACCAATCTATCCCCCTAGGAGCATGCGCGTAGTACTTGATTTTTGATGACTTCTAAATTTTTGCAATAAGTATATGAGTTCTTTTGACTAATGTTGAGTTCATGGATTATACGCACTCTCACCTTTGCGCCATTGCTAGCCTCTTCGGTACCGTGCATTGCCCTTTCAATACCAAGGCGGTGCACTCGTTTTCCTTGGCGCGAAGGGCGGTCTGAGATCCACCCAGCTGCTCCCTCAAGTCGGCATTGGCCCCTGCCGATATGGAGAAGAAGAAATTAAGGAAGAAGTCGTCAAGAAAGATTCGACCCGACTGCTCAGCAGTCGGCCCGAATCTCGGGGACTACACCTAGTGGGTGCGATGGCGCGCCCCCACATGAGATAAAAAACAAAAGCACTCACTCCGGCTCTCCGTCAGATCGGCGGTCTTTTGATTCATCTCCTGGGCCTGGGAGTTGAAGGTAGCCGCATGGAGATTGTGATAGTCCTACAAATAGGACGAAGGTGCGAACAAGAGGAAATCATTAAACCAAAGAGTTCTGAGAAGTTCCAAGCCGCCTGCTCAGCAGCCGACTTGGAACTCCGAGACTACACCTAGTTGGTGCGCTGGCGCGCCCCCACGAAAGAAATCAAGAGCGAAGACTCACCTGAATGGCCGACCGCGTTACAAGAAACTCTTAGGTATACTGCTTCAGCGCGGTGGCCTGAGACTGAAGCCAGCTCCGGACATCCTGCGCTGCCACATTCAGCACGGCTATTCCACCGCCCGGCGTCCACCCTGGCGAGCTGAAGCTGGCCGTCTCCAAGTCAATGGACAATGAGCTGGAGCCCGCGGCCCTCTGCGGGTCCGGCTCTGAAGTCGCCTTCCGTGTGCGCCGACGAGTCGGCGACAAGACTACAAGATCCGCCCTCATAGTCGGCTCGCCTCCAGCCGGATGCTCAGGCGGCGCCTCCAGCCAGCCGCCTTGGCCCGTCCCGGCCGACGAAGGCGGCACCGCCTCTCCCTCCGGGACGACTACATCGCTCCCCTCCCTCTCCATCGCCTACTGGTCACGGCCGGCTTCCTCTGGTGGGGACACCGGGATATCGGGGGCCACGGACCGGAGGGGGATGACGAGTTGTGGAGGCTGGCTTTGTAGGGCCTCCGCCGCCCTCTCTTCAGCCGCGGCCTCCGCCTGAGCCTTGGCCGCCGTGTCGGCCTACACCTCAGACAACTCCGCCGCCGTCTCCTGAGCCGCCTCGACAGCGGCTGCCCTCTGCTCCTCAGCCTCCCGCTCCTCCCGCGCCTCCCGCGAGTTCCGCTCCGTCGCCGCTTGGAGCTCGGCACGGGGGTCTATGCGGCGGGAACTTGCAGATCCTCCCGCCCCTCCGACTATGGAGGCGGTTGTAGTCCGCTCAAGAGAGAGCGGAGCCCTGGTTGATAAGACAAGAAAAGGCTTAGAAGAATGCCGACTGAAGAGAAGAAAGAAAGGCATGCGAGAATTAGCACTTACGCCAAAACTGTCTGCGGCTGCTTCACCACCTTGCGGAAGTGGGCCGCCTTCACGGCCGCCTCGTCCCGCTTGGTCGCCGCCGCAGAACCCTTGGGCTTCTTCGGCCGACCGCCGAAGAGAGTCGGCGCCGCCCGACATTTCTGTGCGCCGCCCCGTACAGCCGGCCCGCCAGAAGGGCCCGCGCCTTGATGGTCCGGCTGGCGGCGCGAAATAGGTTCGGCCTCGTCATCGTCCAACCAGTCCTTGAAACCGGCGGCGAACCTGGAGCCGCCTGCCTCGCCACCTCCCCCTACGGCGTCATCGTCTAAGATGGTCGCCCCCAAGTCGGGGTCGTCCAGGTCGTCCGTCGCACGGTCGGGGGCGAACTCGCATTCTGCCCCCACGGTTCCGGTCGACGAATGAAGGAGGGGGTTCTGATTAAAAACAAGCCGACTGGTCGAGGCCGGCCAGAGAGAACTCGGTAACAAGAGAAGAAGAAGAGAAGGAAGGCATACCACGGGCAGGGGGTTGGCGCGAGAATATGGCTCCTTGCCGTACCGCCACTCCTCGGTGAGCTTGTAGTTGGCGATGTAGTTCACCATGTAAGATACCTCGTCGTGCGGCATCTCCTTGGTGCTCAGCCGGCTTGGGTCGAAGCGGCCGCTCATCTAGCAGATTAGATGAGGGCGGCCTTGGAGCGAGAGTACCCGGCGCTCGACGAAGGCGGCTATCAGGTCGGACCCAGTCAGGCCCTCCGACTGGATCAGCACCCGAAGCCGGGCGACGGCGCCCGCCCCAGCCGGCGTCAGCGACCTGGCCCGGTAGGACCACGAGGGTTGTCTCCCAGTCGGCGGGCCGGCTACGTAAGCCGGCATATTGACGTAGTCGCCGTGCGACGCGACGTTATTCACATAAAAGTAAGATTTCTGCCAAAGCTTCACCGACTGGATCAGCATGATGGGCGGAAATGGGTTGTCAGCTGTCGATCTCCGTATGGCGATGAAGGCGCCGCACGGAGCCGGCACGCCCGCGACGACCGTACCGAGCTTGGACTGGAAGAACTCCCCCCAAAGTTCGATGGTGTGGAGGACGCCGAGGAAGACTTCGCACAGAGCGAGGAAGGCCGACAGCAGCACCACCGTGTTTGGAGTGAGGTGGTGCGGCTGGAGATGATAAAACTCGAGAAACGAGCGGAAGAAGCCGCTCGCAGCCAGGCCGACACCGCGCAGGCAGTGCGAGTAGAAGATTACCCGCTCGCCCTCTTCCGGCGCCGGCAAAATCTCCCTCTCCAGCGCAAGACGGAACCGCACATGATCCCTGCCCGCCAACCGCCGCGTCTTGCGGAGGAAGTCGATGTGGTCTTCACGGACGTTGGAACCGTCCCAGGAGCTCGACGTCGGAGCCATGGGGACGGGAAGGCGATGGAAAGCGCGGCGGCGGAGAGCGCGTGATTCAGCGGCAACAAGACTGCAGCACGCCAAGAAGAATGGCAGAAAGGTGGCATGATGGAGAGCCGTTGTGGCGACGGAGAGGAAGAAGAAGAAGGGAATGGCGGAGCGAGGGCGAGCGTGCGAGCGACTGCTGCTCCCCCTCCTCCCCCTACTTATAGCCCCACATGGCGAAGCCAAGGAGGCAAGGCGTGGGGGCGTGGGATGAACTGCGCCCACTCCCCCACGTCCCACGATTAGTGCGCCTTTACAGTGAGTGGGAACTGCCGCCGGAAGACGTGCGGTCGGTTCGGGCCGCAAAAGATCCGCACCCGGGCCAAGGCAAGGAAGTGGCGGGCCCCGGTCTACAGTGGCGTCTCGTCACGCGCGTGGGTTGGCAGACCCTTCTAGCTGAAGGGTGCCACGTGGCGCGCGGGCGGCAGGCAGCTAGCCCGCAGCCTAGCCAGCGAGCCAGCTGGTTCCCGCCTTCAGATTTCGAAGAAACTTCGCCGAGAAGGCATGCATAAGTGAAGCAGGCTCCTAGCTGCTAGCTCTTCGGGATAGGAAGCTGGCTGAGCTTCTTGTTCCCCTTTTAGCCACGAAGCCCCACCAGCTTCGGGGACTACTGTCGGAGTAAATGACCACGGGTAGCCTAGCCGGCTCCCTTTGGCCCTCTAAAAAAACAACAGGCCGTTTGAGCCTTGGAGCACCCAAGACGCGGGGCCGCCTTCCTCCGGCCGGCTACCTCACAAGCCGACTACCGGAAGGCAGCCCAGCCCTAAACTCTCTTGGAGGACGCAATGATAGGGCTGACTCCAAGAAGCCGTCCACGAAAGGACCAACTCCAAGAAGCCGGCCCAAGAAGACCGACTCCAAGAGGCCGGGCCCTGGTGAGCGGCCAGGGCCGTGCCCTCAAAGTCTGCACCCCCATAACAATGACGGGACAGGGCGTGGCAACAGTAAAGCCTGTCACCCCCGAATCCCGGAGCATGCATGGCTACAGTAAGCCGTATGGGGCAGCCATCACCCGTCCGGCGTGGCACTGTTGCCATACTATTCATGACACCCTCCACGACAGGCTGCCAGTACGGCCCGCAGGTGGCGGGCCCCTTCGGTCAGAGAGATGCCTGAAGGCGGCCTTGCCTCCCCCAGCCGGCTCGGGGCATGGCCGGCTTCTTATGACCGGCTTGCCCCCCTCCTCGAGGCGCGCGCACCATTAAGGAGACAAGACGAGGTAAGGCTAGAGTGAGAACCCGTAAGGCGGCGGCACTGTAGCCATGCTTACCTGGACAAAGCCCTCATCATCAGAGGCAATGCAACAGTAACCAGCCCCCGACAAGACCCCCAAGCGGAGGGGCCGGCCTATCGCCCAATGAGCCGGCAGCCGGCGGGACCCACCAATCGGCAGGCCCCAGCGGTCGGCGAAGAAGCCGGCGGCCATAGACACTGACAGCTAGGGCCCGCTCCCAGCCGGATTACCGTTGTATCCCGGGGGGTAGGCCTATATAAACCCCCCGGGGCACCCATGCAAAGGGTTGATCTCAGATAGTTTTTGACACCATATAAGGAGAGAAGGGAGCTAGCCTTGCCCTTCTTCCTCCTCACACCGAACAGCTCAAGGAGCCTCTTGTAGCTTCTTGTCGATCTAGTGATCATGCGGAGACCCCGCAGAGCAGGAGTAGGGGTATTATCTCCACGGAGAGCCCCCAACCTGGGTAAGATCCGCCGGCGTGCATGTCTTCGCCTCATCCCGTTTCTAGGCACCGGCGATGTCTTACTGGCTCCCATAATGATAAGCCACCCGTTGGCATATGTCGCACCTACCACCCGACAAAGCCGCACAGGAAAAGCTCAGCCACAGATGGAATAAGGTGCTAGACACCGAAGAAAGATATGGCGACGATCGCCATAAGAAAATCTATCCAAAGTGCAAGCTACTGCCAGAATTCGACGATGAGGCTGTTCCACCAAAGAATAATACGACCAGGAGACCAGACGTACCGCTCCACAACCGCAACAGACCGGCTACTGACGCTGCTCACGACCTGCGTGAGCACCTGGAAAAGCAAGTTGTTGCAGCCAGGTCCATCTATGGATCTAAAGGACACACCCCGGCGAGGGATTATGGTCACCCAAACGCTCATACAAGCCAAATACCAGTTCGGAACAAACTCCGGACACAACAACAGCCGACTACAAGCCACAACGTGCCCAGATACAAAGGGGCTACTCACCCCCTGTGCTTCACCAAAGAAGTACTGGACCATGAATTCCCACAAGGCTTTAAACCTGTGAACATAGAGGCATACGATGAAACGACAGACCCAGGGGTCTGAATCAAGGATTTTATCCTGCATATTCACATGGCTCGTGGGGATAACCTCCACGCCATCAAATACCTTCCCCTCAAGTTGAAGGGACCAGCTCGACACTGGTTGAAAAGCCTCCCCGAAAATTCAATCGGGAGTTGGGAGGAACTCGAGGACGCTTTCAGGGCCAACTTCCAAGGGACTTATGTCCGGCCTCCGGATGCAGACAATCTAAGTCACATAATCCAACAGCCCGGAGAGTCCGCCCGCAATCTTTGGAACAGATTCCTCACTAAGAAAAAACAAATTGTCGATTGTCCGGACGCTAAAGCCTTAGCGGCATTCAAACACAGCATCTGTGACGAATGGCTCGCCACACACCTCGGCCAAGAAAAGCCAAGGACAATGGCAGCTTTAACAAGCCTTATGACCCGCTTTTGCGCGGGTGAAGATAGCTAGCTAGCCCGTAAAGGCACCAGTGACCCCAGCACATCCAAAATAAGGGATGGCAACGGGAAGCCACAGCGTAATAAAAACAAACGCCAAAGCAAGGAAGAGAGCCCGGACAACACAACGGTCAATGCAGGATTTAGGGGCTCTCGACCTGATCAGCAAAAGAAGCCATTTAAAGGCAGTAAAGAGGGACCGTCTGGTCTGAATAGAGTCCTAGATAGACTATGCCAAATTCATGGCACCCCGGAGAAGCCTGCGAACCACACCCATAGAGAGTGCTGGGTCTTCAAGCAGGCCAGAAAATTAAATGCCGAACACAAAGGGAGGGAAACACCAAGTGAAGACGAGGACGAACCTCGCCAGCCGAACACTGGGGGACAGAAAAAATTCCCGCCAGAGGTTAAAACAGTAAACATGATCCATGCGACTCACACATTCACGAGAAGGCATGAACGCGCGCTCAGAGACGCGCACGATGTAGAGCCCATCATACCCACAACTGACTACTGGATGTCTCATCCGATCACTTTCGATCACATGGACGACCGAACTAGTATTCGGCGCAGAGGATCACAGGCCTTGGTGCTGGACACAATAATCGACGGATACCGTCTCACCCGTGTCCTCATGGACGACGGTAGTAGTCTCAACTTAATATATGAGGACACTGTTCGTAGAATGGGGATAAACCCATCCAGAATTAGCCAAAGCAACACCGCCTTTGAAGGGGTGATACCAGGCGTTGAAGCCTACGACAGGGGCTCCGTCGTGCTAGAAGTAACATTCGGCTCCCCAGGCAACTCCAGAAGCGAAGAACTACTCTTCACCATCGCACCCTTCTAAAGCAGCTATCACGCATTGCTCGGAAGAATGGCCTTCGCCTGCTTCAACGCATTGCCGCACTATGGCTATCTCACACTCAAGATGCCCGGTCCCCATGGCGTCATCACCATTAGCGGAATCACAGAGCGCTTTTCACGCGCAGAGGAACACGCGACGGCCCTGGCGACCGGACTATAAGCGGCCTCCAACATCAGAAAACATGACTAGTCATTAAGACCACAGACACGGTTAGACGAGTCGGGTAGCCCGGATAAAACTCAACCAAGCACCATATATGTAATCCCATAGTGGAAACTAGGGCTATAAATATTTAAACAGCCCCACACTTGGCTCAATCTTATTGGCAGGCTAACATCTTACACTTCTACTATCCATCGCATACTTACGTTGTACTCTCCTATGAGTTTTCCTTTTTTTCTACAGACAACGTTTGTGCGATACCCTTCCAGGATACGGCACAAAGGAGACAAAGGCCCAGACGTGCAGCAGGACCCCATTCAACAGGTTTCTTTTTAGATTAAGCCCCTGTGTAAACCTTTTCTATTGCCTCTTGTTGTTTAAACCATCCCATGGGTTCCATACCCACAGAGGATACTGTCGTTGTTGGCATTTCACCACGACAGATTACCGCATGTACCTGGAAACACAGGGTTCATAATGAATGGGCATTCTTGAGCCCATCTTCTGTTATAAAGTCTGAACACCTTCGGGAGTGTTCGGCGTCACGAGTTTGGCCTTATATGCATCAGCTCCAAATCATGTCTTTGGTCAAATGTTGGGTTTGTCCAGCTCCTGGGTTTGCCGCCTTACGTTCCGTTATTATCGGCTAAGGCAGGCCAAAGGAGAACTTCTGCGATTGCGCCCTGGTTATTCCGGAAGAGCGCCTTAGTAGAGAAAGCCGAAAACTGACTGTCATGATACAGCGAGAGACTGTTCAACCACTCGAAGACTCACTGGAATCTCTAAGGATTCCTCCACATTAACGAAGAGCCGTTTCCCGGCCATGTACACACGCGCCCGTATTCAGATGCACGCGAATATACAGGGACTACATAGTAGCCCCGCCGTTAGACTCCCATGGCTAAGCGAAAAATGTTACAACTATGTAGTCCGGTTGCCTAGTTCGACGTGCGATCACCTCCTTAATGGACCAAGATGTTGGATCATGTGTGATTAAGCATATTTTTCGCGAACACCCCCGCATCATATGCGTGGGGGCTGAAGCCAACGACTGCTATCTTTCAGACTACTTATACATATACAAACGGACGTACAGGGGACACAATTATATTTTCAGGCAAAAAGTATAAATATAGCCTCAAAATCAAAATAAACATTGTTTTTTACAATGATTCGACTTATTAGTCGAAGAGGACATTCTTCGAGCACTGCGCCTCTATTAGGCGGGCACCTTCTGTGACCTGCGCCAAGTAGTGCTCGGCCGGATATTGTCCGCCTGCCGGATCCTGGGTCGCTATAATGGTGGCCTCCATATCCGTCCAATAGGCTTTAACACGGGCAAGAGCCATCCGTGCACCCTCTATGCACGCCGACCTCCTCATGGCGACAATCCGAGATACGGCCCCAAGAAATTGCTGCACCAAACCAAAGTAGATGTCCGGCTTAGGCCCCTTCGGCCAAAGATGGTCTATTACAGACTGCATTGCAAGCCCGGACAGCCTGTGGAGCTCTGCCACAGCAGCCACCTTCTCATTTAGCGGCAGCGGGCGAGTGGGAGCATTGAATTGCGACCAGAAAAGCTTCTCCACTTCTTTATCACCTTGATCCTCGAAGAACTTGGTAGCGTCAGCTGTACTATTCATCAAGTCCACATATGCGTCTGCAGGACTCCAGAGCCCAGCCAGGGGAGCATACTTTGGATCCAAAAACTTCATCCGCAGTACGTAGGAGCCCCCAGCCACGATTTTGTCGGCCTGTTGGAGCTCCTCCCGCATACCTCGGATCTCGGTCCGCATCTCCTTGGCGGCATTAAGTGCCTTGTCCAGCTCGGCCGAACTAGCGTTATTCTTCGTTTCAAGGATTACATACCGGTCAGCGGCATTCTTTAACTCCTCAGCCATTTCGGCTATCTTTTCCTCGCTTCGGCGATGAGCAGCCTGTTCGGCTCTCAATTCTTCGGCCGCCTTTAGGGCAGCCGCATTGCTATCCCGAGCTTGTTCCTTAGCCTGAGCAAGTTCCGCCCTTAGGTCCTCCATGGCAGCAGCACCATGTGCAGTGCAAACACATGGCATTAACATTATGCCACTCTTGTGTTTTCCTATACAACATAATAAGGGAAGCAGAGCACATACCATGTGACTCCTCCAGCAGTTTGTTCACCAGCGTGATGTCGGCATTAATAGATCTGATCTACCTCCTTAGTTTGGCAACTTCAACAGACTGGTCAGCTGCCGGATCATTATGTACCTGCGCACATGTACAGCACAAACATTACTATATGATCCCCCGTTTGCCGCCTATGGCAGGCAACCAGAGTCTCAGGGGCTACTATCCATAGGGAGCACACCTAGCGTGTGCTTCATAACCAAAAAATAGTGCATTTTTCACTACATACCTCAAAGCCTTTGAGCAGGCTTGTAAATGCCTCATTCAAACCGCTGGTAGCGGACGAAATCTTCATGAGCACAGTCGTTGTCAAAACCGGTGGATCTCGGGTAGGGGGTCCCGATCTGTGCGTCTTAGGCTGATGGTAACAGGAAGCAAGGGACACAATGTTTACCCAGGTTCGGGCCTTCTCGATGGAGGTAAAACCCTAGTTCCTGCTTGATTAATATTGAAGATATGTGGAATACAAGAGTAGATCTACCATGAGATCGTAGAGGCTAAACCCTAAGAGCTAGCCTATGATGGTATGATTGTAATTGTGATCGGCCTTCTAAGGACCATGCTCTCCGGTTTATATAGACACCGGAGAGCTAGGGTTTACATGGAGTCGGTTACAAGGAAGGAAACATAATATACGGATTGCCAAGCTTGTCTTCCACGCAAAGGAGAGTCCCATCCGGACACGAGCCGAAGTCTTGAGTCTTGTATCTTGACGCTTCTATAGTCCGGACGATATATATAGTTCGGCTGTCCGGATACCCCCTTATCCAGGACTCCCTCAGTAGCCCCTGAACCAACCTTCAATGCCGATGAGTCTGGCACGCAGCCGTGTCTTCGGCATTGCAAGGCGGGTTCCTCCTCCAAATACTCCAAGGTTCCCATCATGACAAACAGTGTTCGGCATCTTCATCAATGTTGTACTCCTCAGCTACAGTGTATCAATAATGACCCTTTCCACGTGTCAAGCGAATGTGAGGAGTCGAGGCATTTTTGCATTTGCCACCCTCGGCCCTTCGGGCTAGCCATCTATTTGAAGAGACGAGGATTCCTAGATCCAAACCTCACTCTCCCTCCTTGAGCAAGCATCCAACAGAGCGCCCTGAAAAAACCATTCCAGCATGGCCGGTCGTCGCAGCTCTTCTACTCGCTCCCCTTGCCCCAAGCCGGGAGACTGGGGAGAGTGTTCAGTTTCTCATAGCCGTTTGATAAAGTTACAAACTTAAAGGCTCCTCCTGCCGGCATTCATGGTCCCTGTTTGAGCCAGAGTTGCCACCTATAACGGTGGAGAACAAGCGGAGAGATCCCCCAATCCGTCTCCAGAGGAGCGAATATGCTTAATTCCGCATCTGTTAAGGGGCGTCGGGTTTCCTATTCATCCATTCCTTCATGGGCTTCTGGAGTTCTACGGCCTCCAACTGCATAATTTTACCCCAGCCTCCATACTGCATATAGCAGGGTACGTTGCCCTTTGTGAGCTATTTCTAGGCTGTGAGGCTCATTTCGGATTGTGGAAGAAGCTGTTCTGCCTTGTCCCACGCAACTAGGGAGAATCCCTATGTCAAGTGGGCAGGGCCGAAGTATTGTGTATTGCTGAGATTGGATACCTGTCCGGTACTCCCAAGAAGGCTCCAGACAACTGGGCTTGAGAGTGGTTTTATATTGACGATGCTCCCCTTCCGGATCCAGTCCGGACAGGACTCCCCAAGTTTATTAACTCCCGCTGAGGGCACGTTTAAGCTGGCGCCCCCGAGGCCCCCAAGAAGAGGATTCCAGGGAAGTACATTTCCTGATGAACAGGATAAAGTTACTGGCCAAATCCGGACTAAAGATAGTCGAGGTGATGGCAATATGTATAATGCGGGGAGTGCAACCGCTTCAATATCGGAGCAATCCCATGTGGCACTACAACGGGACAGACGATGCCACCCACTGCAGCCGTCAGGGTCCGG
>NC_041385.1:126105473-126191365 GCF_002162155.2 Triticum dicoccoides
TCTGGCAAGGATACTGTCCGACCTGTACAAAGGAGAAGAGGAGGAATTCCTCCATATCAAACCGCGAGACGGATTCTCCATGTACAATCCCCCAAACTGGGTAAGTCGTCATTTATTTTATCGCTTCACTTACTGTTGCGTTCTTTGCTAAAGTTACCTGCGTCGATATTTCCAAGCAGGAACTGAGGAGGGACGTGGAAGGAATCACCAGCCCTTCTCCGTAGCTAGAGGACCCCGAAAGGGACCTGGATCCAGGACTCGAAGAAGACCCAGATGCGGCCGTGGAGCTTGTCGACGGGATATTTTATCGGACTAGCCGTGACGGCGCCCCAGTGGCTATTACCGCCGATTATCCCGGACTATTACCTTTGTCGCGTGTAAGCCAAGTCGAAAACTCAATCCTCCGAAGAGAATTCTTTCCTGATGTCACACTTTATCCCTGGTATGTCGTGCTTTTACATAAGCGACGTTCGGAGCGTAGGGCCGAGCCCCTAGGGACCCATTAGCGACAGCCGTCCGGATTTGGGCAGGCTCAAGAGGAAAGCGATTAGAGAAGATACGCCTCTACAGAGGTAAGAAAACAACATGTCATGTAATTTTGTTGTCGTTTGAAGTATAACAACGCCCTTCGTACATTTTGGCAGGAAGAGGAGTATCCGGACTATATCCGAAGATCCTGCCAACCACGCCTCCACTAGTCGGGCTCCAAGACCAACTTTGAGAGAGGAGGCGGACGTAGGGCCGACGCCGCATAGTCCTCCGACAGAGGACGCAAATATGCTCTCTGCCACCAATTTGGAGGTAGAGAGCACCATGGATCATCGGCGTCGACGGGCCATGCTTCGCAACAACATCTTCTCCGAAGAGGCGTTTAATGCCTTTAATTCGGGAGACGCATACATCCGAGCTGCTCAAAGCGGACTCGCCCGGGCGACAGTCCAGTATACCAAAGATATACGGGTAAGAAACCTTGATGAGCATATATATAGTAGTAGCCCCTGAGACTTGAAACGGTTGAAACAACAGTTTTAAGTATCAATTCATGCGCAGGTTCTTGTTGATAAGAATGAGCAATTGGCTCGGGAGCTAGAAGAGTGCAAGACTCAATTGAGGGCCAAAGTTGCCAAGCTAGAGGAATCTCAGAAGGCCTCGTGTGGTAATATTTATCTGAATTATATGAAAATACACCAGTTGGCAACCGGCTAGAATGACAAATTTAACAGAGAGTTCTGTAGACAACCCCGGAGTAAATCCGAAGGGCGGCGGGGAGGACGAGTCGCATCTCCAGAGGCAACTAAAGGCCGGTGAGCACATCCTGACGCAAGTGAAGCATGACAAGAATATGCTCCAAGATTCCAATGTTCGGCTGGATGTGGAATTGAAAGACGTCCATGCACAGCTAGCGGACTCCGTGAAGGAGAACAAAAGGCTTCGCCGCGGCATTTATCGTAAGTGCCTAAACGAACTGTGGTATAGTTCGGCGAGGAAGCATATTGAAAAAGTTATGGTTGCAGGAATGATGACGGGTTGCCCCAAGGAGGAGATGCCCGCATCTGTAGGTGATTTACTGCAGGACCTCTCACAAGTGCACGAACGAGCTCTGCAGGTGATGCAGGGCATTGCACGGTCTTTGTGGCCATCAAGCTCCCTGCCAAAGGGCATCGGGGGGCTTGTGGACATGCTGCAGGGAGCACGACAGCGCTCCCGTTTGTGGAATATATCCGCCTGCCGGCAAGGTGCAAGAGAAGCATGCGCGATGGTGAAGACGCGCTACACCAAGCTAGACCCGAACCATATGGCCGAAGTTGGACTGGCCGGGCCAGATGGGCAAGAAATTCCCGTGAGTCTGGTATATGACCAGGTGGCGTTAGCCGCAAAGTATTCAAAACAGGATTGTAAGTTAGATAGCCTGTTGGATGGTACAGAGGATGAACATAATCAGTCCAAATGATTGTGTAATTGGATGGACATAAGTAGCCCCTAGCCGGATTTAAAATCATTTGTCATGGCAGACCTTTTCGCTTCAGCCCCCAGATCCTAAAGTCCAGGGTGTGTCCGAATACCCACTCGGTTATATAAAACCGGAGTATGCGTGGAGACCAGGCGTAGGAGTCATTAGTGCTTGAATAGACAAGTACCCAACTAGTTATGTTATATTGCCTGGTTAGCAAGAAACATCTTCCAGGGAGAATAGTTCCGTTAAGGGTTCCTTTCCCTGGGTAAGCATGTGTCAAGGCACATGTCCGGACAGCGAACCAAAGTGCAGGTTACGAAACTTCTGGGGATTTAATGTTGTAATAAACGAAGACATCTTTTGTTCACTGACCGAATATTCTCTTAAGGAAACTAGCTTCCGGCTTCACCCAGTCTGAGGTACACATCCGGCTCAACCGGCAGTAACAATCGCAGAGGTGCTCCCCTTATGCCCTAGCCAAATTAACGGGAACGTAGGGCATAAACACAGGAGCCAGGCAACCCAGCTTGGCCACGTCTTAAGTCATATCAATGCATATAATGGTGAAGAAAAGGCACACATGGAAAAAGAAACGCATGTGTGATGGGCAAGAAGCCCTTAAAGTAATTTATATTAAGCTTCTGTATAGGAAGCCCCCAGGTAAAGTTTACACACATAGTGCGGCCGGAGTAATCCGGGAATCCGCACTATATGAAATACTTGTGTGAAAAGAAAGAGATCAAGAAAGGAAAAAGGGATGGAGCATAATTGAAAAAGGAGGGTTAAGGAGACGAACACTGAGTTCGGCGCTAGGCGTAGAATCTCCGGAGTCTGGCCGCGTTCCAAGGGTTCAGCTCGAGTCTGTTATCGGATGCATTACGTAAGCGGTAGCTCCTCCAGTGAGAACTTTGTCGATGATGAAGGGTCCTTCCCACTTGGGTTTGAGCTTGTCCTTCTTCTTCTCTGGTAAGCGTAGAACGAGTTCGCCAATATTGTAAGTTTTGGCCCGCACTTCTCTGCTTTGGTATCGTCGAGCCTGTTGCTGATAGAATGCGCAACGGGACTTAGCGACATCGCGCTCCTCCTCAGGGCATCCAAATTATCCTGCCGATCTAACTCGGCTTCCTTCTCCTCGTACATGCGTACACGTGGTGAATCATGTATTATGTCGCATGGTAGTACTGCTTCCGCGCCGTACACCATAAAAAAGGGTGTGTATCTGGTGGTGCAATTCGGCGTGGTCCGTAGCCCCCAGAGTACGGAGTTGAGCTCCTCCACCCACTGAGTATCCGACTCTATCAAGGATCGCACTAGTCTGGGTTTGATGCCGCTCATAATAAGACCGTTTGCCTGTTCGACCTGGCCATTTGTTTGAGGATGGTAGACGGAAGCATAGTCGAGCTTAATGCCCATTTTACTGCACCAAGATTTCACCTCATCGGCCGTGAAATTCGAGCCATTATTGGTGATGATGCTGTGGAGGAGACCGTATCAGTGTACGACCCCAGATATAAAGTCTATAACTGGTCCGGATTCGGCCGTTTTCACTGGTTTGGCTTCTATCCATTTGGTGAACTTGTCAATCATGACCAATAAGTATTTTTCTTATGGCTTCCCCCTTTAAGGGGTCCAACCATATCCAACCCCCATACCGCGAAGGGCCAAGTAATGGGGATTGTTTGGAGAGCGGTGGGGGCATATGGCTCTGATTGGCGAAGAGCTGGCAACCGACGCAATGTTGGACAAGGTCCTGTGCGTCTGCTCGGGCCGTCAGCCAATAGAAACCTGTATGGAAGGCCTTGCTGACTAGTGCTCGAGCCACAGCGTGGTGCCCGCCCAGTCCGGAGTGGATTTCAGCCAAGAGCTGCCGCCCTTCCTCTTCGGAGATGCACCTTTGGAGCACTCCGGTAGTACTTTTCTTATAGAGTTCTCCTTCATGGACTTTGTAAGATTTAGAGCGCCGGACAATGTAGTGTGCTTCATTTTGGTCTTCAGGGAGCTCCTGCCTATTTACGTAGGCCAAGAAAGGCTCAATCCACGAGGCGATGACAGCCATTATTTCGTGGGCTGATGACGTTATTTCGGTGGTAGAACGTCCGACTATGTCTGATAGTTCGGAATCTGGGGATGTATTCGGATCCGTGCTGGTATTTCCGGACTCCCCTTCCCATACCACGGATGTCTTGAACAGCCTTTCCAGGAATATGTTAGGTGGGACAGGGTCGCGTTTAGCGCCAATGCATGCAAGGACATCTGCCGCTTGATTATTTTCTCGAGCCACATGGTGGAATTCGAGCCCCTCGAACCGAGCTGACATTTTAAGGACGGCATTGCGATGGGCCACCATTTTCGGATCCTTGGCATCAAAGTCTCCATTTATTTGTGATACTGCGAGGTTTGAATCCCCGCGCACCTCTAGGCATTGAATGCCCATAGAGACTGCCATCCGGAGACCGTGCAACAAAGCCTCGTATTCGGCTGCATTGTTGGAGTCTGTGTATAATATTTGGAGGATGTACTGGACCCGTGTCCCCGGTGGGAGAAGTCAGGACTACACCTGCTCCCAATCCGGCTAGCATTTTAGAGCCATCAAAGTGCATGATCCAGTTAGAGTATGCGTCGTACTCTTTAGGGAGTTCGGCTTCCGTCCATTCAGCGACGAAGTCAGCTAATACTTGCGACTTGATAGCCCGATGGGGCTTGTACGTTATGTAAAATGTAAGGAGTTCGATGGCCCATTTAGCAATCTGGCCCGTGGCATCGCGGTTATTTATTATATCGTTGAGTGGTACTTCAGAGGCCATCGTAATCGAACACTCTTGAAAGTAGTGTCGTAGCTTTCGGGATGCCATGAAGACTGCGTATGCAATTTTTTGATAGTGTGGGTATCGGGATTTGCATGGGGTGAGGACTGTGGATACGTAATAAACCGTCTTCTGTAGCAGGAATTTGTGTCCGTCAACCTCTCGTTGGAAGACGAGTGCTGCGCTTACAACTTGATGTGTTTAAACTATGTACAGCAGCATAGGTTCGTCGATAGTTGGCACTGTTAGGACTGGATTACTGGCCAATAAGGTCTTTATTTCATCTAGTCCGGCCGCGGTTGCATCCTTCCACACGAAGTGCTCGGTGCGCCGAAGGAGGCGATAAAGAGGCAATGCCTTTTCTCCTAACCTAGAGATAAAGCGTCTCAAAGCAGCCACACATCCAGCTAATTTCTGGATGTGTTTGAGGTCTGTTGGTATAGCCAACTATGACAAAGCTCGGATATTTCCCGTATTAGCTTCAATTCCTCTATTGGAAATGATGAAGCCTAGCAGCTTTCCAGAGGGGACGCCGAAAACGCATTTCTCCGGATTCAGCTTGATGTCGTATGTTCGTAAGTTGTCAAACGTAAGCCTCAAGTCATCAATTAGGGTTTCGACGTGTCTTGTTTTAACGACTATGTCGTCCACGTATGCCTCCACTGTTTTGCCGATTTGCTTTTCCAGGCATGTTTGAATCATGCGTTGATAGGTTGCTCCGGCATTCTTAAGCCCGAAAGGCATAGTGTTGAAGCAGAAAGGGTCATATGGCGTTATGAAAGTTGTTGCAGCTTGGTCAGACTCTGCCATCTTTATTTGATGGTACCCAGAGTATGCATCGAGGAAACATAGCGAGTCGTGTTCGGCTATGGCATCGATGATTTGATCGATGCGAGGGAGGGGAAAGGGATCCTTGGGGCAAGCCTTGTTAAGGTCTTTGAAGTCGACGCACAGGCGCCAAGATTTTTCCTTCTTTGGTACCATTACCAGGTTCACCAACCAATCCGGATGTTTGATATCTCTGATGAATCCGGCCTCAAGTAACTTGGCTAGCTCCTCCCCCATGGCTTGTCGTTTGGGCTCCGAAAATCGCCTTAGGGTCTGTTTAACAGGTTTGTATCCCTTTAGTATCTTAATGTTGTGTTCGGCCAATCCACGTGGGATGCCCGGCATGTCCGATGGGTGCCACGCGAAGATATCCCAATTCTTGCGTAAGAAGTTGCGCAGTGCAGCGTCCATAGTGGGGTTCAACTGTGTCCCAATGGAAGCTGTCTTCATGGGTCCGTTGGGTGGACTTGGAATTTGACTATATCATCTACGGGTTTGAATGAGGTGGACTTGGGTCGCATGTCGAGTATCACGTCGTCCCTGTCCACGGTGGCGCGTAGCGTGGTTAATTCTTCTGCCGCTAGGGCTTCGGATAATGCTTCCAAGGCCAGCGCTGCGGTTTTGTTTTCGGCGCGAAGTACGACGTCCGAATCACTAGCTAGAGTGATGATTCCATTGGGTCCGGGCATTTTAAGCTTTATGTACCCGTAATGGGGTATGGATTGAAAGCTCGCAAATGCGTCCCACCCTAGAAGGGCGTGGTATCTGCTGTTGAAAGGAGCCACTTGGAATGTGATTTCTCCGGACCTGTAATTCTCTAGGGTGCCGAATACCACGTCGAGTGTGATGTTTCCCGCACACCGAGCCTCCCAACTACGGATAATTACCCTGAAGGTCGTGCCCCTTTGTTCAATGCGGCTTTTGTCAATCTCCATCTTTTTCAAGGTTTCTTCATAGATTAGGTTCAATCCGCTTCCGCCGTCCATGAGTACTTTAGTGAGCCGAAAGCCATCCACTATTGGGCTGAGGACCAGAGCGGCCGGCGCCCGGACGGACTGGACTTGGCGTTCGTCACTGGCATTGAAGGTTATAGCAGTGTCGTTCCATGGATTTACTTTTGCCACATGGAAAATTTCAACGGAGCTTCGATGTGCTCGCTTGCGCCTATTGTTTGAGGCGAAGGTCTCAAAGACTGTCAGCATCATATTGTGTTCTTTGGCGGGATGTGGTCCTACTTTATGGCTCTCGAGGAGATCCTTGCCACTCTTAGTTACCTGCCGGAGTATCCAACATGCTTTGAGGCTATGGGTCGGCGTAGCGTCCGGCGTGTTGTGAAGCTTACACGGCCCGTTGAGCCATCCTTCCAATACGGTTCCGCGCCCTGGGATGGGCTTTGCTTTCTTGGGAATTGAGTTGGCCGACTTATGAGAGTTCGGCCGTTTAGTTCGGACAAAGGTTTCGGTGAGGGCCGTACTATCCCAAAATTTTGTCTGGGTTTTCCAGGCACTTTCCATCGCACAGTACTTTTGTACTATGGTTGCCAAGTCTGTAAGGTGCTCTATGTCACGGCGACTTATAGCATTAAGGAGTCCTTTGTTCGTGCAGTTCCTGCAGAAAAGAGAGACTACGTCCTCCTCGTGGCAGTCCTTGACCTTATTAAGAGCAAGGAGAAATCTGGCCCAGTAACGATGTACCGTCTCCTGGGGCTCCTGTCGGACACGGGAGAGACGGATTAAGTCCGAGCGGGCGTCATTGGTTAAAGCCGGATGTTGATCCGATCTGACGCCCGGGGGCACGGGAAGTACCGAGCCTGATAGTTCGGGATCTAGAGTATTACCTAATCCCTTTGGCCCAGCGCCCGATTCTAAGTCCGGGACCTGGGTCATGTAGTCCTTTGGGTGGGTGTTCGGCTCACTGAATTCGGTGATCCGAACGTAATTCGTCCTCAAAGTTGAGGGGCGACCCACGTGTGATTCCTCCACTACCTCTATCTCATGGGTGGCGGGCGGGGATCTAATGTCCCTCTGGTCGGGTTTAAGCCCAATCCGGTCATAGTCCATAGCGACTCCAAAGGCGGCGATGCGATCCAAGAGCTCGTTAAGAGAGGAGAGCTCCATCGGATCCATCTGTTCGGAAAGCTCCGAACCAATGTGAAGATTATGCATGACGACCTGAGAGGCCATCGTCGGCATGACAGCCGATGGGGCGGTCATAATGAAGCCGCCAAGCCGGAGAGTCTGGCCTGCAGCCAGCGCTCCCTCAGAAGTGATATCGTCCTAGACAACGAGACGAGCCATCGAGCCCTTAAAGCAGCGACACAGAGGAACTCTCAATGAAAGCACCAATGTCGGTGTCAAAACCGGCGGATCTCGGGTAGGGGGTCCCGATCTATGCGTCTTAGGCTGATGGTAACAGGAAGCAAGGGACACAATGTTTACCCAGGTTCGGGCTCTCTCGATGGAGGTAAAACCCTACTTCCTGCTTGATTAATATTGAAGATATGTGGAATACAAGAGTAGATCTACCACGAGATCGTAGAGGCTAAACCCTAAGAGCTAGCCTATGATGGTATGATTGTAATTGTGATCGGCCTTCTAAGGACTATGCTCTCCGGTTTATATAGACACCGGAGAGCTAGGGTTTACATGGAGTCGGTTACAAGGAAGGAAACATAATATCCGGATTGCCAAGCTTGTCTTCCACGCAAAGGAGAGTCCCATCCGGACACGAGCGAAGTCTTGAGTCTTGTATCTTGACGCTTCTATAGTCCGGACGATGTATATAGTCCGGTTGTCCGGATACCCCCTTATCCAGGACTCCCTCAAGCACCGCGCTCATTAAAGAGCGGTGCTCCTCCGAGAGCTCGGCTCGCTCCAGAAGGCCTGTCAGTATGTCCGGCCGGGCATCAAACTGTGCCGGACCCTTCTCATCACCCCCTGTGGGAGCCAAACGCTCCGGGCTCAGGGTGACTGACGTGTTAATTTCCGGCTTCGGCAGATCCGGACTCCTCCATGACGACACCTCAGTGTCGCCTGCTTCATGAGGCGGAGAGGTGGGTGGGGTCTCACTCTCCATCATCTCAGGACGGAGATCCCCCGAAGACGAATTCTGTTGAGAAGAGGTGCTCGCCGGACTGCAAAAGATGAAGTCTCGCTTATGGATATTGGAGAAACACCATACCTTCGAGTTAATGAATAACTTACAACTCGGTGGAGGGCTGGCCCATTGGTGGGCACGACGCGGTGAGGGTGCCCGTTGTGGCAGAGCCCCCTGGTGATACCTTCTTCCCTTGCTTGGGCGTCTCCGCCTCCAAGTCTTCGGAGCCGGCCCTCTTCTTCCCGCATGGGGAGGAGACTTTAACCTCCCCTTCCCGGCTATCCTCCATTGGAGAGGTAGCAATTCCCCCGGTCTGGATGCATAGTGCGTGAAGTTCGGCTTCACTGCCCTTTCCTTTGCCTTTCCCTGAGGGGATTTTACTGAGCACCTGGCCAACCATCTTGGCAATGGTTGGACCAGGCGAGCCTTCAGGAAGTGGCGTCAGACACCTGATTCTCTCCGCCTTGTTGAGCCATTCCTGGCCACGGAGGGATTTTCAGAATAATAAGTTATGATAAATATAAGTGAAGTGTCCAGCTTTAAGGTTACTTACTTGGGCATCTAGGCGATTACAGCTTAGGCCCGCATCCTCGGTGGTGTCCAGACACTTTACTTGTGGTCCGAAGAATAATTTACACATTCCTTCGAGCTTCAGGCCGAAGAAGTGCTTAATAGTCCACGGACCCTCCGGATTAAATTCCCACATCCGGAGAGGCCGACCTTTGCACGGCAACAACCATCGGATTAGCATCACTTGCATTATGCTGACAAGATTTATCTCCCTCTCAATAAGCTCCCGGATGCGATTCTACAGTTCTGGTACATTGCCAGCAGGCCCATAATTCCATCCTACGTCAGTCCAAAACGCTAACTGTGATGGAGGGCCCGAGCGGAACTCGAGGACGGCTACCCACTTTGTGCCTTTGGGAGCTGTAGCATAAAACCACCTCCGTTGCCATACATCGGATGCTTCCGGGAAAGAACCCTCTGGCCAAGGGGCATCAGCGTTCCTGCTTATTATGGCACCTCCGCACTCTGCATGGCGCCCCTCAATCATCTTAGGCTTCACATTAAAGGTCTTGAGCCATAAGCCGAAGTGTGGAGAGACATGGAGAAAGGCCTCACACACAATAATGAACGACGAGATATGGAGGATGGAGTGGAAATCCAACCCATAATAGAACATAAGACCCCTCACGAAGGGGTCGAGGGTGAGGCCCAGGCCTCGGAGGAGTGAGGAACGAACACAACGCTCTCATTGGGATCCGGCATAGGGATGACTTGCCCCGGAGCAGGAAGCCTGTGCTGGACATCGTCGGTCAGGTATCCGACCTCCCTAAGCTTCGTAATGTCCTCTTCTTGAATCGAGGAGGCCACCCACTAGCCTTTTGTGTCGGATACAGACATGTTGGAGGATCTGGGGTGTTGGAGCTTGGGCCTTGGGTGTTAGAACTCGAGGTGCGAGAAGGAGTAAGGGAGGTGGAAAAGAGGCGTAGGCCTTGACCCCTTTATAAAAGGGATGAATATCAAGAGTCCTCAGCGTGACCGCTTGGGACTTATCTAAAATACACGGAGTCATACTAATGGTCGTCGTAGGGTCACACACGCCCATATTGATGAAAGATCCCATAATAAGAGGAACATGATCTCTGCTTTGGCAGGACGTGCCGATAAAACTGCCTCGCAACACGAGTCGAGGTGGAACAGGAAACGCCGGTTCGTGTTGGACCAGGCCATGATGCAAGGGCACGATGTACAAGGATTGCCAGCAGAACAGATTTATGCTATGTTCCCTACAATGGTGTGTGAAGATCATCTTGCAGATCCGGACACGGTCTATGTGTTCGATACTACATTGGAGTATTCGGAGATGGAACCTGCCTTGCAATGCCGGAGACAAGACTGAGTGCCGGACTCATCGTCATTGAAGCCTGGTTCAGGGGCTACTGAGGGAGTCCTGGATTAGGGGGTATCCGGACAGCCGGACTATATACATCATCCGGACTATTGAAGCGTGAAAATACAAGACACAAGACTCTGGCCCGTGTCCAGATGGGACTCTCCTTTGCGTGGAAGACAAGCTTGGAGATCCGGATATTATATTTCCTTCCTTGTAACCGACTCCATGTAAACCCTAGCCCTCTCCGGAGTCTACATAAACCGGAGAGGATGGTCCTTAGAAGTCCGATCACAATTACAATCATACCATCATAGGCTAGCTCTTAGGGTTTAGCCTCTACGATCTCGTGGTAGATCTACTCTTGTACTACTCATATCTTCAATATTAATCAAGCAGGAAGTAGGGTTTTACCTCCATCGAGAGGGCCTGAACCTGGGTAAACATTGTGTCCCACGCTTCCTGTTACCATCAGCCTAAGACGCACAGATCGGGACCCCCTACCCAAGATCCGCCGGTTTTGACACCGACAACGGTGCCCTGTTTAAAGTGAATGCAGCTGTCTCTAATGCATAACCCCAAAACCATAGTGGTAAATCGGTAAGAGACATCATAGATCGCACCATATCCAATAAAGCGCAGTTACGATGTTCAGACACACCATTACGCTGTGGTGTTCCAGGTGGCGTGAGTTGTGAAACTATTCCACATTGTTTTAAATGAAGGCCAAACTCGTAACTTAAATATTCTCCTCCACGATCAGATCGTACAAACTTTATTATCTTGTTACGATGATTTTCCACTTCACTCTGAAATTCTTTGAACTTTTCAAATGTTTCAGACTTGTGTTGCATTAAGTAGATATACCCATATCTGCTCAAATCATCTGTGAAGGTCAGAAAATAACGATACCCGCCATGAACATCAACACTCATTGGACCACATACATCGTTACGTATTATTTTCAATAAGTCACTAGCTTGTTCCATTGTTCCGGAGAACGGAGTTTTTGTCATCTTGCCCATAAGGCACGGTTCGCAAGTATCAAATGATTCATAATCAAGTGATTCCAAAAGTCCAACTTTATGGAGTTTCTTCATGCGCTTTACACCAATATGACCCAAATGGCAATGCCACAAATAAATTGCACAATCATTATCAACTTTGCATCTTTTGGCATCAATATTATGAATATGTGTATCATCACGATCAAGATTTAACAGAAATAGACCACTCTTTAAGGATGCATGATCATAAAAGATATTACTCATATAAACAGAACAACAATTATTTTCTGATTTAAATGAATAACCATCTCACACTAAACAAGATCCAGATATAATGTTCATGCTCAACGCTGGCACCAAATAACATTTATTCAGGTCTAAAACTAATCCCGAAGGTAGATGTAGAGGTAGCATGCCAACGGCAATCACATCAACCTTGGAACCATTTCCGACGCGCATCGTCACCTCGTCGTTAGCCAATCTTCGTTTAATCCATAGTCCCTGCTTCGAGTTACAAATATGAGCAACCGAACTGGTATCAAATACCCATGCACTACTACGAGAATTAGTAAGGTACACATCAATAACATGTATATCAAATATACCTTTGTTCACCTTGCCATCCTTCTTATCCGCCAAATACTTGGGGCAGTTCCGCTTCCAGTGACTAGTTCCTTTGTAGTAGAAGCACTCAGCTTCAGGCTTGGGTCCAAATTTGGGTTTCTTCTTGGGAGTGAAAACTTGCTTGTTAGTCTTTATGAAGTTCCCCTTCTTTTTACCCTTGCCTTTCTTCTTGAAACTAGTGGTCTTGTTAACCATCAACACTTGATGCTCCTTCTTGATTTCTACCTCTGCGGCTTTTAGCATCGCGAGAGCTCGGGAATAGTCTTTTCCATCCCTTGCATATTGTAGTTCATCACCAAGCCTTTGTAGCTTGGTGGCAGTGATTGCAGAACTCTATCAATGACACAATCATCTGGAAGATTAACTCCGAACTGATTCAAGTGATTATGGTACCCAAACATTCTGAGTATGTACTCACTAACAAAACTGTTCTCCTCCATCTTGCAGCTATAGAACTTGTTGGAAACTTCATATCTCTCAACTCGGGCATTTGCTTGAAATATTAACTTCAATTCCTGGAACATCTCATATGGTCCATGACGTTCAAAACGTCTTTGAAGTCCTGATTTTAAGCCGTAAAGCATGGCACACTAAACTATCGAGTAGTCATCAGCTTTGCTCTGCCAGACGTTCTTAACGTCATCAGTAGCATCTGCAGTAGGCCTGGCACCCAGCGGTGCTTCTAGGACGTAATTCTTCTATGCAGCAATGAGGATAATCCTCAAGTTACGGACCCAGTCCATGTAGTTGCTGCCATCATCTTTCAACTTAGCTTTCTCTAGGAACACACTAAAATTCAAAGGAATGGTAGCACAGGCCATTGATCTACAACATAGATATGCAAAAACTATCAGGACTAAGTTCATGATAAATTAAGTTCAGTTAATCAAATTACTTAAGAAATCCCACTTAGATAGACATCCCTCTAGTCTTCTAAATGATATGTGATCCAAATCAACTAAACCATGTCCGATCATCATGTGAGATGGAGTAGTCTTCAATGGTGAACATCACTATGTTGATCATATCTACTGTATGATTCGTGTTCGACCTTCCGGTCTCCAGTGTTCCGAGGCCATATCTGTATATGCTAGGCTCATCAAGTTTAACCTAAGTATTCCGCGTGTGCAAATCTGGCTTGCACCCATTGTATTTGAACGTAGAGCCTATCACACCCGATCATCACGTGGTGCCTCAGCACGAAGAACTTTTGCAACGGTGCATACTCGGGGATGATACGTCTCCAACGTATCTATAATTTTTTATTGTTCCATGCTATTATATTACCCATTTTGGATGTTTATGGGCTTTATTTGTCAGGACCCCGACTCGATGCCACATCGATCCAGCATGTAACACCTCATATCACTTTGCGGCCTCACGCACGGTATCCCCACGGGTGTCGCCTTACCTTTGCCCGGGACCGTTTGCGCCTTTTGGCACACGTATATGATGGTGTCGCTAGCATCCATATGATAAAGAGCCCGGGTTGACATGGCTAGTTGTAAACCCAAAGTGGCACTAACCTACAGGGACAGGCATCCATGACCCAGCATGGAACGTGTCGGTCATCAGCGAGTGAATCCAGGCTGTAGCACTGGGCTAACAGGACTCCGGTGAACCGGGCTGTAGCAGGCTAACAGGACTCCGGTATTCATCGCGTGACATTTCCCCGAAGGGACAGACACAGGATCGAAGAAGGACACATGCCGGCCAGCCTAAGTGTTCCGGAGCAGTAGCAAGCTACCAGGGCTCAGTGGAAGCACTAGGAGACATTTCCCGGTAAGAGAGGCTACTAAGGATAAACAACTAGATAGCCAGATCCCACACATAGCAATACACATTACGCGTACGCATAACATGCAAGTATGTGCTGTACAACATGGCATCACAGCATAACTCAACAACTTATATAGATAAAGGCTCAGAAGAGCCATCACAGCATTATTACAAACAGGGGTCACATGACCCAACAGTCAGAGCAATCAAGCAACAAGCGGAAGCATTACATGTCTGAGTACAGACATCTATAAATGAAAAAGGCTGAAAGCCTGACTATCTACAACGTCCGCTCAAGATCGTAGCTGAGGTACTAGCTACTAGTCGAAGTCCACGAGAACACTAGTAAGACCGAAGTCTCCGCTGCAAAAACATAAATAAAACAACATGAGTACAAAGGTACTCAGCAAGACTTACATCAGATCCTATCATACATGCATTTGTATCAAGAGGGTAACGTGGGGTTTAGTTGCAGCAAGCCAGCTTTGACTCTGTGGCTATCCTGTTCTACGACTACCAGAAACTCTGGAGGTGAAACAACGTACACGAGTCCACTAATCACCACACAATACACTATTATGGATTCATCCCCGTCTCCCTACGAGAAGGCCATCCATAGCACTCACACTTGTCTTGAGCATTTTATAGTATCCACTTCAAGTTGTCTATGTACCATGTAAGCATCCAAGAAGTCCATAACCGCGGACCCGGCTATTCGAATAGATCATGTTAACCCTGCAGGGGTGTACTTCTTCACACACGCTCTCGCCACTTACCGCCATGTACACGTCATGTATCTCGGCAACCTTCAAGCGGAAGCCTGGCGAGGGTGTCGGCCACGACCTGACTAACCACACAAGACTCTAGTCCAGGTTTATCGCCTATTCGGGTTCCACCCGCAAGGAGATCCGGCCGGGGTGTCGCTTACGGCCCCAAACGATGTGTACAGGGTTCCCGAGCCCACCATCCGGGTGCCACTCGGTGCACCAGGCCACGTGTGCCTAGTCTGTCCCAAGCCCACCCTGCCGAGTGCCACTTGGTAGAAAAATAGCACTACCTACAAACACCAGAAACTAGTTGCGACTCCTGGACAGAGACCAAGTTGGTTAATAAGTCGAGAGGGGTCGAGTTACCGGAACCCAATGTGTGGTAGTATCGAGTCATTGGACAACATACATAGAACTCAGTGCCTAAGGACGGTTCCAATGAGACAACCCACCATGTACTCCTACATGGCCTCTCACCGCTACCTTTACCAAATCGTGTTCACACACTTCACTCTCAGCATCAGAACATATCGTGACACTCCAATTCATTCCCAATGAACCAGACCTGACACCACTCTAAGCAATAGCAGGCATAGCATGGTAGGAACACAACATGGCTCAATCAATTCCTACACATGCTAGTGGGTTTCAACTATTTACTGTGGCAATGACAGGTCATGCAGAGGAATGGGTTCAACTACCGCAGCACAAAATAGCAGATGAATCGTTGTTTGTCCTAATGCAATAACTGAGAGCAGGAGCGAGAGATTAGGGTTTTATCGAAATGAACAAGGGGGTTTGCTTGCCTGGTAAATTGACAGAGGAGGCACTGCTTCACAGACAGGTACTCTGGAACGGTCTCCGGAGCAGGACCTATCGAGAAGGAACGGTGCCGGCAATCAATACACAATCATATGCAACAATATGATGCATGAACATGGCCTGTAGATGTGATGCTGTTTGAGCTAATGCAACTAGTAAACATTTGGTTTGAAGTCCATTTGAACCAAAGGTTCAAATGCAATTCTAAATTAAGTCTCTTAATGTGCCATAATGTGTTTTCTCATATTCAGCATGTATATGCTGGTTTGTCATGCATGAAACTAGTACAGATGGAAAGATTGCATTTTTCTGATAATTTTTCATATATAAATTATTTTAATCTCAGCTACGGTTGAATTGTTATGAATTTTTGAAGTTTAAATCAATTTCTGGAATTCCCTGATTTAATTTAAATCCAGAAATTATATATTGCGTCAGCATGACGTCAGCACGACGTCAGCGGTCAACTGCGGCTGGCTGGGGTCAAACCTGACGTGTGGGGTCCACACGTCAGTGACAGGGGGTTAAACAGGGTTAGTTTAATCCTAATTAAAAAGATTAGTGGCGCTGGGGCCCACTGTCAGTGTCAGGGGGTTAACTAAGCGGTGATTAGCACTAATCTAACTTAATTAGCCGGGGGGGTTAGTTAGCTGGGTTGACCCGGTCAATCCCGCCGGCGTTTAGCCGCCGGCGAGGCCGAACGCGGCGGAGGGCTCGGGATCGCCGTTCCGGCGACCATTCGGGGGGCGGAGACCACCCACGCGAAGCCCAGGCTCGCGCGCATCCAGTGGTTCATGCGGGAGGCTGCGGGGGCGGCGGAGCTCGCCGGAGCGAAGCTCGGGGCGGCCGCCGGAGTTCGGGTGAGGCGCGAGCGGGTGCTGCAGGGCATGGCAGGAGCTGCGAGCGGAGGCGTTGGCCTTCTGGGAGGCTACTGAGCGCGGTGGCAGGTGCAGGCACGGGCTGCGGTGGCTCTGGCCACGACGGCGAGGAGCTGCGGCGGCGATGGCTTCGGCCATGGTGGTAGCGACGGCTACGACACGGAATGAGGGGGAGAAGAGAGGGGAAACAGGGAGATGCTCACGGCGATCACGCAGAGCAGCACAGCGGGGTCGGGGGAGACCTGGTGACGGCGAATCAACGGCGGCGAATGGCGGAGCCCGAGGAGGAAGACGATGGCGATGGCGGCGATGGAGGTCGTCCGGAGGTGCGTGGCTCGACGAGGAGGTAGCCGGCGACGTGGCGGAGCTCGTGGACTGCTCAGATGCTCTCGAGGGGCGCGGTGGCTACGACTACGGCGAGCGGTGGCGACGGGCGCGTTCGGGCGGTCGGGAGAGAGAGAACCAGGGGAGGGGGAGGAATGAGAGAGTGGGAGAGAGGTGCGGGGCGTCGCGTGGCGTCGTCCGGTCCATCCAGAGCGACGAGGGGAGAGGCAGGCAGGCAGGGAGGGAGGTGGCGTGGCGCGGTGGCGCGCGTGCGCGCCGGGCACGCTCCCCTCCCTCTGTCGAGGACGAAGACGATAGAGGAGGGGGCGGGCTGGGCCACCTGCTGGCTGGGCCGGCCTGCTGCTGGGCTGCACAGGGGGGAGCCCCAGGTAAGCTTCTCCTTCTTTTATTTTTTTGTTTTCCAAATTTTCTGACATTAGTTTTGATTTAATAAAATACTAAATGAATTTATTACCTTATCCCAATTTTTGCAGGAGCTAGATATAATATTCCAGAGCTCCTTTATAAATGGCATAATTTTTGGACCATATTCCATATATATAGCAATATATTTCCAATGCAATTATTTATCGAATTAATCCAAATGGCCAAAATAAATATCCATGAGCTCCTAAAAATATTGTTTTGATTTTTAGCTCTGTCCAATATTTTCAGAGAGCAACATGAGCATTTTCTTGGACCCTTTTGGAGAAATTTTTATTTGGGTCATTTTAAAAAATGATTCTGAGGGTTCCACCAATCCTCATTTCAAATTTAAATGAAATTTAAACATGATGCACAAATGACTAGCTAGTCTAGGTCATACCAGACTAGGGATGTGACAACTCGCCCCCACTTGAAAGAATCTCGTCTCGAGATTCAGGGGTCGATAGAAAGAAAGTGGGGTACTCCAGTCGAAGACGATCTTCTCGCTCCCAAGTAGCTTCTCTCTCGGAATGATGAGACCACTGAACTTTGAGAAACTTGATGTTCTGACGTCGAGTGACACGCTCTACTTGATCAAGAATGCGAACCGGGTACTCTCGGTATGTGAGGTTATCTTGGAGATCAAGCGTTTCGTGGTCCACTCCGCGGATGGGATCCGAGAAGCAAGGCCTGAGTTGAGAGACGTGGAAGACATCATGAACTCGAGAAAGATGTGGGGGTAGTTCCAACTGGTAGGCAACCTCTCCTTGTTTAGCGAGAATGCGAAAGGGACCAATGTAACGAGGAGCCAACTTGCCCTTGATACCGAAACGATGGGTACCCTTCAAAGGAGTAACCCGAAGGTAAGCTTGGTCGCCAATTTCATAAGTCATATCCTTATGATGACGATCGTACTGGCTTTTCTGACGAGACTGGGCTGTTTTCAAATTCTCACGAATGATGTGAACTTGCTCTTCTGCCTCCTGGATCATGTCCGGTCCAAAGAATTGTCTTTCACCGGTTTCTGACCAGTTCAAAGGTGTCCGACATCTTCGTCCATAGAGAACCTCAAAAGGAGCTTTCTTGAGGCTGGATTGATAGCTATTGTTATAAGCAAACTCGGCAAAAGGAAGACATTTCTCCCAATCCATACCGAATGAGATAACGCAAGCTCTGAGCATGTCTTCGAGAATTTGATTGACCCGTTCCACCTGACCACTCGACTGAGGGTGGAAAGCGGTACTGAAGGAAAGATGGGTTCCCATGGCAGTTTGGAAACTCTCCCAGAAATGAGAA
This sequence comes from Triticum dicoccoides, assembly GCF_002162155.2. Lineage (NCBI taxonomy): Eukaryota > Viridiplantae > Streptophyta > Magnoliopsida > Poales > Poaceae > Triticum > Triticum dicoccoides. Next base: position 126,123,976 of record NC_041385.1, read on the forward strand.
GTGAAAAGACTGCCACGGTCTGAATTGATCTCTAGTGGAACACCATGAAGTGATACTATTCGAGAAATATACAAGTCAGCGAGCTGACTAGCAGTGATATTTTCTCGAACAGGAAGGAAGTGAGCCACTTTGGAAAGACGATCAACGACTACGAAGATAGCGTTATTCCCTCTCTTGGTCCTGGGAAAGCCGATGATGAAGTCCATACCAACTTTATCCCATTTCCATTCAGGAATAGCTAAAGGCTGAAGGGTGCCAGCAGGTCTCTGATGCTCTGCCTTAACGCGACGACAAACGTCACATCTAGCAATGAACTCAGTGATTTCTCTCTTCATCCTAGTCCACCAGAACCTCTGGCGTAGGTCCTGATACATCTTAGTACTACCGGGATGAATCGTGAGAGGAGATTCATGTGCCTCCTTAAGAATCAACTGACGAAGATGTTGCTTCTTGGGAACCACCAAGCGATTCTCAAAGAAAACAACACCACGATCATCCATAGAGAAACATCCACCAACTCCCTTCTTAATGTTTCTCTTGATCCGGGTAATCCCTGTATCATGCTTCTGGGCTTCTATGATAAGATCCACAAGGGTAGGTTTCGCCACCAAGGTAGAAAGGAATCCGTGAGGAGCAATGTGAAGATTAAGCTTACAGAATTCCTCATGGAGAAGTGGTTGGCCTTGCTGCAACATGAGATTGTTGCAATAGGATTTATGGCTTAGCGCATCAGCCATGACATTGGCTTTGCCTGGGGTGTAGGTAATCCCTAGATCATAATCTGTGATCAACTCCAACCAACGTCTTTGCCTAAGGTTTAGGTCTGGTTGGGTGAAGATATACTTGAGACTCTGGTGATCAGTGTAGATCTCGCAACTTTTACCAAGAAGGTAATGTCGCCAGGTCTTGAGTGCATAGACTACGGCTGCAAGCTCTAGATCATGTGTAGGATAATTCTCCTCATGTGGATGCAACTGTCGAGATGCATAGGCAATCACATGATGATCCTGCATAAGAATGCAACCTAGTCCCTGTCGTGAGGCGTCGCAGTAGATAATAAAGTCTTCAGTGAAATCCGGTGGCACAAGTATGGGAGCAGAAGTCAGGCGTCTTTTCAGTTCCTGAAAACTGTACTCACACTATGGGGACCACTCGAACTTTTTATCTTTCTTGAGAAGTTCCGTGAGGGGTTTGGCTACTTTGGAGAAGTTTTCAACAAAGCGGCGACAATAACTGGCTAGCCCAAGGAAACTCCTAACTTGTTTGACTGTTTCAGGTGGAGTCCAATCGAGAACGGCCTTGACTCTCTCGGGATTGACAGCAATGCCCTTACCAGAGATTACGTGGCCTAGGTAGGTCACTTCTGGCAACCAAAATTCACACTTGGAGAACTTGGCATAAAGGCGGTGCTCTCTGAGTTTTTCTAAAACAAGTCTAAGATGTTCGGCATGCTCTTCCTCGTTCTTCGAGTAAATAAGAATGTCATCGAGGTAAACCACGACGAACTTATCTAAGTACTCCATGAAGATCGAGTTCATCAGGCGGGAGAATGTAGTTGGAGCGTTAGTTAGACCAAAGGACATGACGGTGTACTCGTACTGGCCATAACGAGTGACAAAAGCTGTTTTGGGAATGTCCCCGTTTCTGATTTTGATTTGGTGGTATCCTAACCTCAAATCCATCTTGGAGAAGACTGAGGATCCAGCGAGCTGGTCATACAGGTCGTTGATCCTGGGGAGCGGATACTTGTTCTTTATCGTGACCAAATTAACGGGACGATAATCTACAACCATCCGGTCCGTACCGTCTTTCTTCTTAACAAAGAGGACGGGGCAAGCCCAAGGAGAAGAACTAGGACGGATGAAACCCTTTTGCAAGGACTCATCAAGTTGTTTCTTAAGCTCGGCTAGTTCTAAGGGTGCCATCTTGTAAGGTCTCCGGGAGATTGGAGCTGTTCCTGGGATAAGATCTATGACAAACTCTACTTCTTTGTCAGGTGGAACACCTGGCAGTTCCTCTGGAAAGACATCCAGAAAGTCACGGACTACCGGGATATCTTCAAGGTCTGGAAGAGGGCTGGCATTAAGAGAATAGAGCTGACGCTTTGCAACTCTAGTGGAGACGGTGACTATCTTGCCAGATGGGTGTGTAAGCTGAGCAGATCTTGTGTAACAATCAATCTTGGCATGATGAGCTGTCATCCAGTCCATACCCAAGATGATGTTAATATCTGAGGACTTGAGGGCTACAAGTGATGCAAGTAATACAAGTCTATCAACAAGGATTTCGTTACCATGGCTGATTCTGGTGGTCTGCCATCTAGACCCTGGGGTTTGGATTTCAAGCGGAGTTGGCATATCGCAAAATGACATGTCGTGCAAACGAGCATAGCCTTCAGAAATGAAGGAGTGAGATGCTCCAGTATCGAATAGAACTGATGCTGGGTGACAATTGACAAGGAGTGTACCAAGAACGACATCTGGATCATCATGAGCGTCTTTAGCTGAGACGTGATGCACACGTCCACGTTCAGTGGGAACTGACTTGACACTGATCATCTTGCGTGATGGCTTAATACAGCCAACAGTCTTCTCGGGCTGGGGTGGAGCATAACTAGTCTGAGAGCAATCACGTGCATAGTGTCATGGCTTCCCGCATGTGAAGCAAGTCCCTGAGGTTGGACGTGGACCCGCACTGACAAACGGTCTACCAGTAGGCAAAGGTGGAACATACGACTGAGCTGGGGAAGGCACCACATAGGATGGCCTCGGTGTATATCCGGAAGGAAGAGCAGAGTTTGGAACCCAAATCCGGCGCTTCTGGGAACTAGAGCCAGAGGAAGATCCCAAATTACGGGTGTGCTTACGAGACTCCTCGTAAGTGAGCTGAGCTGTCTCTGCATTCATGGCCTTGTTCACAAGGGCTTGGAATGTATCACAATGATGCAGGTGGAGATCACGACGCAACTTGGGGTTGAGACCCTTCCGGAACCTAGCCTGCTTCTTGGCGTCCATGGACACTTCTTCTGTGGCATAACAGGCAAGGTTCTCGAACTCTCTGCTATAAGCATCAACAGCCATGTTACTCTGGGTGAAACTGCAGAACTCTTCTCTCTTGCGATCAAGGAGGGCCTGGGGAATGTGATGCTCGCGAAAAGCCTCAGTGAAATCTCTCCAGGTAGGAATCTGGCCAGCTGGAAGCATAGCCTCATAGTTCTGCCACCAAAGACTAGCAGGACCTTCCAGGTGGTATGTGGCAAAGGTGACCTTGTCATCTTCAGCTATGCTCGCGGAAAGCAGCTTATGAGTGATGCTACGGAGCCAGTCATCTGCATCGAGTGGCTCGATGGAATGATGAAAGGTAGGTGGGTGCAAACGAATGAAGTCATGAATGGTAGCAGACCCTTTGAACTGATGTGCGGTGTTCTCCTCGATACGTGCCAACAAACGGTTAGACTCACGCTTGTTCCTCTCCATTTCTAACATGAACTCTGCCAACGAAGGCTGGTCGGGAGGATCCTCATCCCTAGCATCCTCATGGTTCCGGCTACGAACAATAGAACTTGATGACATCCTGAGAAACGAAAACCAGGGACGGAATCAACATTAACTATAGGCTGTAGAATGTAGGACAAGGAATTAGTATCTCTCGAACTCCTGGGAAAATTCCGGCAGCATAACGGCAGTAAAATGCTCAGAATGAGACATCCTACTAGAAATGGGGTGGTAACATACTCATCATCATCACTCAAGGTTCGGAGGTAGTACTAAACAGACTACACCGGAAATACTCAAAACTGGGGTATGACTCTGATCAACCAATCCTATGGGACTACGGAGTAGTAACACGTGATCCTGATAGACGGAAGAGAAGCCTAGTTCCTTAATCCCGTCGGAAAGATAGGACGACTCAGATCGGAGGGTCATGAGGTATAAGGAGTAAAGAGAGCCTTACGTTCCAACCCACAATCAATTCCCTTACATAACTAAAGATTTTCTATACTCAACTTCGACCGGTTTGGCTTGGTAATCCTACAGGCAGCCTGGCTCTGATACCAGCGCTGTCAGGACCCCGACTCGATGCCACATCGATCCAGCATGTAACACCTCATATCACTTTGCGGCCTCACGCACGGTATCCCCACGGGTGTCGCCTTACCTTTGCCCGGGACCGTTTGCGCCTTTTGGCACACGTATATGATGGTGTCGCTAGCATCCATATGATAAAGAGCCCGGGTTGACATGGCTAGTTGTAAACCCAAAGTGGCACTAACCTACAGGGACAGGCATCCATGACCCAGCATCGAACGTGTCGGTCATCAGCGAGTGAATCCAGGCTGTAGCACTGGGCTAACAGGACTCCGGTGAACCGGGCTGTAGCAGGCTAACAGGACTCCGGTATTCATCGCGTGACATTTCCCCGAAGGGACAGACACAGGATCGAAGAAGGACACATGCCGGCCAGCCTAAGTGTTCCGGAGCAGTAGCAAGCTACCAGGGCTCAATGGAAGCACTAGGAGACATTTCCCGGTAAGAGAGGCTACTAAGGATAAACAACTAGATAGCCAGATCCCACACATAGCAATACACATTACACGTACGCATAACATGCAAGTATGTGCTGTACAACATGGCATCACAGCATAACTCAACAACTTATATAGATAAAGGCTCAGAAGAGCCATCACAGCATTATTACAAACAGGGGTCACATGACCCAACAGTCAGAGCAATCAAGCAACAAGCGGAAGCATTACATGTCTGAGTACAGACATCTATAAATGAAAAAGGCTGAAAGCCTAACTATCTACAACGTCCGCTCAAGATCGTAGCTGAGGTACTAGCTACTAGTCGAAGTCCACGAGAACACTAGTAAGACCGAAGTCTCCGCTGCAAAAACATAAATAAAGCAACATGAGTACAAAGGTACTCAGCAAGACTTACATCAGATCCTATCATACATGCATTTGTATCAAGAGGGTAACGTGGGGTTTAGTTGCAGCAAGCCAGCTTTGACTCTGTGGCTATCCTGTTCTACGACTACCAGAAACTCTAGAGGTGAAACAACATACACGAGTCCACTAATCACCACACAATACACTATTATGGATTCATCCCCGTCTCCCTACGAGAAGGCCATCCATAGCACTCACACTTGTCTTGAGCATTTTATAGTATCCACTTCAAGTTGTCTATGTACCATGTAAGCATCCAAGAAGTCCATAACCGCGGACCCGGCTATTCGAATAGATCATGTTAACCCTGCAGGGGTGTACTTCTTCACACACGCTCTCGCCACTTACCGCCATGTACACGTCATGTATCTCGGCAACCTTCAAGCGGAAGCCTGGCGAGGGTGTCGGCCACGACCTGACTAACCACACAAGACTCTAGTCCAGGTTTATCGCCTATTCGGGTTCCACCCGCAAGGAGATCCGGCCGGGGTGTCGCTTACGGCCCCAAACGATGTGTACAGGGTTCCCGAGCCCACCATCCGGGTGCCACTCGGTGCACCAGGCCACGTGTGCCTAGTCTGTCCCAAGCCCACCCTGCCGAGTGCCACTTGGTAGAAAAATAGCACTACCTACAAACACCAGAAACTAGTTGCGACTCCTGGACAGAGACCAAGTTGGTTAATAAGTCGAGAGGGGTCGAGTTACCGGAACCCAATGTGTGGTAGTATCGAGTCATTGGACAACATACATAGAACTCAGTGCCTAAGGACGGTTCCAATGAGACAACCCACCATGTACTCCTACATGGCCTCTCACCGCTACCTTTACCAAATCGTGTTCACACACTTCACTCTCAGCATCAGAACATATCGTGACACTCCAATTCATTCCCAATGAACCAGACCTGACACCACTCTAAGCAATAGCAGGCATAGCATGGTAGGAACACAACATGGCTCAATCAACTCCTACACATGCTAGTGGGTTTCAACTATTTACTGTGGCAATGACAGGTCATGCAGAGGAATGGGTTCAACTACCGCAGCACAAAATAGCAGATGAATCGTTGTTTGTCCTAATGCAATAACTGAGAACAGGAGCGAGAGAGTAGGGTTTTATCGAAATGAACAAGGGGGTTTGCTTTCCTGGTAAATCGACAGAGGAGGCACTGCTTCACAGACAGGTACTCTGGAACGGTCTCCGGAGCAGGACCTATCGAGAAGGAACGGTGCCGGCAATCAATACACAATCATATGCAACAATATGATGCATGAACATGGCCTGTAGATGTGATGCTGTTTGAGCTAATGCAACTAGTAAACATTTGGTTTGAAGTCCATTTGAACCAAAGGTTCAAATGCAATTCTAAATTAAGTCTCTTAATGTGCCATAATGTGTTTTCTCATATTCAGCATGTATAAGCTGGTTTGTCATGCATGAAACTAGTACAGATGGAAAGATTGCATTTTTCTGTTAATTTTTCATATATAAATTATTTTAATCTGAGCTACGGTTGAATTGTTATGAATTTTTGAAGTTTAAATCAATTTCTGGAATTTCCTGATTTAATTTAAATCCAGAAATTATATATTGCGTCAGCATGACGTCAGCACGACGTCAGCGGTCAACTGCGGCTGGCTGGGGTCAAACCTGACGTGTGGGGTCCACACGTCAGTGACAGGGGGTTAAACAGGGTTAGTTTAATCCTAATTAAAAAGATTAGTGGCGCTGGGGCCCACTGTCAGTGTCAGGGGGTTAACTAAGCGGTGATTAGCACTAATCTAACTTAATTAGCCGGGGGGGTTAGTTAGCTGGGTTGACCCGGTCAATCCCGCCGGCGTTTAGCCGCCGGCGAGGCCGAACGCGGCGGAGGGCTCGGGATCGCCGTTCCGGCGACCATTCGGGCGGCGGAGACCACCCACGCGAAGCCCAGGCTCGCGCGCATCCAGTGGTTCATGCGGGAGGCTGCGGGGGCGGCGGAGCTCGCCGGAGCAAAGCTCGGGGCGGCCGCCGGAGTTCGGGTGAGGCGCGAGCGGGTGCTGCAGGGCATGGCAGGAGCTGCGGGCGGAGGCGTTGGCCTTCTGGGAGGCTACTGAGCGCGGTGGCAGGTGCAGGCACGGGCTGCGGTGGCTCTGGCCACGACGGCGAGGAGCTGCGGCGGCGATGGCTTCGCCCATGGTGGTAGCGACGGCTACGACACGGAACGAGGGGGAGAAGAGAGGGGAAACATGGAGATGTTCACGGCGATCACGCAGAGCAGCACAGCGGGGTCGGGGGAGACCTGGTGACGGCGAATCGACGGCGGCGAACGGCGGAGCCCGAGGAGGAAGACGATGGCGATGGCGGCGATGGAGGCCGTCCGGAGGTGCGTGGCTCGACGAGGAGGTAGCCGGCGACGTGGCGGAGCTCGTGGACTGCTCAGATGCTCTTGAAGGGCGTGGTGGCTACGACTACGGCGAGCGGTGGCGACGGGCGCGTTCGGGCGGTCGGGAGAGAGAGAACCAGGGGAGGGGGAAGAATGAGAGAGTGGGAGAGAGGTGCGGGGCGTCGCGTGGCGTCGTCCGGTCCATCCAGAGCGACGAGGGGAGAGGCAGGCAGGCAGGGAGGGAGGTGGCGTGGCGCGGTGGCGCGCGCGCGCGCCGGGCACGCTCCCCTCCCTCTGTCGAGGACGAAGACGACAGAGGAGGGGGCGGGCTGGGCCGCCTGCTGGCTGGGCCGGCCTGCTGCTGGGCTGCACAGGGGGGAGCCCCAGGTAAGCTTCTCCTTCTTTTATTTTTTTGTTTTCCAAATTTTCTGACATTAGTTTTGATTTAATAAAATACTAAATGAATTTATTACCTTATCCCAATTTTTGCAGGAGCTAGATATAATATTCCAGAGCTCCTTTATAAATGGCATAATTTTTGGACCATATTCCATATATATAGCAATATATTTCCAATGCAATTATTTATCGAATTAATCCAAATGGCCAAAATAAATATCCATGAGCTCCTAAAAATATTGTTTTGATTTTTAGCTCTGTCCAATATCCTCAGAGAGCAACATGAGCATTTTCTTGGACCCTTTTGGAGAAATTTTTATTTGGGTCATTTTAAAAAATGATTCTGAGGGTTCCACCAATCCTCATTTCAAATTTAAATGAAATTTAAACATGATGCACAAATGACTAGCTAGTCTAGGTCATACCAGACTAGGGATGTGACATTATTCTACACATTTATATCATTTTTGGGACTAACCTACTAACCGGAGGCCCAGCCCATATTGCTATTTTTTTTGCCTATTTCAGTATTTCGAAGAAAAGGAATATCAAACGGAGTCCAAACGGAATGAAACCTTCGGGGGCGTTATTTTTGGAACAAATCTGATCCGAAGAGCCTGGAGTGCAAGTCAAGAAAGCTCCAAGGGCCCCACGAGATAGGAGGGCGCCCCCCTAGGGGCGCGCCCCCCTATCTCGTGGGCCCCTCGGGCGTCCACCAACGTACTTCTTCCTCCTATATATGTCCACGGACCACGAAAACATCCAAGAGCACCACGAAACACAATTTCCACCGCCATAACCTTCTGTATCCGCGAGATCCCATCTTGGAGCCTTTGCCGGCACTCTGCCGGAGGGGGAATCGATCATGGAGGGCTTCTACATCAACACCATAAGCTCTCCGATGAGTTGTGAGTAGTTTACCACAGACCTACGGGTCCATAGTTATTAGCTATATGGCTTCTTCTCTCTTTTTGGATCTCAATACAATGTTCTCCCCCTCTCTTATGGACATCTATTCGATGTAATCTCTTTTTGCGGTGTGTTTGTCGAGATCCGATGAATTGTGGGTTTATGATCAAGTTTATCTATGAATAATATTGGAATCTTCTCTGAATTCTTTTATGTATGATTGAGTTATCTTTACCAGTCTCTTCGAATTATTAGTTTGGTTTGGCCTACTAGATTGATCTTTCTTGCCATGGGAGAAGTTTTTAGCTTTGGGTTCAATCTTGCGGTGATCTTACCCAATGACAGAAAGGGTACAAGACACGTATTGTATTGTTGCCATAGAGGATAACAATATGGGGTTTATATCATATTGCATGAGTTTATCCCTCTACATCATGTCATCTTGCTTAATGAGTTGCTCTGTTCTTATGAACTTAATACTCTACATGCATGCTGGATAGCGGTCGATGTGTGGAGTAATAGTAGTAGATGCAGGCAGGAGTCGGTCTACTTGTTATGGACGTGATGCCTATATACATGATCATGCCTATATAACATCATAATTATTCGCTTTTCTATCAATTGCTCGACAGTAATTTGTTCACCTACCATAATACTTATGCTCTCGAGAGAAGCCTCTAGTGAAACCTATGGCCCTCGGGTCTATCTCTTATCATATTTGCTTTAAATCTACTTTTATTTGCATCTTTACTTTTCTGCATCTATATCACAAAAGACCAAAAATATATTTATCTTATCATACTATCTCTATCAGACCTCACTTTCGTAAGTGACCGTGAAGGGATTGACAACCCCTTTATTGCGTTGGTTGTGGGTTCTAAGTTTGTTTGTGTAGGTGCGTGGGAATTTTGAGGAGCCTCCTACTAGATTTATACCTTGGTTCTCAAAACTGAGGGAAATACTTACGCTACACTTTGCTGCATCACCCTCTCCTCTTCGGGGAAAACCAACGCTAGCTCAAGACGTAGCAAGAAGGATTTTTGGCGCCGTTGCCAGGGAGGTCTTCGCTCAAGTAAAGACATACCAAGTACCCATCACAAACCCATCTCCCTCGCATTTACATTATTTGCCTCTCTTTTTCCTCTCCCCCACTTCACCTTTGCCGTTTTATTCGCCCTCCCTTTCCGAATCTCCTCCTCTCTTTTCGCTTGCTGTTTTTCTGTTTGCTTGAGTGTTGGATTACTTGTTTCCATGACACAAGATAATACCAAGTTGTGTGACTTCTCGAATACCAATAATAATGATTTCCCTAGTACTCCGATTGCTCCTCTTAATGATGTTGAGTCTTGTGAAATCAATGTTGCTTTGCTGAATCTTGTTATGAAAGATCAATTCACCGGCCTTCCTAGTGAAGATGCCGCTACTCATCTAAACAATTTTGTTGATTTGTGTGATATGCAAAAGAAGAAAGATACGGATAACAATATTGTCAAATTAAAGTTATTTCCATTTTCACTTAGAGATCGTGCTAAAATTTGGTTTTCGTCTTTGCCTAAAAATAGTATTGATTCTTGGAACAAGTGCAAAGATGCTTTTATCTCTAAGTATTTTCCTCCCGCTAAGATCATCACTCTTAGGAACGATATTATGAATTTTAAACAACTTGATCATGAGCATGTTGCCCAATCATGGGAAAGAATGAAATTGATGCTTCGCAATTTCCCTACTCATGGTTTGAATTTATGGATGATCATACAAAATTTTTATGCCGGTTTGAACTTTGCCTCTAGAAATCTCTTAGATTCGGCCGTGGGAGGCACGTTTATGGAAATTATGTTAGGAGATGCTACAAAATTGCTTGATAATATTATGGCTAACTATTCTCAATGGCACACCGAAAGATCTTCTAGTAAAAAGGTGCATGCTATAGAAGAAATCAATGTTTTGAGTGGAAAGATGGAGGAACTTATGAAGATGTTTGCTACTAAAAATACCCCTCTTGATCCAAATGATATGCCTTTGTCTTCCTTGATTGAGAATAATAATGAATCTATGGATGTGAATTTTGTTGGTAGGAATAATTTTGGAAACAATGCCTATAGAGGAAATTTTAATGCTAGACCGTTCCCTAGTAATCCCTCTAATAATTATGGAAATTCCTACAATAATTCTTATGGTAATTTTAATAAGATGCCCTCTGATTTTGAGAATAGTGTGAAAGAATTTATGATTCTCAAAAGAATTTTAATGCCTTGCTTGAAGAAAAATTGCTCAAAGTTGATGATTTGGCTAGGAACGTTGATAGACTTTCGCTTGATGTTAATTCTCTTAAACTTGGATCTTCTTATCCTAAGCATGATATCAATGAGTCTCTCAAAGTAATGAGAATCTCCATTGACGAGTGCAAGGAAAGAACCGCTAGATTGCGTGCTAAAAAAGAAAGCTTCATAAAAGTGTGTTCTTCTAGTCTCCATGAAAATAATGATGAGGATCTTAAAGTTATTGACGCATCTCCGATTAGATCTATGTTTTGCAAGATGAATTTTGATGATTACGGGAGTGATGATGAATCAACTTTGCCTAGAAGGCGTCCCAAAAATTCGGAATCTTTAGATCGTGATGCTAAATTTGGAAAAAGAGAGATTGGAGAATCTTCAACTTCTAATATTGAACCTACTATCTCGGATATCAAGGAATTTGATTATGATAATTTCTCTTTAAAAGGTTGTATTTCCTTGTTGCAATCCGTTGTTAATTCTCCTCATGCTTATAGTCAAAATAAAGCTTTTACCAAACATATCGTTGATGCCTTGTTGCAATCTTATGATGAAAAACTGAATTTGGAAGTTTCTATACCTAGAAAACTTAATGATGAGTGGGAACCTACTATAAAGATTAAGATTAAAGATTATGAGTGTTTTGCTTTGTGTGATTTGGGTACTAGTGTTTCCACGATTTCGAAAACTTTATGTGATATTCTAGGTTTCCATGATCTTGATGATTGCTCTTTAAATTTGCACCTTGCGGATTCCACCATTAAAAAGCCTATGGGAAGGATCAATGATGTTCTTATTGTTGCTAATAGAAATTTGGTTCCCATAGATTTTATCGTTCTTGATATAGATTGCAATCTTTCTTGCCCTATTATTCTTGGTAGACCTTTCCTTAGAATGATTGGTGCGATTATTGATATGAAGGAAGGGAACATTAGATTCCAATTTCCTTTAAAGAAAGGCATGAGCACTTTCCAAGAAAGAAATTCAAATTACCTTATGAATCTATCATGCGTGCTACTTATGAATCAAGTGCCAAAGATGGCACTAGTTAGATCTATCCTTGCTTTTACGCCTAGCTAGGGGCGTTAAATGATAGCGCTAGTTGGGAGGCAACCCAATTTTTCTTTATGTTCTTTGCTTTTGTTCCTGTTTAGTAATAAATCTTGCATCTACTTTCTGTTTAGATGTGTTTTTATCTTTTAATTAGTGTTTGTGCCAAGTAGAACCTATAGGATAAGCTACGATGATAGTTGATTTGATTCTGCTGAAAAACAGAAACTTTGCACTCACGAGAAAAAATTCAATAAATCACAGAAACGTGATTTTGCATTCTATTTTTTCTGATGATCAATAGACAAATTTTCCAGTACGTCCTATTTTGGTAGGATTTTTAGAGTTCCAGAAGTTTGCGTTAGTTACAGATTGCTACAGACTGTTCTGTTTTTGACAGATTCTGTTTTTCGTGTGTTGTTTGCTTATTTCAATGCATCTATGGCTAATAAATTAGTTTATAAACCATAAGGAAGTTGGAATACAGTAGGTTTAACACCAAAATAAATAAAGAATGAGTTCATTGCAGTACCTTATGTGGTGGTTTTGTTTTCTTTCACTAACGGAGCTTATAAGATATCCTGTTGAGTTTTGTGTTGTGAAGTTTTCAAGTTTTGGGTAAAGCTTTTATGGATTATGGAATAAAGGGTGGCAAGAGCCTAAGCTTGGGGATGCCCATGGCACCCCAAGATATTCAAGAGTAGCCAAAAGCCTAAGGTTGGGGATGCCCCGGGAAGGCATCCCCTCTTTCGTCTTTGTTCATTGGTAACTTTACTTGGAGCTATATTTTATTCGCCACATGATATGTGTTTTGATTGGAGCGTCGTGTATTATATTAGTCTTTTCTTGTTAGTTTACCACAATCATCCTTGCTGGACACACCTTTTGGTAGAAGCCTATTTGATTAGAATTTGCTAGAGTACTCTATGTGCTTCACTTATATCTTTTGAGCTTGATAGTTTTTGCTCTAGTGCTTCACTTGTATCTTTTAGAGCACGACGGTGGTGTCTTAGTTTTGAAGAAATTGCTAGTCTCTCATGCTTCACTTATATCATTTTTAGAGTCTTTTAGAACAGCATGGTATTTGCTTTTGTTACAAAGTTGGTCCCAGAATGATGAGCATCCAAGTTGGGTATAATAAAAACTATCATAGGAAGTGAATTGGATGCTATGATCAACTTGATACTTGATAATTGTTTTGAGATATAGAGGAAGTAATATTAAAGTCATGCTAGTTGGGTGATTATGGTTTTCAAGAATGCTTGTGTTGAAGTTTGTGATTCCCGTAGCATGCACATATGGTGAACCGCTTTGTGATGAAGTTGGAGCACAATTTTATTTATTGATTGTCTTCCTTATGAGTGGCAGTCGGGGACGAGCGATGGTCTTTGCCTACCAATCTATCCCCCTAGGAGCATGCGCGTAGTGCTTAGATTTTTTATGACTTCTAAATTTTTGCAACAAGTATATGAGTTCTTTTGATTAATGTTGAGTCCATGGATTATACGCACCCTTTCACCCTTCCACCATTGCTAGCCTCTTTTGTGCCGCGCAAATTTTCGCCGGTACCATACATCCACCATACTCCTTCCTCAAAACAGCCACCATACCTACCTATTATGGCATTTCCATAGCCATTCCGAGATATATTGCCATGCAACTTTCCACCGTTCCATTCATATGACACACATTACTTGTCATATTGCACTTTGCATGATCATGTAGTTGACATCGTATTTGTGGCAAGGCCACCTTCATAATTTTCATACATGTCGCTCTTGAATCATTGCATATCCCGGTACACTGCCGGAGGCATTCATATAGAGTCATATTTTGTCCTAGCTTTGAGTTGTAAATCCATAAAAGTGTGATGATCTTCATTATTAGAGCATTGTCCTTGTGAGGAAAGGATGATGAAGGCTATGATTCCCCCACAAGTCGAGATGAGACTTCGGACTTTACAAAAAGAAAAAAAAGAGAAGAGAAAAAGAAAAAGAAAAAAAAAGAGGCCAAAAAAAGGCCAAAGAAAAAAGAAAAAAAAAGAAGAAGAGAAAAAGAAAAAGAAAAAGAAAAAAATGAGAGAAAAAGAGAGAAGGGACAATGCTACTATCTCTTTTTCCACACTTGTGCTTCAAAATAGCACCATGATCTTCATGATAGAGAGTCTCATATGTTGTCACTTTCATGTACTAGTGGGAATTTTTCATTATAGAACTTGGCTTGTATATTCCAATGATGGGCTTCCTCAAAAGTGCCCTAGGTCTTCGTGAGCAAGCAAGTTGGATGCACACCCACTAGTTTTCTTTTGTTGAGCTTTCATATATAGCTCTAGTGCATCCGTTGCATGGCAATCCCTACTCACTCACATTGATATCTATTAATGGGCATCTCCATAGTCCGTTGATACGCCTAGTTGATGTGAGACTATCTTCTCCTTTTTGTCTTCTCCACAACCACCGTTCTATTCCACATGTAGTGCTATGTCCATGGCTCACGCTCATGTATTACGTGAAAGTTGAAAGAATTTGAGATTATTAAAGTATGAAACAATTGCTTGGCTCGTCATCGGGGTTGTGCATGATTAAATACTTTGTGTGATGAAGATGAAGCATAGCCAGACTATATGATTTTGTAGGGATAACTTTCTTTAGCCATGTTATTTTGAGAAGACATGATTACCTTGATTAGTATGCTTGAAGTATTACTATTTCTTATGTCTTTATGAACTTTTATTTTGTATTATTTGGATCTGAACATTCATGCCACAATGAAAGAAAATTACATTATGAATTATGCTAGGTAGCATTCCACATCAAAAATTCTATTTTTATCATTTACCTACTCGAGGACGAGCAGGAATTAAGCTTGGGGATGCTTGATACGTCTCCAACGTATCTATAATTTTTGATTGTTCCATGCTATTATATTACCCCTTTTGGGTGTTTATGGGCTTTATTCTACACATTTATATCATTTTTGGGACTAACCTACTAACCGGAGGCCCAACCCATATTGCTGTTTTTTTGCCTATTTCAGTATTTCGAAGAAAAGGAATATCAAACAGAGTCCAAACGGAACGAAACCTTCTGGAGCGTTATTTTTGGAACAAATCTGATCCGGAGAGCCTGGAGTTCAAGTCAATAAATCTTCGAGAGCCCCACGAGATAGGAGGGCGCCCCCCCCCCTAGGGGCACGCCCCCTGTCTCGTGGGCCCCTCGAGCGTCCACCGACGTACTTCTTCCTCCTATATATGTCCACGGACCCCGAAAACATCCAGGAGCACCACGAAACATAATTTCCACCGCCATAACCTTCTGTATACGCGAGATCCCATCTTGGAGCCTTCGCCGGCACTCTGCCGGAGGGGGAATCGATCACGGAGGGCTTCTACATCAACACCATAGACTCTCCGATGAGTTGTGAGTAGTTTACCACAGACCTACGGGTCCATAGTTATTAGCTAGATGGCTTCTTCTCTCTTTTTGGATCTCAATACAATGTTTTCCCCCTCTCTTGTGGAGATCTATTCGATGTAATCTCTTTTTGCGGTGTGTTTGTCGAGATCTGATGAATTGTGGGTTTATGATCAAGTTTATCTATGAATAATATTGGAACTTCTATGAATTGTTTTATGTATGATTGAGTTATCTTTACAAGTCTCTTCGAATTATCAGTTTGGTTTGGCCTACTAGATTGATCTTTCTTGCCATGGGAGAAGTGTTTAGCTTTGGGTTCAATCTTGCGGTGATCTTACCCAGTGACAGAAAGGGTTACAAGACACGTATTGTATTGTTGCCATCGAGGATAACAAGATGGGGTTTATATCATATTGCATGAGTTTATGCCTCTACATCATGTCATCTTGCTTAATGCGTTGCTCTGTTCTTATGAACTTAATACTCTAGATGCATGCTGGATAGCGGTCGATGTGTGGAGTAATAGTAGTAGATGCAGGGAAGAGTCGATCTACTTGTTATGGACGTGATGCCTATATACATGATCATGCCTAGATAACATCATAATTATTCGCTTTTCTATCAATTGCTCGATAGTAATTTGTTCACCCATCGTAATACTTATGCTCTCGAGAGAAGCCTCTAGTGAAACCTATGGCCCCCGGGTCTATCTCTTATCATATTTGCTTTCAATCTACTTTTATTTGCATCTTTACTTTTCTGCATCTATATCACAAAATACCAAAAATATATTTATCTTATCATACTATCTCTATCAGATCTCACTTTCGTAAGTGACCGTGAAGGGATTGACAACCCCTTTATTGCGTTGGTTGCGAGTTCTCAGTTTGTTTGTGTAGGTGCGTGGGACTTTTGAGGAGCCTCCTACTGGATTGATACCTTGGTTCTCAAAACTGAGGGAAATACTTACGCTACACTTTGCTGCATCACCCTCTCCTCTTTGGGGAAAACCAACGCTAGCTCAAGACGTAGAAGGGGAGAACACTTATACCTTGAAATTTAGTAAGGGATCATCTTATAATGCTACCGCCATACTTAACGCGGTTGATGTAGTCGAACATCTTCTCGAATCAACCGATCAAGTACCGAACGTACGACAGCTCCGAGTTCTACACACGTTTAGCTCGATGACGTCCCTCAAACTCTTTATCCAGCAGAGTGTCGATGGAGTCGATGAGTTCCGTCAGCACGACGACGTGATGACGGTGTTGGTGATGTGATCCGCGCAGGGCTTCGCCTAAGCACTACGATGATACTATCGGAGGAGTAAACGGCGGAGGGGGGGCACCGCACATGGCTAAGATAATAATTGTTGTTCTTTGGGCTGCCCCTACCCCCGTATATAAAGGAGGAGGGAGGAGGAGGCCGGCCTAGAGGGGCGTGCCATGGGGGGAGCCCTACTACTACCAGTCCTAGTAGGATTCCCCTTTCCTTTTCCGAAGTGGCAAAGAGGGAAAGGGAGAGGGAGTAGGAGAGGGAAATGGGGGCGCCGCCTCCTCCCCTAGTCCAATTCAAACTCCCATGGGGGGCACCCCTTATGGGCTGTACCCTCTGTCTCCCGTGGCCCATATAGGCCCACTACTTCCCCGAGGGGTTCCGGTAACCTCCCGGTACTCCAGAAAACATCCGAAATTTCCTGAAACTATTTCGGTGTCCGAATGTAACCTTTCAATATATCAATATTTACCTCTCGACCATTTTGAGACTCCTCGTCATGTCCATGATCTCATCCAAGACTGTGAACAACCTTCGGTCACCAAAACACATAACTCATATAATACTAATCGTCATCGAACGTTAAGCATGCGGACCCTACGGGTTCGAGAACTATATAGACATGACCGAGACACCTCTCCGGTCAATAACCAATAGCGGAACCTAGATGCTCATATTGGTTCCCACATATTATATGAAGATCTTTATTGGTCGAACCGCAATGTCAACATAGCTATTCCCTTTTTCATCGTTATGTTACTTGCCCGAGATTCGATC
This sequence comes from Triticum dicoccoides, assembly GCF_002162155.2. Taxonomy (NCBI): domain Eukaryota; kingdom Viridiplantae; phylum Streptophyta; class Magnoliopsida; order Poales; family Poaceae; genus Triticum; species Triticum dicoccoides. Next base: position 126,141,397 of record NC_041385.1, read on the forward strand.
ATCGGTATCTCTATACCTAGTTCAATATTGTTACCGGCAAGTCTCTTTACTCATTGCGTAGTGCATCATCCCGTAACTAACTCATTAATCACATTGCTTACAAGGCTTTATATGATGTGCATTACCGACAGGGCCCAGAGATACCTCTCCGATACTCGGAGTGACAAATCCTAATCTTGATCTATGCCAACCCAACAAACACCTTTAGAGATACATGTAGGGTATCTTTATAATCACCCAACTACGTTGTGACGTTTCATAGCACACAAGGCATTCCTCCGGTGTCCGGGAGTTGCCTAATCTCATAGTCGGATGAATATATATTTGACACGAAGAAAGCAGTAGCAATAAAACTGAACGATCATTATGCTAAGCTAATGGATTGGTCTTGTCCATCACATCATTCCACTAATGATAGATCCCTTTATCAAATGACAACTCATGTTCATGGCTAGGAAACTTAACCATCTTTGAGCAACGAGCTAGTCTAGTAGAGGCATACTAGGGACATGTATTTTTGTCTATGTATTCACACATGTATCAAGGTTCCGGTTAATACAATTCTAGCATGAATAATAAATATTTATCATGAATAAGGAAATATAAAATAATAACTTCATTATTGCCTCTAGGTCATATTTCCTTCACACACATGGAACTCTCTACAAAACCGTGCCAAGTTTCTATGGTTACAATTGAGAGCGACTACTTCTGGCTCGAAAAGATTTCTCTTCAGTCGGTTTTCCCTCCACCATTTGATATGCATCCAACGGGCCCATAACCTTCTTCTTCCCCCAGGCCCAATGCGATCACACACTACAGCCTTGCCGCCGGCAACATCACCGGTCATTCCTCTAACACACCTCCACCTGAACCCTATAACCCGCCGCATCCTACGTGTCCTCCGTCGACGATGCCATGACAATTTGCGTCGTCCCTGCCTCCGTCTTGTCCTAGCTCTACATCTTGGAGACAGTCGCGACAGGCAGTATCACCTCCATCTCGGCCTTAGCGCCGTCTCACCTACTTCTTAGTCACATGTCAACTAACGTGGATGAAAATTCCAGTCAGCTAATAAATAGCAAACACAGTTATAGTTACAAGAAATTACTTCGCTTATAAGGTGAAGGGTCTCAAAAGAATTTAATTACACCCTCGCTGTAAAATTTGTCGATCAGGATGTTGACTCTTCCAAGGGTTGATTATGAACCAAAAGTTTCATATAGAAATAGGAGATTACAACCAAGAACCAAGAAAAAAAGCATATAAGGAAGCTATCACACCGTACCTCTCCAGCTGAATTTTGGTTTTTGCACAAATTGTACAACTTCGGCCCTTTTGGGGAGATGTCAAATTACCAAGTCCCTCATTATATCATTCGGCTTAGGACGCATACAAAACTATAGAGTTATATATGTTAGGCAAAAAGGGATTAAATCAAATAAAGCCACTCAGGAAAAGGGCCATGAAAAGATTTCACGTCCACTAAGAAAAGGTAAATGAATTGAAACAATTTTCTGAAGGTACAACTTGCTATTAATAAGACCATTCTTGTTTCTATTAGCAAAGAAAAAAAGGTGACGTAGTTTGAGGCTAAGCTCCAATTACAAAAGGCTTTGCCTTTTGTGGGAAGAGATGAAAAACCCATCAGTCGCCATCATATTGGACTACCCTAGCAAAAGCTAGGTCAGACATGCATAAGCTCCTTAATTCTGTAAATATCATTTTCAGTCCGGAGAAATACGTTTTGGCTCTCTGGTGTAGTGTAGGTGCAACTTATACGGGAAAATAGTAATTCCAAGAAAGATGAAGAAGTTCTGAAACATTTTCAGAAACAAACTTGACCTTCAATTGTATTCGTATAAAAAGTTTTGTTAAGAAAAAACTCCCATTGCCTTTAGTGCAAAAAAAAACAAGGACTAAAAGCATGAATATTACCTTGTATATAGTGCTGATTTTTGATCCACCTAGAATAGCATGAAAGTCATTCATTGACAAAAACATAATTTTATAACTTTTTTCAGAATTGCTATTTTTCTTCCCATATAGGGTGCTCCTACACCCGAGAGCCAAAGGTGCTTGTCCCTGCTCTGGGGTGCAAGTGCACCTGATATGATGTTTTTAGTAATTCCAAAAAGAGTCAAAAAAACGATGAAACATTTTGGTAAACAAAGTTGACCTTCTATTGTATGAAAATGTCAAATGAAGGCCCAGCTCCATGGAGGCCTTAATTGAAAACTATGAAATTCAGACTTTCCAGTTCTAAAAAATTATGAAAAAAATACACATATACCTAGAGACAAAGTGTACATGTGTGTAATTTTTCATGTCAAAATACGAGGGCTTCAGAAAGACAATTTTGTGCATTTTAAGCATATGTACTGTTGATCCTCAAAGTCTACAATTTTGTGCAGCTCGAATTTTAAGGCTATTCATCCTATAATTTTACACAGATACACATTATATCCTTGTAAACATGTATATTGAGTTTTATATTTTTTTACTTTAAAAAATTGATTTTTTTTAAAATTAAGCCCTCTATGGAATTCAGTCTCCAAAATGCCATACTCTGTTGTATTTGTGTAAGAAATGACATTCACGGAATTTTTTTTGAAAAAAATCAACAATATATACAAGTCATCATTCACGTTTTTCGTCGTCGGATTTTTATTTTCCGAAGTCCATGGGACATTTTTTTCTTGGCATCACAGAAGGTCAAATTTGTTTTCAAAAATGTTTCAGAACTTTTTATGTTTTTTTGGAATTACTTCCCACATATGTGCTCACACCCGAGTACTATGGCATTTCCCAAGTTCTGTCCAGATAAAAGAGGTTTGTGCATAAAACACATCACTCTTTTAACCCCCACGCAATCATGGCTGCTTTATTTTTCGTTGTGTCAAAATAAATGTATTAGAAAATCAGTTCATAATACACTGAATCGGTTATCTCAAATATCCTCATACCTCGATCAATCGGATTTGGAGATTCTCACATGTTCATTCAGGCAAAGCAGAATAACATTTCTGAATTCTCAATTCTAACTGGAATTTCCTTTTTCTATCCTCCCAAAAGGCAGACATTTGTTAAGATGAAAATGCCAAGACATCCAGGATTTTTCTCCCCGGTGAGAGAAGCACTTCAGAACTACTCCCTCCGTTCGGAATTACTTGTCTTGGAAATGGATGTATCTAGAACTAAAATACATCTAGATACATCCATTTTTGCGACAAGTAATTTCGAACGGAGGGAGTAGTTCGTTTTCCACCTAATCTGCTATTCCACATGTTCTGCTCTTATCCAGTTTTCCGTTAAGTTACAAATACAGCTTTCTGAATTTTCAGAACACTGAGAAGAAACGAACATCTTGGATTTTTCAATAGCAAATGTGGCCAAGAGAATCGCATGTTTTATTCAGGCGAAGCCGGAGATCATCCCCATTTCCATTAACGAAACATCAAACCATCACCAGTGCGCACGAATCGATACGACACACACTCTCTCTAGCAGACGAGATCAAAAGACAGAGAAACCATCACTCATCATCACAGGAAACTCAGTACCCACTCAGCCACTCAAACTCTGCTTCGATTCGACGCGCACACAATGCATACCAGCTCAGGCAACCTGGACCTGGATGGTCTTGGGCTTCTTGGGCTCGGGCGGCGGCAGCTTCTCGACGGTGACGGTCAGCACGCCGTCGCGGCACGCGGCGGAGATCTTCTCCATGTCGGCGTTGCCGGGGAGCATGAACTTGCGCATCAGCTTGCCCATGCGGCGCTCCATCCGCAGGTACTTGGCGTCCTCCTTCTCCTCCCTCCTCCGCTCGCCGCTGATGACCAGTACCCGCTCGTCCTCCACCTGCACCTGGATGTCGCCGGAACCCAGCCCCGGCATGTCCACCACGAACACGTACGCGCCCGGCAGCTCCTTCACGTCCGCCGGGGTGGCTGCCATGGCGCGCGCGTCCCGGACGTAGGCACGTGTAGGGCCCTGCTTCTCGCCGGCGGCGACGCCGGCCTCGCCGTCTGGGATGTCCAGCAGGTGCTGCAGCGCCGTCATCATCGGGTTCTCCAAGCCGAACACCATGCCCGCCATTCTCGCTCGCTGATCTCGAGCTCGGTCGATCTCCTCGGGTTGGACTTGCGTTGGATTACTTGTTGAATTTTGTGGAATGCTTTGGTGGGGATGCGATGGCGAGGCGGAGGGAGTTTATGTAGGTCGCCGTTGGCGGGGAGTCTGGAAGGTAATGGAAACTTCTGAAATGTGGTGGAACGAGCGCGGAGCAGTCTTCGGCCGCTGAGGAGAAAGTTCTAGACGTTCGACCTTCGGAATTGTTGTGCGGTAGCCTCGGGCCCCACATGTCATTCGGGGCAGCAGAGAGATATCTTTTTCCAGGACTAGGATACGCATAGGGAGATTTTCGTTGTGAAAGAAAAACGGCATACCGAGATTTTTCCTAGGAGCAAAGGGACTTTTATTCAAAACTATTACTACATTATTGTAGTGTCAAAAACGTCCTTTAACTTGTACTCCCTCCGTTCCACAATGCATGCCTTCCATTTGTCAAAATATAGATGTATCTAGACATAATTTAGTATATAGATACATCCATTTTTGAACAAATGGAAGTCAAGTATTTTGGAACGGAGGGAGTACATATTATTCTCTCTTCTATAAAGCTAAGGTACGTCATTGGCGTACCCTTAAAAAAAACGTCTTTTAATGTAAAAAATGCTCCAACACTACGCTATTGTAAAAAACACTGTTATATTAGGGACAGAGGGAGTAGTAAATGTTGCATGTGCGCCAGGCACGTGTTTAGAATAATAATCATATGGAAATACTAAGTACCGAACGTCAGTTTTCTGAATTGTCGTCCAAATGCTTTCGTAGCCGTCGCCTGAATCTTGCCGTGCTCCTCATGCCACGTCGTCACGAGCGAATGGTTCGCGTCAGGCTGCGGTCGCCTGAGCGCCTTATCCACTCGCAGCTCCACCGCTTTCCCTACCACCCATTCCCCACCCCACCCTCCACAGTCTACTATCTCTCGTCGTCGAATTTGAAGCCGAGACGACCGGCGTTGGGCAGGCGGGACGGAGGCGAAGCCCGTCTGGCAGTCGGAGTTATGTCGGGCGGCACACGAGTGCAGTGTGTTGGTCGGGCGAGCGTGACCTCGAGGAGCAACACGTTGCGACCTCCACGCTGTAGGGCGGGAATCGACACCTCTCCGACCGCCTCCACGCCGCCGGGCTGGTAGAGGAGGACGGGGACCAGCTGGCCGCCGTCAACGACGGGAATATGCATGGTGCCGGGCCTGTTGCCATGGTGACCCTCCTCGCCGTCCTGCACTCGACGCCCATCATGGAGATGTCGCCATGACCCTTCTCCCTTGTGATTGAGGCACAAAGCAGAGGAAGATGGGGAAGAATACGACGTGGTGCCCATGGCCTTCATCGAACCCGACGACGAATCGTCACTGAGCGTATTCACTCATCCATTTTTCTCTCTTTCATGCTACTACTGATGGACGCATAGTGGCCATTGACGAGATTTTTTGGTCATGTTATGTGTCATTTTAGTTCGATAAAACTCATAGGTAGGAGTAGATGGCATTTTTACGGTGTTTTTCTTTTCTTTTGGTAAGCTCCACATTGTGTGTGTATTTAGTTCCCTAACACCTTAGTGATGGCAGTTTTCATTTTCAGTAACCATGTCATCATTTTCGTCAAATGAGGTGATCAGCATGTATGTGTCAAGCTATTTTTTGCTTTTGTTTTGCTTCACATACATGTATTTATAGTTCATAGTTCTGCTCTAATTTTCCTAATCATGGCAATTAAGTATGTGCATAGGTGGCTATTTTTTTAAAATTATCATGGCATCTTTGTGTGTACAAGAATTGGGGTTCAGACTATATCCATGTTGTCGGCAATAGTTATATTAATGTTTTGACATGTAAACTTAGTTTTGTTTGCCATGATAACTATAGTTATTTTGTGATCGCCCACAAGTATAGGGGATCACGATAGTCCTCGAGGGTAGTATTTTACCTAATTTATTGATTCGATACAATGAGAGCCAAAGAATATTTATAAGCCTTAACAGTTGAGTTGTCCATTTAACCAAGCATGAGAAGCCACTTCTGTGCAGCAATTTATTAGTAGCATAGTAACATGATAACAATGATAGCAGTAGTAATGGTAAAAATAGCAGTAATAGCAGTTTTGTGGCAATTAGATCAGCATCGGTTGGATCAGCAGCAGTAATAGTAACTTGAGCAAAGACAATATTGTAAAAGCGTAGGTATGGATTAGTGATAGATATTCAGACGTAATTCATAATGTAACGGTCACAACCTAGAGCGACACACAATGACTCTAATTCATCAATCGTATGTAGGCATGTATTCCATATTTAGTCATACGCGTTTGTGATAAGAACTTGCAAGACATCCCCTCTCGTGGAAACGGAGTCCTAATGGAAACTAAGGATAATTACGGTGCTCCTTTCAATAGAGAACTGGAACAAAGTATTAGAACATAGTGAATACACAAACTCTTCAAATTACAGTCATCTCCGGACAGTATCCCAATTATTCTCACTTTGGAGATCTATGGATCGAAACAATAATAGGTTCATATAACTTGCAGATAGGATCATGAACTCAAATATATTCATGCAAACATAATAGATTAAGATCTAAAAATCATGGCACTTGGATCCTATTGAAAAGCATTAAACATAACAAAGTCATAGCAACATCAATCTCAGAACATAGTGTATACTAGGGATCAACCCTAACAAATTGACTCGATTACATAAAGATTCTCATCCATCTCTATCCACCTCCAGTATGCCTACAATGGAATTACTAACTCCCGGTAGTGAGCATCATGAGGTTGTCAATTGGAGAAGGGTTGGTGATGACAACGGTGATGAATCCCTCTTGGCGGAGACTCGAACGGACTCTAGATCAGGCTCCTGGTGAAGAAGAGGAGGTGGCGGCGGCTCCATATCATAAAATACGATAAAACTTTATCTCTGATTTTTTTTCTCAGGAAGACGATATATGTAGCTTGGAATTAGGTCAGACGCCCACCCGTGGGACCCATAAGGTAACATGGCGCGCCCTTGCCTTGTGGGATGCTGGTGGCCCATCTCTGGTAGATCTTCACACCAGTATTTTTTATATATTTTAAAAAAATCTTCATGAAGTTTTGTCCAATTCCAAGAACTTTTATTTGGGCACAAAAATAATACCGTGCTAGTTCTGCTGAAAAGAACGTTAGTCTGGGTTAGTTTTATTAAAATCATGCAAATTAGAGTCCAGACCAAATGGCAAAGTGTTTGGAAAAATGGACACATGGAAGACCTATCATTTTGCCATGGCAAATTTAACATGTGTTTTTTGATACGATAACTTATGGTGTTTTATCGTGGAAACTAGAATATACTCCCACCATGGCAATTTGAGATGTGTTTTTTCTTCATGGCAAATTAAGCATCATTTTCACTACTAGTTTTGGAGTTTTTCACATGCCAATTAACACTTGTCATGGCAACTTTAAGATGTGTTGGCATGGCAATATTTTTAGATGTTTCTTACAGTGTGTTTTGACATGGAAAATACAATACACGTTTTTGCCATGGCAAATTAAGATGTGTTGCCACAACAAGTTTGTAGTTTATAGCAACTTAAGATGTGTGTTTATCATGCCAAATTAAGATCAGTTTCTGTGACTAGTTTTGAGTTTTTTTTACACGACATTTCAACACTTTTGCTATGGCCACTTCAACATGTGTTGCCATGGCAGTTTAGAGTGTTTTACGGGATGTTTTGACATGGAAACTAAAATATATTTTTTGCCATGGAAATTTAAGATGTTTTTGCGATGTTAAAAGACGTTTTTTGTAACACTCTGGATGTCTTGGCAATTGAAGCTGTGTTGCCACGAAAAGTATGAAGTATATGACAATTTAAGATGTGTTTTTGACACGACAAAATAAGATGAGTTTTTGCAACAAGTTTTGAGGTTTTTTCATACGATATTTCAACACTTTTGCCATGGCAACTTTAACATGTGTTGCTATGACAAGTTTGGAGTTTTTATGGTGTGATTTGACATGGAAACTAAGATATATTTTTTGGCATGGAAATTTAAAATGTGTTTTTGCCATGTCAAAAGACATTTTTTGGTAACACTCTGAACGTCATGGCAATTTTTTGACATCATGGTAATTTTGCATTTTTTTCCAGATCATTCACATGGAAATTTTTAGAAACATTTGTGTCTTATAAACCATAACAAGTATAGTTATTTTAACTTTAATTATCTTCATTCCCATGGAAAATTTTAATTTTCTTTGTCATGGCAAATTTTACATTTCTAATTTGCCATGGAAAATTTACCTTTATTCACTAGTGTCGGATGGTCCTAACGCGACAGTACAATCAGAGACACTTCGACGAAACCGTGTGCGGTGCATTAATTGCAAACGGTGGTGTAAGAAAATCGTAAAAAATGATACAGAGTGTTTGTGATGGCGGAGACATCAAACACGATTCGTATTAGAGTTGCGTGTGCGATTCATACTGGTGTATTGTTAGGGTGAATATCTGGACTCGGGCATGCACACCAGGCATCTCAGGCGACCTGGACCTGGATAGTCTTGGGCTTCTTGGGCCCAGACGGCGGCAGCTTCTCGACGGTCATGGTAAGCATGCCGCCGCGGCATGTGACAGAGATCTTCTCCATGTCGGTGTTCTCTGGCAGCACGAACTTGCGCATCATCTTGCCCATGCAGCGCTCCACCCGCATGCATTTAGCGTCCTCTTTCTCCTCCCTGCGCCGCTCACCGTTAATCACCAGCACTCGCTCGTCCTCCACCTGCACCTTGATGTCGCCGGATCCGAACCCTAGCATGCCGACCAGGAACACATACGCGCCTGATAGCTCCTTCACGTCGGTCGGGGTGGCCTCCATGGCACGTGCGTCGGGCCCGGCTTCTTGCTGCCGGCTGCACCGGCTCCACCAGCCTCGTCGTCTGCGATGTCCAGTAGGTGCTGCAGCGCCGTCATCATCGGGTTCTCCAAGCCAAACACCATTCTCGCCATTCTCGCTCGCTGATCTTGAGCTCCATAGATCTCCTCGGGTTGGACTTGCGTTGGATAGCTTGTTGAATTTTATGGAATGCTTTGATGGGGATGCAATGGCGAGGAGGAGGAGGGAGTTTATGTAGGTCGCCGGACACGGAGAGTCTGGAAGGTGATGGAAACTTCTGAAAGGTGGTGGAATGAGCGCGGAGCAGTGGGGAGTCCTTCGGGCATCGACGGAGAAAGTTCTAGATGTTCCACCTTCGGAATTGGTTCGCGGTAGCTTTGGGCCCCACATGTCATTTGGGGCAGCAGAGAAATATTTTTTCTGGGATAGCCATAGATCCTTTTGAAAAAAAACATACATAGATTTTTTTAGGGGCAAAGGACTTCTATTCAGAACTAATGAACCAAAAAATGTATTTTTTTGCGAGATTAGTGAACTAGTAAATGTTGCTTTGAGACCAATCATCATGAGGGTGTGGCTAGATGTTAGGCGACTGAGATTTAACATAAATTCCATGCGAGATCCTATGAATATAGCATCGATTGAGACATAACTAAGTCTCAGTCGACTAAGACTTAACAACAATGTGATGCCTCGGGAAATGTAGTGATACACAAATAATTAAACTACCTACTATATCCATTTCAAAATCTAAGACATTTTGGTAGGTTAAACAAATCTACCGAGATGCCTTATATTTCTTATATTCTAGAATGGCGGTAGTACCTACTTAGAGCATCTCTAACAGACCTCTTATCACGCAGAGTTTTAAAGTCATTATAAGGGCTAAGAAACACGTGTTTTTAAGGACCAATTTTAGCTACAGCCGAACAAATCCCATATAATCAACCCGTAAAAAGAAATATTCTCTAAATATACCTCTGTCCTCTTCCTCAGGCCCTTCCCATCTCCACCTCCATCCCAAATAAATCCAAGCTGCAGTGCACGCTCCAACAATCCAAACCCACCGAAACCACCGCACGCTCCACGGATCCTCCTCGTGCTCCGCTCGCGAACTGCCTCCATGAGCGCAAACACCCCTCGCCGAAGATGCGCATCTAGTGATCCGAATAGAGGACGGGAGGACCGATGAGGTGCAAGATCCACCCATAAGGGAACGCGCTCAGCGTGTGTGCCCCTACCTCCGTGATCGCGTCCTCGTGCTCATTGCCGAGTGCAACCGGGCCGGGGCCAGCAGTGGTACCGGCTGCAGCAGCCGAGGCAGCTTGCTCACGCACGGGCGCACATCGTTGCCCTTCGCCTTGCTCTGACGTAGCAGCACCGATGCTCCGACGTGTGTGCGTAAACGTCTTCCTTCCACGGCCACAACTACTGTCCCATGCTACTCTTCTTCAGCACATCGCAAGTCGGCCCCGCCACCCGCTCCGGAGACGACGAGCCCCGGGAAAGCGAAAGGGAGAAGCCCTTGAGGGAGTCCTGGACTAAGGGGTCCTCTGGCGTCCGAGCTATTCGATATGGCCCAGACTAATGGGCCGTAAAGATGAAGGAAGAAGACCACCTCCCGTGTCTGGTTGGGACTCCTGTATGCGTGAATGGTAAGATTAGGTGTTCGGATATACTGTTTCCTTTCACTGTACACCGAATCTATACAACCCTAGGCCCCTCCAGTATCTATATAAATCAGAGGGTTTAGACCGGAGGCAGGATCATCATGTTCATAGGCTAGACAAGCTAGGGTTTAGCCATTACGATCTCGAGGTAGATCAACTCTTGTAACCCCTATACTCATCGAATACAATCAAGCAGGACGTAGGGTTTTACCTCCTTTAAGAGGGCCCGAACCTGGGTAAACATTGTGTCCCTTTGTCCTTTGTAACCATCGATCCTTAGACACACAGCATGGGACCCCCTACCCGAGATCTGCCGGTTTTGACACCGACATTGGTGCTCTCATTGAGAGCTCAGTTGTGTTGTCAGCAAAAGGATTGATGGCGTGCCTCTTCATTAACAATGATACTATGTCCAGGGAGACTTTTCTCCCTGGACAGGTCTTTGTGTTCGGCGGCTTCGTGCTACAAGCCGACTAGACCGACCGCCTCAAGCAGGTCGACAGCTCCGCCCCTGGTCACCAGATCAGGTTTGGGAACTTGAACTATGTCGCGGATATCCGAGGCGATCTGATCTTCTAGGGGTCCGCGGCCTCGAATGCTACTCCCCACCCTCATAAAGCGGGCCCTTCAGATCCGATATCATATCCGATCCAGGGGCCAATGCTCACAACTACCTCGGCCTTAGATCCGGCACAGATCGCGTTTTCCGACGACTAGAGGATCATTCCTTCCGAACTCTCTTTTATCAGGGAACTCTCAGCCGGAGACCCAGACGCGATCGCGCCATCAGAGTCAAATGAAATTCTCCCAGTCACCGGAGAGCCGGACTCGTCTCTGGAAGATAACTCCGAATGGTTGAGGTCTGCGCCCCCGGACTCGATCAAGGGTCCGGCCTCGTAGATCCGCAGACTCCCATCCAGCTTTCGCTTTTAGACGAAGCGCTGGGCTTAATGCAATCTCTCGCCATTGCGGAAATTTTGTCTCCAAACTACACCCAGCACAGGCTGGGGGCTGAGGTCGGGGAATTTTACACCCCACCCATCACCCACTTAATATCCACTGTCAAGGATTTAACCGACATGCTAGACTACGCCTCCGAAGACATCGACGACATGGACGATGATGTCGACGCAGAGCGAAGCCAAAACCCTCCTACTACAAGGCGTTGGACGGCCACTTCTACCTACGATGTATACATGGTGGACACTCCTGAGGAAAAGGACGACGATGGCATTCAAGATCCAGGCAAGGACAAGCCCATCGACGAACCACCAAAGCACCAGCGTCAGCGGTGCCGCTCACGATCGCGTCGGGCAAAGGATAGCACTGCCGGCACCGGAGACAATTAAACCTCGGACAATGCCGAAGACCACCCCGTCGAGCCCACGTCTGAACAGGACGAGAGGAAGGAGGGTCAGTACAACCCCGAGCATGCTGATCACGAGGACTCAGAGGACAACAAGTACTTACCTGCCTCCGAAGAGGATGTGAGCCTCGGTGACGAAGATTTCATCATCCCAGAGGAATCCCTCGAACAAGAACGCTTCAAGTGATAACTCATTGCCACTTCACAGAGCCTCAAAAAGAAACAGCAGCAGCTTCAAGCTGAACAGGACAAAACGGCCCACCACGCTGAACACTAGCCCGCGCCACTTCGCCGCAAAGGCAAGGAGACAGCGGCACCGGACTACACTTACGACCTATGTCAGGACCTGGCCAATAAAGTCGGTCAGACCAGATCAATCTATGGATCCAGAGGACATGCCCCGGCACGAGATGACGGCCACCAAACCTGGCACGATAAACATCATCAAGTTCGAGGTCAGCACCAAACACATATGTCATCCGAACTGCGTCGCGATGTAGCCATGTGTAGAGGTGCCGCACACCCTATGTGCTTTACCGATGAAGTAATGCAGCACCAATTTTCGAAAGGTTTTAAACCCGTAAACATCGAACAGTACGATGGAACAACATACCCTGCCATCTGGGTTGAGGATTTTCTTCTCCACATTCACATGGCTTGTCGAGATGACATCCACACCATCAAATACCTCCCCTTGAAATTGAAGGGACCAACACGATACTGGTTGAACAGCCTCCCAGAGAGCTCCATAGGGAGCTGGAAACATTTAGAAGATGCTTTTCTAGACAACTTTCAGGGCACCTATTTTTGGCCTCTGGATGCCGACGACCTAAGTCACATAATCCAGCAACCTAGAGAGTCAACCCGCAAACTTTGGAATCAGTTCCTCATTAATAAGAACCAAATCATGGATTGTCTAGACGCCAAAGCCTTAGCGTCCTTTAAACACAACATCCATGATGAATGGCTTGCCCGACACCTCGGGCAGGAAAAGCCGAAAACCATGGCAGCCCTGACAACACTTATGACCCGCTTCTGCGCAGTCGGAGATAGCTGGCTAGCTCGTAGAAGCAACAGTTCCAGCGATCCTGGCACCTCTGAGGCCAGGGACGGCAATGGCCGGCAACGCCGCAATAAAAACAAACATTAGAATAACAACAATGACGCCAAAGACATGACAGTCAATGTCGGATTCAGTGGTTCCAAATCTGGTCAGCGGAAGAAACCTTTCAAAGGCAACAGGGACGGTCCATCCAACTTGGACAAAATCCTCGAGAGGCCCTGTCAGATTCATGGTACCCCCGACAAGCCTGCTAACCACACCAATAAAAATTGCTGGATCTTTAAACAGGCCGGTAAGTTAAATACCGAACATAAGGGGAAGGGGACCTCCAAGTGAGGACAACGATGAGCCCCGTCGGCCGAACAATGGGGGTCAGAAGCAGTTTCACCCAAAGTAAAAATAGTGAACATGATCTACGTCACTCACATACCCAAATGGGAGTGCAAGCGCGCACTAAGGGACATCTACACTGTCGGTGTCAAAACAGGCTGATCTCGGGTAGGGGGGGGGCAAGTTGTATGTCTAAAGACCGATGCTAACTATGAACAAAGGACACAGTGTTTACCCACACTACTAGGAAAAGGCCTACTAATGGCGCACCGGTTTTTCCTATTAATGGCGCACTACCGGTGCGCCATTACTAGCACGCCATTAGAATTTTTTACTAATGGCGCACCACTAGTGCGCCATTAGTATCTGGTATACTAATGGCGCACCTGTCAGTGCGCCATTAGTATGTAACACCATGCGCCATTAGTATGCCTCCCGGGGGGCCATATGTAACCATGTGCTTTGTCACACTAATGGCGCACTCTGCCACGATGCGCCATTAGTATCCTTGGGCATACTAATAGCGCACTCTGCCTTGATGCGCCATTAGTATGAATTTTTTTTTTGCTTTTCTGATTTTTGCACAGGTTACAAAATATATTATTGGACAGAATATAGATAGCAGCACACAGCAACATTAGATTCATCGAATACAATAGAAGATTAGTCTCCGAATACAATTCATCATATTAGTCTCCGAATTCAAAAGACCGAACAAAGATAAAACATTACAAGTCTCAAGACCGCGAGTATGGAGTTTGTCTTCACATTACAAGTCGATATCGATCATCTAAACTACCATCACATAAAAGAGAGTTGTGGTCATCACGATGAGCATCATCGCGATCAAACTGGTCCTCATCCGGTTCCTCCAACGCTCCCTCCTCTCTCCCGCTAGATAGCAGGCATATCTAGATTCGGCCTCCGCCCTAGTGGTGTACCCTTTGTAACTGTTACCGCTGAAATGGTGAACCTGTCTCCGACACTCCTCCCAGTCGTCGTAGACTCCGGGAACCTTACCCTTGTACACGACATACGACGGCATCTCTATGCACAAGCCAAACAACAGATAATACATAAGCAATATGTAAGTATGCAACAAAAGGATCGAAAGAGAAAAGCAAGACATTAATAGCACGATTCATGGTCCTACTAATAAATAGCATCGATTACATCTAAGTTGAACGACTGTCCAAACCAAAGAGACATACGAATTCATTAAAGTTTAATTACAACATGAGCTAATCAATGTTTCAGAAGTACACATCACTACTTTCGACTCGACTCATCGGACAGGAGCGTGGATGAAGTCGCCGTCTGTCGTGATGGTCATGAAATCATGGTTGTTGTCACCCTGCATTTGTAGCGTTTCATCTATCTCACTGTTGGACGGTTGATTCTGACAAAGAACTGCCCCGAAGTATGAAGGACATCTTGATGGATGATGTCCGCAAACTCCGACTGGATGCGAAAGAATTCTTGTCTGAGGTCCGCGTCCTGGACTGCCGACAAGCTCACGGCCCAATCTTTGAGATTATCTGGTAGCAGAAGTTGATGATGGTCCCTTACGATCGCCCGCATGTGATGGAGGGCGTAGTAGGCATCCTTCTGACTGCCAGGCGGCTGCTTGACACAGCAGAACTTCGTATTGTGTGAGAACATGTTCTTGCCGTACTTATGAACTGCCCTGGTGAAGGTGCCTCCAGATTTGGCGTAGCCGGGGAGAACATCATCAAGAACTTTCTTGACATTTGTGTAGTCTATCTTGGAGTTACGGTTCGGGTCGAAATACGTGGACATGGAATATTTCGGGCTTAAGAGGATGAGTGTGCAATGTGTGTCACTGCACAGAACACGGAATGTTAGAAAAAAAGAACAATCAAAATCTAAGAAATCATATGTTACGGGGCTGTTAAGGGATGACTTACTCGGGAAAGTAAGCCACAAGGAAGTTATCCTTATCTGGGTTTGCCAGAATGACGCCTTCGAGGTGTGAACTCGCAACTTGGCGGTCCCCAGCATTGTTCAAGTGCTTGGCACGCATGTAGAAGGGGTCGACTATCACGATGTCCGGGGTCTTGTCTCTAATGTTCCGCATCTCCATACTTAGCGAAAACAGCCGAACAAAGGTGTAGTGCAGCAGATGAAGGTTGAACATAGAAAAGATGTCATCAAACCGCAGGATGATCGTACGCCTGATGTCGCCATCCGCAAAGCCCTTGCCCTCTGGCACCTTGGCCACGAAAACCGGGTATGCCACATCATTCTCTCTCAGACGCCGCTTCTCCAAAGAAAGAACACTGTCGTGCAGACTCCGCATAGCACCGGTTGCAACATTTAGCATATTTGGCGGTAGCATCGCCCTACCCGCCACATGCACCCTCCTCGAGATATCCTTTGGTGAAGGTGGCCCATCCTGAGCACGGATCGAACTCGGTGCCGGCTGGCTCGCACCGGCGCCCTTGTTAGTCTTTCGTTTCTGTCCCTTCTTCTTGATCTCCTGTAATGGGACCGAGTTCTGCTCACAGACCGCTTTCTTGAGCGTGTTGGGGCTGATAATGTTTCGCACCTCAGCTATCTGAGGCTCGGTGGAGGCGGGAGCTGGAGGCGTC
Source organism: Triticum dicoccoides (assembly GCF_002162155.2). NCBI lineage: Eukaryota > Viridiplantae > Streptophyta > Magnoliopsida > Poales > Poaceae > Triticum > Triticum dicoccoides. Next base: position 126,157,443 of record NC_041385.1, read on the forward strand.
TCCTGAGAACTGAACGGCAGACGACGCCTATTGCAATTGGATTTCTCCGCCGTACCAGCTAGATTGCGGTCGTCTTGGTTGGGTTCTTGAGAAAGAGGCCCGCAGAACTCGTCAGCGTACCCATGTTCGGCAAAGTACTTATCGACTTTGGTAAATGTACCGTCGTTGTTGTCGTCGTTGTCCGGATCCTGTGCCATAGGGCTGTCCGGATCCTGTGCCATAGGGATGTCCGACATAGGGATGTCCGGCAGGTCCGGTAGCATTGCGGCATTCTTGCCATGGCTTGGTGCCGGCACGACTGGCAGTCTTGTCTATGGGGTGGTGTCCCCCGCCCCCAAACGAATCTGGCTCTTCGGCCAAAGTAGTGGCCAGTTTACGCAGACGCTGAGGGTCATCTCATCTTCTTCGTCGGCCCCAGCGGGTCGAACCGGAGGTAACAGCTCGTCGCGGCCTAGCAGCACCCGAACCACTTCAACCCTATACACTGTGGGTGGCATCGGATTACCGTGGAACATGCGGTTGCCCGGTTGAACAATTCTGCCCTTGGCGACATCGCCCAACTCGGTTCCCACGAAGTGCAGAAGAGTGCAAGGAATGTCGGCGGTGCCCTGCGAAAACATGTACAGGGCGTCAGGGATGCCCAGTCAAAGGCAAGGAGATGAAGTCATCGGCCGAGAGGCTTAGTTACCATGATGCCGTCGAGCTCGGCTAATGTCGAGGCACCACCAACGGCGGGCATGCAACTGACGGAGGGGGAGCTTGCTGGCGAGGTGCCAGCCAGCGTACACCCGGATGCATTAAGCTCCAATGCCCTTGACAGCGCCGGAGACACGAATACCGCCTCCGCCGGAGACACCAATGGCGCCGCCGCCGGAGACACCAATGGCGCCACCGGAGACACCAATGGCGCCGCCTGCGCGTTGTGCGAGTTGCTGGACGTGAAGCTGGGAACCGGGGGAGGCCCCTGTTGGCCGCCCGCAATCCACGTCGTCAGCCCATGAATCAACGTAGGCACCATGGCGTTGAGCTTCGTTCCCAGTGTTGTTCCACTTTCTCTTGGACAAGCTCCGGAATCCTCGCCACTTGTGCCTTGAGTGCTTCAACCTCGCGCGTCTGGCTTTCCGAGCTGGCCTTTTTCTCCTTCCGCACACCAGCGGTATAGTATGACCCCCATTTTGTGGACAAGCCTTTGCCGGCCACACGACCAGCTGACGTCGTCTTAGTGAGCTTATCCTTGCTTTTCATTATGTTCAACGCCCTATTTAAAGGGCTGTCGAAAGGGGAGCTCTGAGATGACCCCGCGCTACTGCTTTCAGTTTCCTACGAAAGGAACGTGAACCATTTAGAAATATTGGGGATTAGTTAGAGTGCAACCATATGGAGCTAATTACGCGGGGGTGTACTACTTACCGGAACAAGCTCAAGCGCCCTGGTCTTCGGATCCGTGGTAAGCTCCTTTGTTATCGGGTCCTCCTTGTACCGGGCCCTGTCATAGTTCCTGGTCTGCTTGTTACTGCTGTATTTCCCGAAGTGGGGCGGTAGGCCTTTCTTGGCACGCTCCGCGTCCTCCTTGTCCCATATAGGCTCCGCCACTCTGTAACCGCCAGGACCGAGTTTGTGTTCCCCTAAGTTCAACTCCCGCATTTCTTTCCCCCACTGACTTGATTCGGTGGTTGCACTGCTCTCGCACTTTATCTTGAACTCCTTGTAGTCATCTTCGCTCATCAAAGGATATTTCGCCCTGATCTTCTCATAACTATCACCTTTATCAATCATTCTCTTCACCGCGCTTCTCCAAGTAGACAGGGTCGTGCTCATCTTCGTGAGGGCGACACTGTTCACTTTATTCCCTGAGAGGCGTGTGTTTTCAAATTCGGCGGGGAACTTGTATCGTTCGTGCAGCTTCGTGAAGAGGAGGCTGCGCAAATTCCCTCGGTCCTTATGCCTAAGGTTCTCGGTGTTGATCGAGACGGTGCTCTGGAGAATGCACCCGAGCTTAACCGAGTACCCCTTGACTATATGTTTGGGCTCCGTTGGATTCCGGTCGGAGTCCACTTGAGTGAATTCCTCCTTGAGGGTGCGGAGCGCATTCGGGCGCCGGTCCTTCCTTTGCTTCTTCGGTTGGCTACCATCTGTGTGTGCGCCACCATCATCAGTGGTGGCATCCTCGGCGGCACCATCAGTGGTGTCATCCCCGACGCCACTAGGGGTTGTGTAATCAGGATCGGTGTCTTCCGCGGCGTCCTCATAGCGGTGAGGTTGTTCCTCCATCTCCTGGGATAGCTCCCAGAATTGCTTGCCGCCCGAACCACCGGCCTCATCGTTGTGGGCCATGTTTCGCTCTTAGTGGGGAAAAAAGTTTGGTCAAAAAGTTGGTTATTGTCAAGGAACAAGATCATGGTCTCATCATTTAGGGTTTGTCGACACCGAGGCACCCTAAAAGCCTAAGCTTTCATCATTTAGGGTTTGTCGACGTCGAGGCACCCTAAAAGCCTAAGCCGAGGCACCCTAGGTTGGGCCTAATCACTTGGCACTAATCACTTGGCTCTATTGCCACCTATGGTTTAATGCAGCAAGAATGGCGGGGCATTTGATCCTACTTAACTAAGTACTAAGATACCCCGGTCCATGCATTAGTCGCAAGTACCCCATATTTCCTATTTTTAGCAAAGTCATGCTAAAATTTCAGCATGACCTTTGCTGAAAATAGGACATATGGAGTACCCGAATTTGCCAGAACGGAAGTTAATCAACATTCCGGCAAACTCAAGGGCCTCTCGGGGTACCTGCAAATTCATCACGACACGATGGTCGGAGACAAAACCCAGCAAACTAGCAAGATGATCATCATCTTTGCAAGATAGTAGCTCAAGTTTTTGACAGTAGCCTCTGAAGAAAACAGCATTGCAACATTCAAGTTCACAGGATAAAAAATCATCCACATTCACCAACCCACATTATGTTAAAATCCACATGAGCTGTAAACAGACTTAAAAAACCCACATGATGTTATAACTGTATACACTGAACATGATGATACTTGCTCAAGACTAGTATGCTTAGTTGCATTATGACAGACAAAAACTACAAATATTTGTGTTTTTAGTTGAGCAATACAGCGACAGTGTGATAGGCAAGTTTCAGCTGGCAAAGTGTCATCATTCAAACAATAGAGCAGCTAAGCATAGCAAGTGGATAGTTTAGTCAGTATACTAGTACTCTTTAGAAAGCATGAGACATATATTACCTGCAGGAGACTTCGTCGGGGAGTTGCCTGTGCATTGAAAATACAACGAGATCAGCAAAGGATAGTAAGATATATACTGAAATTATCATAACAAAATGCCAGCTACTACCATGGTCACTGCAAATGGGCATCCGCAGGATCAAACAACGCATCCAAGACTGGGCTTAGACTAATATCCTCCTAGCATAATCTGACATCAAGCAATTATTATAAGAACAGTGAAAATGTATGTTCACTGCAAATGAATATGGACCAAATGAATATGGACCAAGTATCCTCTAAAATGCATCTAAATGCAAACTTAGAGATTTGAACATTTGGAAAACCCTAGCTACTTAATTCTCCAACCCCCTTTCCTTGTCCAAATTTCTCCAACCCCCAACCCTAGAGCACATCAGAAGGAAATAAAGAGGGGGGAGAGGGGGAAGCGGCTCGGGTGCTCACTTGGGAGGTCGAGGGCGACTCGGGGCAGCCGAAGCTAGTCGAGGCGGCGCGAATTCGGCGTCGAGCGGTGGCGCTCCTCCTGGGCAGGCCGCACGGTCGAGGGCATCGAGCGGTGGCGGTCCTCCTGGGCGTCCGAGCTCGTCCGGGTCCTCGTAGTCGAAGAGGAAGACGGCGGCGGTCCTCCTAGGCAGGCCACGCGGTGTTGGACGGCGAGCACGTCGAGGGCGCAGGCGGGGACAACTAGGGAGGCGGCGCTGGGCTCGGGGACGGCGAAGGAGGCGAGGGGGCGGCGAGGGGGACGGCGAACACGGGGGGCAGCGGGTGAGATCGATGAGGCATGGGAGAGATTAGAGAGATTGGGGATTTAGTGTGGGGGGAAGCTTTCTAATGGCGCACCACCCACTCGTGCGCCAGAAGTACGACTATTCTAATGGCGCACCAGCCCACGATGCGCCATTAGAATTTTGTTTTAATCTAACCCACTAGCCCTATCTACAAGCTAGCCCTATCTACAACAGAACCCACCCACTAGCCCGACTGGTCAGCACGCAGCACACACACCAAGAGGTCCTGGGTTCAATTCCCAGGCTCCCCAATATTTTTTATGCATTTTAAATGCTGTTTTTTATATTTATTTGTGTTTAAATATGTTCAAACTTGTTTAAATCATAACCGTAATATTTTTATATAAAAACAGTCATAATTCAAAAAAGTGCCCATGAAATTTAAGTGTCCTCTTGATTTCAAAAAGTGTCCATGAAATTTAAAAATATTCATGATATCAAAAAGTGCCCATGAAATACAATCGAGAAATGAAGAGTACGATTTAAATACAATCGATCTTAGCTAGCTATCTATTCACAATCTTCTTGCCCTTCTTTTTCGCAAATGGAGTTCTTCTGTGGAACGGACGTCCTTTAGGTAGGGTGGTCCTGCTTCTTCTTGTGGTGTGTGCTGCTACTTCATCGTCGTCGTCATGTTCGATCTTCGGGTCGCCGTACTTGTCGAAGTCTTGCTCATTGGCTACTCCATCCATTCCGATGATCTTCCTTTTGCCTCTCCTCACGACAACACGACTGGGCTTTGGCGGGTCGGTAATGAAGAAGCATTGGTCCACTTGGGAAGCCAGTACCCATGGCTCATTTTTTGCGGTGACGTTTGCGCCCGCGGTCTTGGATTTGGCTTCGGGTATAACCATGGTGGTGAAATATCGGTCTTCTTTTAGGACGCTCTTGGCCCATCTGACACGGAACATCGGCACCTTCTCTCCAGCGTAGCTCAGCTCCCAGATCTCCTCGATCCTTTCGTAGTATCTGTCCTTGTCCTTACCGGTGTAGGATTCGATCGTTACCCCGGAGTTCTGATAACCATCGCTCTTCATATCCTTGTCCTCGGTGTAGAATGTGTAGCCGTTGATATCGTATGCCTCATAGGTCATCAGGTTGTGCTCGGCGCCCTGTGACAAGGCGAATATGAGTTGTTCTTCCACGGAAGAATCCTCATGTAAAGGGTACGACAGAAGCTTATGCTTGAACCAACGCGTGAAATATGAGTTGTGCTCTTTGAGTATATCTCTGTCCATCCTCTGTTGGCCTCGGTCATTGTATGTCTTCTCAATAAAGGTTTTGTGCTCTACCACCCAAGGATCGACCACGTCTATGTGTTGTAGCGCGACTAGGTTTGCTCTTTCAAAGTCGGCAAGTCGACCCTCGAAGTCAACATGCATTTCGCGGTGACCCTCACGGTGACCCCATCCAGCGAGCCTGCCGAGGTGCCTGTTGACGGGCAGACCAACGGGGTTCTCGATGCCTAGATAATTCCTGCAGTAGGAGATGCACTCTTCGGTCAGAAAGCCCCTGGCTATACTTCCCTCTGGACGTGACATGTTCCGAACGTATCCTTTGATGACACCATTCATCCTTTCGAACGGCATCATGCTTTGCAGGAACGTCGGCCCGAGTTGGATGATATCCTCCACGATATGGACCAGCAGATGCACCATAACGTCAAAGAATGCGGGCGGGAAGTACATCTCAAGCTCGCATAGTATCACCACGATCTCTTCCTGTAGCCTTCTGAGTTGCCTCACGCCAATCGACTTCCGAGAGATGACGTTGAAAAAGTTGCATAGGCCAAATAGCGTTTCACGGACATGCGCGTCCATGATCCCACGGATTGCAACTGGAAGTATCTGTGTCATCAGCACGTGACAGTCGTGAGACTTCATCCCGCTGAACTTCTGCTTCGCTGGGTCTAGGTATCTGCTTATCTTCCCCGCGTATCCGTAAGGAAGTTTTACTCCTGGGAGGCAGGTGAAAAACTGCTCGATCTCCTCCTGACTTAGAGTGAAGCACGCGGGAGGGTAGTCATTTCCGGTCTTCTTGGCCTTTTTGCCTTTGCGACGACTTTCTGTGTCCTGCTTCGCCTCATCATCATCATCATCATCATCATCATCATCATCATTAGCGTGAAGCTCCTGCCTGATGCCCATTGATTTCAAGTCTACCCTTTCTTTCGGACCATCTTTGGTCCTCTCTGGCATGTTCAGTAGGGTACCAAGCAGACTCTCGCACACGTTCTTCGTGATATGCATGACATCAAGGCTGTGAGGCACACGGTGGATCTTCCAGTACGGCAAGTCCCAGAAAACAGACCTCGTTTTCCATACCTTCAGCAGCGGCTCTGGCGCCTTTCGCTTCTTTCCCGGCTCTGGCGCCTTTTGCTTCTTTCCCGGCAGTGGGCAGTCTTTCCAATTTTTCAACAGCTCGTCTATTTCCTCGCCGCTCCTCGTACACGGGTGTTTTCGGGGTTCGGTTTCACCATCGAACTGATCCTTGCGTTTCCTCCACGGGTCATCATCGCCAAGCCACCTTCGATATCCCATGAACACGGTTTTCGAAGACCCTGGATCTCTATCTAGCTGGCGATACGTTGTGTCATCCATGCACCTTACGCATCCAGAAAATCCGTGGACTACCTGCCCTGTGAGATATCCGTAACCAAGATGGTCGTGCACCGTCGTGAGCAGTGCGGCTCTCATAGGGAAATATTCTTTCTCTGGGGCGTCCCACATATTGGCTGGCGTTTTCCACAGCGTGTCTAGCTCCTCCTTCAGCAGCCCAAGTACAGATTGATGCCGTTCCCTGGTTGTTTCGGCCCTTCAATTAGCATACTCATGTGAATGTACTTCCTCTTCATGCACAACCAGGGGGAAAGGTTGTACATCCACACAAACACAGGCCATGTGCTATGTGTGCTTCTCTGGCTGCCAAACGGATTGACTCCATCGGTGCTCGCGCCCAGCACGATGTTCCTTGGATCCTTCCCAAATTCTGGGTATTCGAAGTTCAACGCTTGCCACTGGCTCGCATCCTTAGGGTGACTCAGCATCTTGTCTTTTTTATTTATCTCTGGATCATTTCCGTCATATTCCCGCTTCTTATCCTCCCTATCCGCGTGCCAACGCAGGAGCTTTTCTACCTTATTGTCCGTGAAATACCGCTGCAGACGAGGAGTGATCGGAAAGTACCACACCGATTTTTGAGGAGCTTTCTTCCTCTTCTTGTATCGAGTGACGCCGCACACCGGACATATGGTAGACTCTGCGTGCTCGTCCCGATAAATGATGCAATTGTTCATGCACACATGGAATTTCACGTGCGGTAAATCCAAAGGACACACGATTTTCTTTGCCTCCTCGAAACTGGTCAGGCACTTGTTCCCCTTGGGAAGACGTTCGTGCCAGAATGACATGTTCTCGTCGAAGCATGCGTCGGTCATTTTGTGTTTTACCTTCATCTCCAGAGCCATGAGCGTTACTTTCAGGCGGGTATCCTCGGACCTGCATCCTTCATACAATGGAGTAACCGCATCTATCTCCAGTTGATCCAGCTTGGCTTTCTCTCGGGCGGCAGCTCTTGCGTTATCCGTCTGCTTGCGAAGCAGCTCTTGAATATGAGGGTCCTGCACCCAGCCTCCATCGTCGTCTGCTCCGGCATCTTCATCTTCATGATCATGCCCTTCGTCTTGATCTTCCTCATCATCATGTACGACATCTTCTACATGATGATTGTGTACATCATCACCGTCGTGATCATGTCCTGGAGATTCTTCGTCTTCTCACCCGCCCTCGCCGCGGTGGTTGTCTTGTTGCCCTTCCTCATTTCTTGCCCGGCCCCCATGGACGACTTCATAGTCATCTTCATCACCTTGCCACCGATAGCCATCCATGAAACCACGCAAGAGCAGGTGGTCCCGCACCTGCCCGGAATCCGGGTCCACAATAAGGCTCTTCAGCTTGCATCTTCGACACGGACATCTTATCTCCGTCTCATTCTTTTGAAGCATCTCGGCCTTCGCGGAGCTCAAAAACATATTCACGATGCCTTCGGTCATCGTGCGGACCATGGTCGCCTGCGGGGTAGAGCAAAACGATATTTTAGAACCAAGAAAAAATTTGGCATGACCTTCCCTAAAAATAGGACCAAAAAGAATGCACAGTGCCAAAATTCTTGCCGAAACGGAAATGAATCAACATTCTGGCAAAATATTGGCAAATACAAACATATATGCAACACCACAAACACAAGCAACACCACAAACATACATAGATCTAGCTAGGCCACAAAAAGTGCATGTGCACGTTGTTGGAGCGAGCTAGGGAGAAAAAAAGAAGATCTACATCATGAAGATAGCTTTCCCCTTACTTACCTATCAAAAAAAGGTGATTTCACCACTTAATTTTGATGAATCTATGGTGGAAATGAGGTGAGGAGGAGGAGGTAGCCGAGACAAGCTTGGAGGATGAGTGGAGAGAATGAAGTGGGGAAAGTGAGTGGGTAGGTGGGCTGTCCAAAATATCTTGTTCGTCCCAGGTTACTAATGGCGCACCACCACACAATGCGCCATTAGTAACCATGGTTACTAATGGTGCACCGACAGGTGGTGCGCCATTAGTACTTTTTGCAGAAAAGTAAAAAAAAACATATGTATACTAATGGAGCACTGTGGAAAAGTGCGCCATTACTAGTTTAAACTAGTAATGGCGCACTTTGGCATAGTGCGCCATTAGTAGGTTTGCAAAAAAGTAAAAAAAATATACTAATGGCGTACTTTATTGGTCGTGCGCCATTACTACTTCCAACTAGTAATGGCGCACTTTGCCGTCCATGCACCATTAGTTTGTATGGAAAAATGGAAAAAAAAATCAATAGTAGTGGCGCACTGTGAGCACGGTGCGCCATTAGTGTCTTCCATAATGGCGCACGAGCAACCGGTGCGCCATTAGTATATAGTAGTGGCGCACTACTTGTCTGGTGCGCCATTAGAATCAGTCCTATCTATAGCCCTTTTCCTAGTAGTGCCAGGTTTGGGCCCTCTTAATGGAGCTAAAACCCTTCTACTGCTTGATTATATTCGAAGAGTATGAGGATTACAAGAGTTGATCTACCTCGAGATTGTAATGGCTAAACCCTAGCTCGGCTAGCCTAGCAATGTTCTGATCCTGCCTTCGATCTACCCCTCCAGTTTATATAGACACCGGAGGGGCTTAGGGTTGTACAAAGTCGGTTTTACAAAAAGGAATAACATATCTGTACACTTATACTTGCCATACACGCACATGGGAGTCCCTACCGGACACGAGAAGTAATCTTCTATATTGTATCTTGACGGACCATCAGTCTGGCCCATATCCAATAGACCGGATGCCCGAGGACCCCCTAGTCCAGGACTCCCACAGTAGCGCCTGAACCAGTCTTCGATGACGACGTGTTCGGCATGCAGATTGTCTTCAGCATTGCAAGGCGGGTTCCACGAACAATGTACATCATCTTTCCGTTGTAAAGGAATTGTATCCGACTATTCATAATGAACACAACCCTTAGACGCGAAGGCATGATATGTAAAAATAAGAATAATGTCTCTTACTGACAACTTTTTTTGGCGAAGCGTCAGACTTGACCCCTCAATGTTTTGACCACTTTTTTACATCCCGCGTTCCGTGTTTCGAGGCCACGTCCCATTGGCCCGTCCTGTCAAAACAGAGATCATGCCCACTTAATACATGATTGCTCATCAATAGAATTTGGATAATCCAACCGTTTGTGGCGCACGCTTTTATTGGGAAGGGGCGAGCTTCAAGGCACAAGTGGTGGGGCGGTAGGCATTTTTAGCGCCTATAAGAGGGCAATAGATTTCTCCTTTCCTCCCCACGCCTTCCAGTCCCCTCTGCCTTCCAATCTCCCAAGCTCTCGGCACCCAAAAAAGTCCCTATCTTTCTCACCACCACCACACCTACTCCGACCATGGCCGGATCCGCCTCCAAAGGCAAGTGGGAGGCCTCCTCCGTCACGGAGAAGGAGATTAAATATCTCCGGAGTGCGGGATACCTCTCCGCCAACATCGCGCACAGGCTCCCCCCCGAGGGTCAAGTCATTCCCACTCCGGAGCCCGGCAAACGGGTCATCTTCCTTTCTCATTTCCTTAGAGGGTTAGGTTTTCCACTCCACCATTCGTCCGGGGACTCATGTACTACTACGGGCTAGATTTCCACGATCTGGCCCCAAACTCTTTCCTCCACATCTCGGCGTTCATCATCGTGTGTGAGGCTCTCCTCCGCATCCACCCACACTTTGGCCCGTGGATCAAGGTCTTCAACGTGAAGCCGAAGGTAGTCGACGGGCAGCACGCGGACTATGGTGGAGCTGCGATCAGCAAGCTGCCCAACACCACATGGCCTAAGGGGGCCTTCATGGAGACCATCAAGATCTGGCAACGGGAGTGGCTCTATATCACTGAGCCGCACCGTGCTAAGTGGGCGGCAATTCCGGATTTCAGATCTGGACCCCCCATGAGGCTAGTCTCCTGGACCACGAACGACCATGACTAGGGGTCTTAGACGGAGGTGCAGAATGCGTATCACCAATGTGCTGAGCAAAAGCATTGGTTTAACCAACATGATACAAATTATGCTCTTCCGCCGCATTCTCCCCTACCAGCGCCGAGCTGCCCCCATGCGGGAGTTCGATCGAAAGGCGCCGCAGACTTTGCAACATTTCCTCGGCACCACACATGAGGGAATGTGGAAGCTGCTCTTCAAGGCGAAGAAGAGCTGGCCCATGGAGACCGAAGGCATTGGCCTCAATGCCAAGAATCCGGACACTCCGGTAAGTGCTTGACTTTTCGAAGACACATTTTGTTTATATATTCGGTTGATACAAAGCTCATTAGCCCTTTTTTTAACAGAGCTGGACCAAGAAATCGGAGCGGATTAAGAGTCCGGCTCCACTGCCTGAAGACCCAGTAACTCCTCTGCTGGAGGAGATGCTGGTCTCGGCGCCTTATCAGGCGCCGGAGAAGAATGTCAAGAAGGAGGGCAAGGGGCCCAAGGACGGGCCCCGCCGCAAAGGTCCTCCAGAAGCTGTGTCCGGAGAGATCGAGCCTGTTCAGTTATCGCTTAATCCGCCTCTATCATGTCAAGTCTTTTCTCTGCTTTTCAGCCCTCCATGCGAGATCCCGATTCCCTCTTCTTCGGAGGGGAACTCTCTAGCGTCTGGAGAGGCAGAGAGTGACGGACCGTCTCGCGCCTACTCTCCCCTGCCATGGAGGACACCGAGGTGTTGTCCCAAAGGCCAACTCCTGGCCAAGGAGGAGCGGACGAGACCGTTCCGAGGGTGCATGAGGATAACACCTCAGACGCCATAGAGCGGGCACGGTGGCCCCCATGACCACCAAGGGTGGTGGGCCTCAACAATCCGGGCCCTCACCGAACACCATCCCGGAGACCAGCACGGCTCCGGGTTCGGACCAACACCCCCCTTCAACGCCCCTTCAAAAGAGGAGGGAGGAGCAGCAGCTCCATCGGCGGCCTCTATCAATCCGGAGTTCGCTGACACTCTGCAGGAAGAACTCCAACGTGCATCCATCATGGAGGAGCACCGCACCCTGATGGGTGATGTTATGGAAAAGGTTCAGTTCGTGAAGATCGGACTGACCGAAGCCTTGAACAGCCTACTGACGGGCTTCGAGGTATGTGATCTAATATTCTTTACAAGCTTTTTTTGTGTGTGTATATATATATATATATATATATATATATGTGTGTGTGTGTGTGTGTGTGTGTGTGTGTGTGTGTGTGAGGTGGAACCCATGTGCGGACAGTAGCCCATGAGACTCTGTTCGGATTAGAACAATCCGAATAAAGGATAAAAAAACAAGTATATAATGCGCCGTATATGTTGTTGGATAGGCTTCTATGCTGGCGGCTACTGCCCAGGCCGCAGAGATTGCCGAGCTCAATCGGAAGCTTCGGCTATCCGATGAGGAACTCGACCGCATCAACAAGCGGTTTAACAAAACCCAAGGTATGCGGCATTACAACATACTCGAAAGTTATATGTGTGTTAGTCGTTTAAACTAACTAAAATGTTAAAAATATACTCACAGTTGGCGCAGCCGAGGTCGAGTCCCTCAAGAGCGCCCTCGCCCAAGCCAAGAAGGAGGCGGAGGTGAGCAAGGCGGCTGCGGACAAAGCGGCCGAGGAGTTGGAGGTGGATCAAACCACCCGCCGAATACATGAGGCGCGGGTGGGGGAGGTCGAACAGGAGCTCAAGGACGCCATCACCAAGTGCGAGTCCTTAGAGAAGAAGAGTTCGGAACAGGCTTCTGAGCTCACCAAAGCTCTTGAGAGCATGAAGGAAGCCCGGGTTGAAGCCCAGGGCGCTCGCCAGGAGGTCTAAGAGGCAAGGCAGACTACGGTTGGTAAGGCCTTTATCATGCAGAGTAGATTTACTAGTAAGAGACATATTTTGCTGACCCAAGTTTGGAGTTCTCCAAGCGCCTTTGTGGATCTGCCGAGGAGTATTGTGGATGACGCCACATTCTTCCGAGCCAAAGAGGGGAGCTCGATGGAGAAGTTGTTCTGGTTGCAGTACCTTGCGCCAGAACTTCCAGTGCCCCTTAGTGACCAGCTGAAGCAGCTATGCGAGTTGCACAGGGTGGCCGGACTAGACATGAAGGATGTAATAGTCCATCTGTGGCCGGCGGAGTCCATACCCAACAGCCACTTCGGACTCATGAAGCGGCTGGTGGATGCGCTTCCTTGGATCAAGACCCTCAAGCGGCCGTCCTGCATAGAAGGTGCCCGGATGGCCTTCGCCCCTGTTAAGGTTCAGTGGGCGAAGATGAAGGCCATCGAGATTGCCACCACAGGGCCACCAGAAGACAAGGATCAGCGGCGGACGGAGAAGTACTTCGACGAGGTCCTCGAGGGAGCCCGCATTGTAGAGGGCGAGTGCTCAAAGAACATCATATTTGAATAGTTGAGTCGGGTTTGTAAGAGTCATGTAATGAACTCATGATGTATAATATTTATCCTTGCGCTTTATAATTAGTTTATCCTCCTTTTTGGTCGTTTATAAATCTGAAAGTTTACCAGTCGTCGGCTTCTGCCCCCACGTAAATATTACAGGGGTGTTCGGGAATGCATGACCACACTTTATCCAACATCTTGGTCGGATGTAGGAGGCGTCTTGTGAAGTGAACCATGCAATCAGACTATGCGGATTTAGTACTTCAATTTAGCCATAAGAGTCCATCGGTGGCACTAAGTATTAGCCCCTTGTTGCGTGAACGGCAATCCATAGTGTGGCGCCTTTGCAACGCGGCTGGTCGAAGCCCGGGCCCTCGTATAATACGGCAAAAATCACAAATGATTTGTACCACTGAGTCACCGGATCGCTGACCCGCTCTTGCATATCATGGCCGTTGGTTTTTGGCTTTCTCTACTGAGGTACTGATACGTCTCCGTCGTATATACTTTTCCAAACACTTTTGCCCTTGTTTAACTCTAACTTGCATGATTTGAATGGAACTAACCTGGACTGACGTTGTTTTTAGCAGAACTGCCATGGTGTTATTTTTGTGCAGAAATAAAAGTTCCCGGAATGACCTAAAACTCCACGGAAGTTATTTTTGGAATTAATAAAAATACTGGTGAAAGAATCAAGGCCACGAGGCCCACTAATAATCCCCAAGTGCAAGGAATCATCGTAGCACTTTCCAAAGATGGAAGTGATAAGTATGGAGTGTTGAACCCACAAGGAGCTAAAGGTAAGATCAATATTCTCTCAAGCCCTATCTGCCACTGATACGACTCTACGTGCACCGAACGTTTGCTTCCAACTAGCAACGAGAAATAAAACTACGTTGTGGGTATGGAGAGGATAACTTTGTATAGTATCGGAGAGCTAAAACATAAAAGTAGGTGTTGTTATCATAAAGTTAGAATATAATACTAAATAATATAAATAGCGAGTGTGGAATAATGGTGGATCGGTGTGTGGAATTGTCCTAGGCAATTGTTAACAAGACCGAAATCACTATTGCAGTTTCATATGAGGGAGAAGCAGAAGCTAACATACTTTCTCTACTTGGATCATATGCACTTATGATTGGAACTCTAGCAAGCATCCGCAACTATTAAAGATCATTAAGGTAAAACCCAACCATAGCATTAAAGCATCAAGTCCCCTTTATTCCCATATGCAACAATCCCTCTTACTCGGGTTTGTGTTTCAGTCACTCACCAACCCACTATAAGCGAATCATGAATGTATTGCAACACCCTACAGCGGGAATCCCTCACGCTTGCGCGACACGGAGGGCACCATAGGACAGCACCAAAGTAAAACATACAACTCATACCAATCTAGATCATCAATCAACCCAAAGACAAAATATATCTACTCAAAACATCATAAGATGGCAACACATCATTGGATCATAATATGTGGCATAAAGCACCATGTTCAAGTAGGGATTACAGCGGGGTGCGGGAGAGTGGACCATGTAAAAGAGATGAGGATGGTGATGATGATGGTGATGTTGATGAAGACGATCACCGTGGCGATGATTCCCCTCACGATGGCACTTCGGCACCACCGAAAGAGAGGAGGAGAGGTTCTCCCCCTTGTGCTTCCTCCTCCATGGCCTCCACCTTCTGGTCCTTGGCCTTCATGGTGATGAAGACCCCTCCGGGATACTCCTCCATGGCCACGGGTGATGATGGCCCCCTCCGACAGGGTGCCGGAGAGGGCCCCGATTGGTTTTTCGTGGCTACATAGGCTTGCGGCGGCGGAACTTCTGATCTAATCTCTGTTCTGGAAGTTTTAGGGTACAAGAGTATATATGGGTGCAGGAGGTACGTCGATGGACTTCCGGGTTGACCACGAGGTAGGGGAGCGCGTCCAGGGGGGCGCCCCCCACCCTCGTGGGCAGCCCGGAACTCCCCTGGTGAGCTTCCGGTACTCCATGGGCTTCTTCTGGTCCAAAAACAGGTTCCATGGAGTTTCAGGTCTTTTGGACTCTGTTTGATATTCCTTTTCTTCGAAACACTGAAATAGACTAAAAACATCAATTCTGGGCTGGGCCTCCGGTTAATAGGTTAGTCCCAAAAATAATATAAAAGTGGAAAATAAAGCGCAATAGTGCCCGAAACAGCAGATAAAATAGCATGGAGCAATCAAAAATTATAGATACATTGGAGACGTATCAGGCATCCCCAAGCTTAATTCCTGCTCGTCCTCGAGTAGGTAAATGATAAAAAAGATAATTTTTGATGTGGAATGCTAGTAAGTGCTTAAGTTTGATCAATGATAATTCCAATCACTTTTTCTAGCATCAAAATGTGTCATAATAGTAGCTTATCTCATAAAACTTTTCATGATCAAGTAACAATCCAATCACAATGTCAAGCATGGTTCAGAAACTTCATTGCGAGCTAACAAACTATAATCTCAGTCATTGAAGCAATTGCAATTTATCATAACACAGAAAGAGTCAAGAATAGAGCTTTTTAGTAAGTTCACATACTCAACTATCATATAGTCTTTTACAATTGCTAACACTCACGCAATACTTGTGGTTATGGAGTTTTAGCTGGACACTAAGAAAGATAGGGGCTTATTGTGTTGCCTCCCAACATATCCACCTTTAGGTGATGTCAACAATAATATCCCATGCTAACTTACATCCAATTGGATATATATATATATATATATATATATATATATATCATGATCTTTCAAACACGAGGAGCTTGCCAAAGGATAAAATGAAAAAGGGAAAGGTGAGGATCACCTCGACTCAAGCATAACATAAAGTAAAAGATAGGCCCTTCGCAGAGGGAAGCAGAGGTTGTCATGCGCATTTAGGGTTGATGCACATAATTTTAATGCACAAGAACGTCACTTTATATTGCCCCTTGCATGTGGACCTTTATTATGCAGTCCGTCACTTTTATTACTTCCACAACAAGTTTGTACAAAGCTTATTTTCTCTGCACTAATAAGTCATACATATTTAGAGAGCAATTTTTATTGCTTGCACCGATGACAACTTACTTGAACGATCTTACTCAATCCAAAGGTAGGTATGGTGGACTCTTATGGCAAAACTGGGTTTTAAGGGTATTTGGAAGCACAAGTAGTATCTCTACTTGGTGCGAGGAATTTGGCTAGCATGAGGGGGAAAGGCAAGCTCAACATGGTTGGAATGTCAATGACAATATACTTTAACTGAGATGTCGGAAAACATAAACCATTACGTTGTCTTCCTTGTCCAATGTCAACTCTTTTAGCATGTCATACTTAATGAGTGCTTCATAATCATAAAAGATGTCCAAGATAATATATTTTTATGTGAACCTCTGTTTCCTTATTACTTCCTATTAATTGCAACAATGACCAAAACTACGTTTGCCAACTCTCAATAACTTTTATGCCTCATACTTTCTATGTGTGAAGTCATCACTGACCATGTTATAAGCATATGAAGCATATAAAAGTTCAAATTTATGACATTCAATTCATTCAATTCATTCCCCCATTTACTCATAGGATAAACATGAAGTACATGAGTAAATGAGTAAATGACAAACTACTCCAAAAGATATGAGTGAAAAACACTGAGTAGTCAAATAATTAACTAGCCATGGGAGGGTTCCTTTTCTATTCAAAATTTCAGATCCAATGATTTTATTCAAACAGCAAGTAAAAAATGACATTCCAAGGATAGCACAACTCATGTGAAGAAGCAAAAACTTAGGCTCAACTGATACTAACCGATGATTGTTGAAGAAGAAAGGTGGGATGCCTAACGAGGCATCCCCAAGCTTAGAAGCTTGATTCTTCTTGAAATATTTATCTTGGGGTGCCATGGAAATCCCCAAGCTTGAACTTTTGTGTCTCCTTAATTCATCTCATATCACGGTTTCTCTTTTTATCAAAAGCTTCATCCACAACAAACTCAACAAGAACTCGTGAGATAGGTTAGTATAAACCAATGCAAAACCTTATCATTTTATACTGTAACAAAACACTAGAATTATTATTCAACATTGCATACTAAATGCCTCTGCATATTTAATACTCCTATCCTCAAATAGAATCATTAAACAAGCAAACATATGCAAACAATGCAAACATAACAGCAATCTGTCAAAACAGTACAGCCTGTAAAGAATGCAAGAGTATTAATACTTCCCTGACTCCAAAAATTATGAACTAAAATTCCCACTGTAATAAATTTATCAGAGCTCAATATTCAAAAAGATTCAACGTTATAACATGCTCTGATTTTTCTAGAGAATTTTTGAAACAGCGGTAAACTTTCTGTTTTCAAACAGCAACATGTATACAAGCAAAATAAGCAAGGCAAAGGCTATCCTTGACTTTTTTATTGAAACTAAAGATGCAAAAAACTATTATAAATAGCAGCTAGCTAATACTAACAAAATAAAATGATGCTCCAAGTAAAACACATATCATGTGACGAATAAAAATATAGCTCCGAGTAAGGTGTACTGATAGTTTTGAAGACGAAAGAGGGGATGCCTTCCGGGGCATCCCCAAGCTTAGGTGCTTGAGTCTTCCTTGAATATTACCTTGGGGTGCCTCGGGCATCCCCAAGCTTAGGGCCCTTCCACTCCTTATTCTCATCATATCGATATCTTACCCAAAACTTGAAAACTTCAATCACACAAAACTCATCCAAACTTCGTGAGATAGGTTAGTATGATAAAGAGTAAACCATGTACTTGGGTACTGTCAGAGACAAGGTTCATAATTGTTCTCACACAACACCTACTGTACCATATCATTTCTACAATTTATATTGAGAAATATAAGTCATAGAAACTAGAAAACAAGCAAACTATGCAATGAAAACAGAATCTGTTAGAAACAGAACAGTCTGTAATGATCTAAACAATAACCATACTTATGCTACTCCAAAAATTATGAAATAAATTGGTTGACGTGAGGAATTTGTCTATTAATCTTCTGAAAAAAGAATCAATTCAAAAACACTCTTCTGTAGAAAATGACATCTATTCTTGTGAGCGCAAAGTTTCTGTTTTTTACAGCAAGATCACTTTAACCTTCACCCAAGTCTTCCCAAAGGTCTTATTTGGCACTTTATTGAAACAAAAGCTATAAAACATGATTACTACAGTAGCTTAATCATGTAGACGCACGAAAACAGTAAGGGTAAATATTGGGTTGTCTCCCAACAAGCGCTTTTCTTTAATGCCTTTTAGCTAGGCATGATGATTTCAATGATGCGCACATAAAAGATAGGAATTAAAGCACAATGAGAGCATCTTGAAGAATATGAGTAGCACTTTTAAATCTAACACACTTCCTATGTCTAGGGATTTTGTGAGTACACAATTTATAAGAACAACAATCAACTAGCATAGGAAGGCAAAACAAGCATCACTTTCAAAACTTTAAGCACATAAGGAGGATACTTAATATTATTGCAACTCCTACAAGCATGTATTCCTCCCTCATAATAATTTTCAGAGGCATCATGAATAAAAACTTTGTTCTCATACTCAATTGGAACCTCTTCTGAAATAGTGGAATCATTACTAACTAAAGTTGACACTCTTCCAAATCCACTTTCATAAATATCACACTAAGATTCAATATCTTCCAAAATAGTGGGATCACTAATTCCTAAAGTTGACACTCTTCCAAACCCACTTTAAATGATAGTATTATTCATACTCCAAAAGATATAACTGAAGTTCATGGAGCATTCTATAACTAACCAATGTCCAAGCTCAAAATGTATAAGTGAAGCACATGAAGCATTCTATAAAACCATACTCAAAAGATTTAAGTGAAGCACAAAGAGAAATTCTATAAGATCATACTTAAAAGATTTAAGTGAAGCACATGAAGTATTCTATAAATCAATGAAGGGCTATCTCATGCTAGCATGGTTCTTGAAGAAAAGGAAAAACACAAAGGACACAAATCATGTGAACAAAACAAAAATCAAGGTATACCGATATTTGTTGAAGAAGAAAGATGGGATGCCAACCGGGGCATCCCCAAGCTTAGATGCTTGAGTATACTTTGAAATATTTATTTTTGGGGTGCCTTGGTCATCCCCAATCTTGAACTCTTGCCTCTCTTTATTCTTCTCATAATGATAGCTCCTCGACCTTCGGACACTTCATCCACACAAAACTTTAACAAAAACTTGTGAGATCCGTTAGTCTAATAAAACAAATCACTACCTTTAGGTACTGTAATGAACTCATTCTTTATTTGTGTTGATGTTAAATCTACTGTACTCCAACTTCTCTATGGTTCATACCTTCCGATACTACTCATAGATTCATCGAAATAAGCAAACAACACACGCAAAACAGAATCTGTTAAAAACAGAACAGTCTGTAGTAATCTGGAAGTTTGCCAAACTTATGTAACTCCTAAAATTATAAACTAAAATTGAAAATTTGAAAAATTTGTACGTAAGAAATTTGCAAAAATAATCAGAACCATTTGACTTTCCAATTAAAAATGTAAATTCATGCACTACAGACAAAGTTTCTGTTATTATTCCGCACAAAGCAAACAAGCAATCTAATCATCCTAAAACCAAGCTTGGCACATTATTTTTATAATACAAAGAATATATACAAGGGGATAATTATTTACAGAGAAACTTCCATGAAAAATTCTACATTGTTTCCGTGAGCATGAGCACAAGTGCTCAAGGTCGACCCTCACTTCTTCAATGCAAAACCTTCCAATCACTTCTCTTTTTGAAAAACTTTTTAGGCATGAGAGGCAAGTAAATATATATTTTTGGTATTTTCATTCTTTTGAATTTTTTTGTATGTTTCACCCACAACTAAACAGAAACAAAAAGGAAAAACAAAATCTACTAAGTAAAGAAAGCAAACAAGCACACACGAGAATATCAACCCCACGCTATTGCTCCCCGGCAACGGCGCCAGAAAAGAGCTTGATAATCCCCAAGTGCAAGGAATCATCGTAGCACTTTCCAAAGATGGAAGTGATAAGTATGGAGTGTCGAACCCACAAATAGCTAAAGGTAAGATCAATAGTCTCTCAAGCCCTATCTGCCACTGATACGACTCTACGTGCACCGAACATTTGCTTCCAACTAGCAACGAGAAATAAAACTACGTTATAGGTATGGAGAGGATAACTTTGTATAGTATCGGAGAGCTAAAACATAAAAGTAGGTGTTGTTATCATAAAGTTAGAATATAATACTAAATAATATAAATAGTGAGTGTGGAATAATGGTGGATCGGTGTGCGGAATTGTCCTAGGCAATTGTTAACAAGACCGATAATCACTATTGCAGTTTCATATGAGGGAGAAGCATAAGCTAACATACTTTCTATACTTGGATCATATGCACTTATGATTGGAACTCTAGAAAGCATCCGCAACTACTAAAGATCATTAAGGTAAAACCCAACCATCTATCTATCTATCTATCTATCTATCTATCTATCTATACCTATACTAATTCTTGACTTCCTAAAAATTCATATGTTAATTACAAATTAGGAGCCATTGATCTGGTGGGGCCGAATTATTATGGTTTAGATCTAACTGTTTGCCATCATACTATCCTAGGCAATGAGACTCCGATCCCTGTCTCTACAACATAACATGTTTTCCACTTATTTGCTACCCAGAAAAAAAAACTCCAATCACAACTTTCCTCGATCTGATGGCGGCGACTTCAATCGGCCGTAAATCGGGCCTCCCGAATCCTCCTATAATCGATTCCTGTTCTGCAAGGCAAGACTGATTCATTGGCCTGTTCGTGTGTTTTGATTTTGTCCTAGAAAAAGCCAGATTGAAAATAACACCATCGATCTATTATCCCATCGGCTGCCTCCAACTTTCAATCGACGGCGAATCAGGCCTCCTGGATCATCCTATGATTGGATGATCAATTCCTGTTATGCAAGGCAAGGCAAATCGTTGGCCTCTCCGTGTGTTTTGATTTTGGCCGGGAAAAAGCCAGATTGGGAAGAACACCATCGACCTATTATCCCATCCCCTGCCTCCAACTGTTCTGCAACACTCGACGAACAATTGCAAGGACTGACGGCCATGCAGTTCTTCCAATGATTGGTATTTTTCCTTTATACTTGTCCCCACTGACCCTCCTATTCCTCCTCTTCTCCAACGATGTTATCCCTAGCCATCATCACCGTCATTCACACGTAATTGCTGAGTATCCTTGCAGTCATGTTGGACGATGTTGTCGTAGCGGCAGATTGGATTGATATTAGAACCGCGGGCGCAGAATTTCCCGCATGGATGGCCGTAAGGCACACACGATGCATCAGCAATAAATTTTTATACAGATCTACGCTGCAATTCCAGCCATTGTGAGATGAAGGCTTAGAACCCAAGGAAGCAATACCACTAGCAGCATGGCGACCTGGACACCTTGGCCATGATGGAAACCTGGGATAGCTTCAGGCACTGTGATGTTTCTTTGGCGAGGGCACAACCCACTTCCGTCCAATTCTGTAGGCAATGTGAAATCATGATCATTGTACAGGCATGTGGAGGTATGAATCATCTGATATGCATAATTAACGATACTTACAATGTAC
Source organism: Triticum dicoccoides (assembly GCF_002162155.2). Lineage (NCBI taxonomy): Eukaryota > Viridiplantae > Streptophyta > Magnoliopsida > Poales > Poaceae > Triticum > Triticum dicoccoides. The sequence continues at coordinate 126,179,102 of NC_041385.1, forward strand.
AGGAATTTTGATCGTGCAATACCGGCACAACGGCAGGTGTATATCCTTTTTTAATCACAGATGTATTACATATTTTAATCCCAGGCATATACCTATTTTCAATCGCAGGCGCCTATGAATGAACTGAAGCATGTGTCAGTTTCTCTAGGGGGTTACACGGCAGCATGGAGACAAATACATCCATCTCAAGCCTTCTCCTGATGGTGGCCGGCCTTGCTCTAGATACTGCTAGATCGATCACTGATTAAAATCACTGGCAAGAGGAAATACGGCAGGATTTTTGGCAGCCGAAGTTTAGCCTAAACTAGCACTATCTCGGGCAATCGCCGTGATCTCCCATGATTTCCATCTGCATGCAAATCGCGGGGCGTTTTTCCATTAGCAATTTCTGCGCGATAGGGGCCAAATCTCCCACGAATTTAATCAGTGAGATCGATAGAGCCGATCTTGCTTACTATATGTTCTGCCATAATACGGCCATAACAAATGATAGAAAGATTCTATTTCTCCATCGTAATGAAAAGCATGTTTCTCACTTGACCAGGTCCACAATGAGCCTTTTTGTCACCATCATGTCTTTTTCTATCTCTTTTTACCAAGCAGCAAGTGCTAACTCTACTGTTGCTTTCATCCTTACAGACCAGATAAATTATTGGTGCTTCGTTTTTCTAGTAAACCAAAGTGTTGTAGTTAGATGATTATCCTAACAAGAGAGCCTATATTTTTCGCATAGATCTATATATAGGTAAGGTTTCGAAGTTCATCGGTTGATTCAGACACTGCTTAGCTCCATGCTGTTAGGATAATTATGGTTTCGGTCAGTCTTATATTCTTAGATCGATTTGAGTTTCTACACCAAATCTGAAAGCTTAAGGTCTAAAGGTGCATTCTGACCTTATTTGGATCCCTTTTCCCCCTTAAACTACGAATGAGAAACCAAACCGTAGGGTCTCCAAATTCAGGGTTCATTTGTACCTACATTCAGATATATTCTGAGGAAATCATAAATTAATCGCAATTAGGTTATCTGAGCATAGCGGGTTAGATGATCTCATAGCCGTTATGAAACTGTTATTCTCTATTCTATGCCATGCCATTTTTGGTAAAGGTACAGTGCATAAGCTAACAACTCTACACGAACCGATGCTTACTAAATATTTATGCATATACTTGCAGAAGAAATAACTATTTTCCCCTAATCCTTGGGTTTTTCATCTAATATATATATATATATATAAATTGTTATTGTATTCAGTAAGTTCTCTTAGAAGTAGTGTCTTCCATGTAATATAAGCATTGTTTTATTTGTGGTTTGAGTATAAATTTCACCTATAGGCCCACTTGTTGGGGAACGTTTCATAAAATAAAATTTTCCTACATTCACCAAGATCTATCTATGAGTTCATCTAGCAACGAGAGAGAGAGATGCATCTACATACCCTTGTAGATCACGTGCGGAAGCATTCAAGAGAACGGGGTTGAGGTAGTCGTTCTCGTCGTGATCCTATCACCGGAGATCCTAGCGCCGAACGGATGACACCTCCGCGTTCAACACACGTACGGTCAGCGTGACGTCTCCTCCTTCTTGATCCAGCAAGGGGGGAGGAGAGGTTGATGAAGATCCAGCAGCACGACAGTGTGGTGGTGGATGCAGCAGGACTCCCGCAGGGCTTCGCCAAGCAACTGCGGGAGGAGGAAGAGGTGTAGCAGGGGGAGGGAGGCGCCAAGACTTAGGTGCGGCTGCCCTCCCTCCCCCTTCCTTTATATAGGCCCCCAGGGGGGGCGCCGGCCCTGGAGATCAGGTCTCCAAGGGGGGGCGGCGGCCAGGGGGGTGGAGTGCCCCCAAGGCAAGTGGGGTGCGCCCCCCACCCTAGGGTTTTCAACCCTAGGCGCAGGGGGGGCAAGGGGGGGCGCACCAGCCCACTAGGGGCAGGTTCCCCTCCCACTTCAGCCCACGGGGCCCTCCGGGATAGGTGGCCCCACCCGATGGACCCCCGGGACCCTTCCGGTGGTCCCGGTACAATACCGGGTGACCCCGAAACTTTCCCGATGGCCGAAATAGCACTTCCTATATATAATTCTTTACCTCCGGACCATTCCGGAACTCCTCGTGACGTCCGGGATCTCATCCGGGACTCCAAACAACTTTCGGTTTGCTGCATACTCATATTCATACAACCCTAGCGTCACCGAACCTTAAGTGTGTAGACCCTACGGGTTCGGGAGACATGCAGACATGACCGAGACGGCTCTCCGGTCAATAACCAACAGCGGGATCTGGATACCTATGTTGGCTCCCACATACTCCTCGATGATCTCATTGGATGAACCATGATGTCGAGGATTCAAGCAACCCTGTATACTATTCCCTTTGTCAGACGGTATGTTACTTGCCCGAGATTCGATCGTCGGTATCCCAATACCTCGTTCAATCTTGTTGCCGGCAAGTCACTTTACTCGTACCGTAATGCATGATCCCGTGACCAGACACTTGGTCACTTTGAGCTCATTATGATGATGCACTACCGAGTGGGCCCAGTGATACGTCTCTGTTATGCGGAGTGACAAATCCCAGTCTCGATCCGTGTCAACCCAACAGACACTTTCGGAGATACCTGTAGTGCACCTTTATAGTCACCCAGTTACGTTGTGATGTTTGGTACACCCAAAGCACTCCTATGGTATCCGGGAGTTACACGATCTCATGGTCTAAGGAAAAGATACTTGACATTGGAAAAGCTCTAGCAAACGAACTACACGATATATGTTGGGTTTGTCTCACAGCCTTCAGCAGACTTGTGCATGCCATCAGGCATATCACCCTGAAACAAGTAGGGAGATGAAAGGTTTTGCCGTGTATAAACAAAGATGATAATTGTGTTGTCAATTCCATCCAATTTCAAACCAGAAAATAAAAATTAAGTTCAAAATATCAATAGCATAATTTGGCATTGTTCATAATGTGGGGAGCTTCACCACACTACTGGATAACCATGTCAACATATATGTATCTATTTTGTTTAATGTGCATGGCATGTTGTTCATATCATCAGCCACATCAGTAAGAGAAAACATGAGATGACAAGGTTCAAACGTGGGCTGCTTCACCACACATTGGATTATAGATCCACAAAAACAAGCATACATATAGGGAGTATTGAGTAATGTGCATGGTATGAATAAGGAATTTGGTTTTACAAGTAAAACTTAGAACTTACGGTTCTTGCGAACATCCATTTTGATAGAAACAACAAACTAAATAGCAGTAAACGATAGGGAGTATGAGCAAATTAAACAACAGTTGAGGATAAAGTCTTTAGAAGGACTGACTTACATTAACAGTTAACACCAGCTTTATAATGCCCTTCTCCATGTCAAGGGAAGGATAAATCTAGAATTTCAACACAGAATCTTCTTCATAAGCATTGCATGTACTCTACATTTTGTAGAGAGTAATTATAGATATGATAATACTGGAAGGGATAGAGGATAATGAAGATAAGATGCAGATTGATGCTACATAATCAACTACCAATCCCCGGAAGTACAAGCGTTAGAGGACAAAATGTACTAACAAGAGCAACGGGCTACACTTCTGCACTGGCATAGTCTATGTATTTTACTTTTTGGTAAGATTAAATATAGATCTGATCTTTTTTAGTAAATGGTGGGCGAGAGAGATAAGATGCAGAATGCTACACAATAAACCAATCCCTCTTCCCATAATACAAGAGTGTTTTGAACACTGGTGCACTGTACAAAACGTTCTTATATTATGGGACATAGGGAGTAGCTGTTAATGTAAGTACAATGATAGACGATGTTCAGTCATTACAAGAGGACTGCAGAGCTAAACATCTTCAAAAGCATTGGGCTGATTCTAATTTATACGGATCTTATAATGTCCACCAAATGGATGATAACGAGGCTAACATGTGCAGTGATGCTACATAATCAAACATCTATGAAAGTAAGTATGGTCATACAGGGCAAGAGGTACTCACAAGAGCAATGTAGTGTGCAGTATAGTTGCGAGATTCTGTGGTCCCTTGAGAATGAATGTTCTTCTGCTAACAATTTTCGTACAAGTGAGACGTTAAGGCAAATGCAGAAATGTAGTTCAAATTGTGATCTGATATCATAGACAGTACCTTACTCTGCAGACAAGACCAATGTGTAACAAGATTGTTCCAGTCACCATCGGATAAATGTAGCACCAGAGACTTTACAGAAATTTTGTTTAGAGGCTTGCCATTGAAGTGTGCTTGCCTCAGGTAGGAACGATACTTCATCAACGAGTGCTTGAAAACCAACCAACCCCTGCTCGTCTTCACAATCCAGTTTGGTCCTCGCCTATTTAAAAGAATGAAATCTTGTGTCTTCTGTCAGTAGAAACATATGCAGTAATGACCATGAATAACATTAGTACATTACTTACACGTAAGTTGCAGAGGAAGACTGGAAATTGTTCTGTGCCTGCGGCATTATCTTTCCATGAAGGAAAGATGCGCACAAATTTCCTGACAACATTATAAGCTTCGTCTTCTAAACTGGGAAGAAATGGAACAAGGGTCCTATTTGCTGCAATTGGGGCTCTCTCTGGTTCGAAAAGGGATTTGGCAACTGGATTGGTATACTGTTTGCTGGAATGGTGGTTTTGCATCGTAGAGCTAGTACTATATCAACTGGCATCATCATACTGTTTGCTGCAGTTGGGGTGTGCTAAGTTGGGGCATCAGAAATGACCACTGTAGTAGGGCTAGAGTCTGCTAGAGTTGGGGTGTTCTGTGGGTCAGGTGATATTGCAACTACACCTAATGGGCTATTTGATTTATCAGGTGCCACTACCTTTTCCAAATACTTTGCTTGTGCTCCTCCGTGATCAGCAATCACCCTCTTCGTTTTGAACGTCTGATACACAAGAACAACATTTGAATGGATAAATATGGTATGATGACATATGGAATATGTACTGAAAATGGATAGGCAGGGCGTATTCACATACGCGATGTGTAAACTAAGCTAATGGCAGTGCAACAAAGTAGAAGCAATGCAAAGCATTAGTTGCAAGATATGTGCGATCAATATAACCTTGTAAAGTTAGAGCAAGCACCTTGATGTGTGAATAAGATAGTGCATCTGCCTCTGACTCCTCCACTAGGGAGCTACATTGACTTAGGTCTCCCTCTAGCTCAGAATCACTGTTAGGATCATATTCTGAGCATGAATATGTAGGTGGAGAGAGTTTGCATTGCATTGCATACAGACTTGATTTCTGTCCCTTAATGCCAAGTTTGACAGCCATGGCATTGTTCTGCTTTATTCTTTTCATGCGCGCAAGCTCATAATCATTATGATGTTGTTCAGAATCTAAGATTCATGAAAACATAAAAAGTAGTCAGATTATCTATGGAATGCATTGTAGATTCAACTCGAGGAGTGTCTCCCTATAAACCCCTGCATATGCAAAGTTCACCCCCAACCGTGCTGACCAGACCACACACAGAAATACAAACCCCTTATGTCTCTATAACAGGCAGACACACATTTCAAAACTATTAGAATCATATCAAATTTGTATTTGAACAAATAAACTAAGGAATTATGAGTGGCATAATGTTTAGCTTCAAGGGTGGAGTGTTGGTAGTGCGACACAAGGCAAGTAGGCAGATTGTATTCCATGTAAAAGATCGAAGCCTGTGCAAAAGTTGGAAATGACACTTTCTTTCTATACAATGCAGTGTTCGTTGCCCACACATGATAGAAGAGATCACCCAGAGAAATACTATTCACTCATGTTTACGGTTCCAGTATTTTGAAATAGGGTGGTCCACCCTAAAAGAATATTGACAACAAATATGACAAGGCAAGCATAGATGTAGTGAATCAATCATTTACTTGTGAGCTTACTAGGACAAGTATGCAGAATTGTAACTTCGGTAAGAGACCATCCAAAATATGAATCAACAAGTTTGTCTAGCACTTATTGTTTGCAACTAATCGACGTGAATAATTGGATATTATATCGAATGAGTAAGAAAGACAAGTAAAATTTTCAACAAAACTGGCTTGCAGTAGTAATCTGGGTTAATGTCACTATGACAAACAATCCAAAATGACTAGTGTCTGTTCCTAGGGCCGGAATTTTGAAACCCTGTGAACTTTACAGGTACTAAAGTTTACTGACATACATCCGAACCATTAAGTGTAGGTAGCACTCAGCACACAACAAACCCTAATGACAGTCCTGCCTAATGAGTAATGAATCAATTAGAAAATGGGCGATGAGGAGTGGCTGCTGAGTGTTTAGGATGTATCTTAGGATAAATCGGGTTGTCTTAGTGGGTGTTGCATGCTTGAGCCCTGAACGGACTAGGAAGGTAGGCACAGCGGCACGCCCAGGCAGTGGTGACACTGTTGGGCAAGTGACTCCTGACCTCCTGCTAGTCCGACGTCTCCTCCTAGAGTCATGATGTTCGGGGATGGCAAGTCGCCGGTGAGGCAGGCGGCTGGGGCGAGTAGAGATCGGAAGCGTGCTGTAGAACAGAAGGGAATCGGGGCCTAGGACGACCCAAAATCCCAGGGTGAGACGCAGCCCACCGTGGGCACCTTGTAGATATACACACCCGAGCGACGAACATGCATTTTCAAAACTAAATTAGGAACAATTAGCTGACCAATTAAACGACTCTGTTTTAATAATATCATATTCGTATTTGAACAATTAAGCCTGTTTAGCTTGATGGGTGGAGTAGTGATATTATGACACGAAGCACGTATTCTGATCGTATAGTGATCATAAAAGGAGGAAACTCTAAGCATATTTTTTTAGCAAAAGAGGGTTTCCCCTCCGATTTCTATTAAAGAAACCACCACATAGCCAACATGATCAATTAAACCCTAAGCACGATCAATTAAACCGTATTATGACTATGCCATGGCAGATTTGAAGCTGCAAACCGAAGAAATGATTTTTAGCATCCATTGTTTGCTTCAAACTAAGAACTAAATTCTAAGAGCTGAAAAGAAAGTAGAGTAACCAAGTTACGATCTATTTTCTGGGTGAGATCACAAAGTTGAGCAGATATGAAGTACCACCTCTCTTGCGGCGCCGTGTAGGCATCGGGGGTGCGATGGCTGTCAGTGGCGTTGAAGCAGTGCGATGGTAGACGGGTGCATCGAGGGATAAGTCTCGTTGCGGTGGAAGAGAAGGTCATGTGAGCGGCCCCGGCAAAGAGGCCGACGGCGCCGATGAAGCAAGAGGACGTGATGCAAGGCTCTTGGTCCGTCGCCGTGGATGAGAAACGTCCATCCCTAGCTGTGGACGGCGTGGTCTTGGTAGGCGCTCCGACATGGTGGAGGACGATGGTGATGGATGGGGTGGAGGACGGCGGCGATGGATGGGGTGGAGGACGACGGTGATGGATGGGGTGGCGGGCGGAGGAGGCTGGTGTGGGGATGGTGTTCTAGCGTGGATGGTGTATGAATGGGAAAATGGAGGGAGAGGTACGGGGAACCATGTTTTTGGGACGTGCCTGTCCTAAATATGGGAAAGTTATGAACTTAGCCCCCATTTAAAATTTGGACGTCTCGTCGGTTGGGGATTGGACCGTAATCTCGCATCTCGGCAATATTTGCCCAGAGCGATTTTGGGCGAGGAGAGGGTGGTTGGCGCCCACGGTGTATGAACAAGGCTGACAGGCAGGGCAGTTGTGTCACGTCTGAGTGAAGTTACAAACATGCCCCTATTGAAAATATTTGCCTACATCGATTTCGGCCAAGGCCAGTTTGTTTTGCCGCCCACCGTGTATGAATGGGGAAATGGAGGGAGAAACAGAGGTCATTTGGATAAGCTTGAATCAAATGTGTTTTGCCGCCCATGTTTGGCACCCACCGTGTTGGAATGGGCTCAGAGGCGGTCGTGTCACGTCTAATTGAAGTTACTAACCTACCCCTATTGAGAGCAGTGGAAATCGGGCCGATGGATTGTCCGTGTGATGGGTAGACAGTAATTTCCATCTCCCAAACACTTGGCTTCGGGCAGCCGACGTGGGAGTGGACATTTTGCCGCTTCTTATGAATTTTGGGACAATAAGCATCCACGTTTACCCAGGCAACTAAATTTGAATCCATTTTGTATTCCTATACGAATCTTTATAAATCATTCTGTGTGTTTTTATATATCTCCAAAAGCACGACAAAGATGTATTCCACTGTCATATATGAATATGATTTACAAATGCTGTTACTCAAATTCAGAAGCTAAAATCCAGTTTAAGGTGAATTCGAATATTTGGAACACTTTATGTCCAACTCAAATGTCACACGTAGCATAATGTTTACTCCCATTTAGATATGTACATAAGCAATGTATCAAGATTCAAATACCGAGTCAATCAACCAAGAATGTATAGAAATAACAAACATATAAACACTTATAGAGTATATGGATCAATAATATCAACTAACATACATAAGCTAGGCCACTGTACTTTTTTTTGCTAGAACATCATCCTTTTTTAGCCAAGCTACTACAGCATCTTGGCCCTCTCCGATGCATGGCACTTATGGTACATCTATACTACTATTATTGCTGAATGCACATTCAGCCTGATTGGCATATTTGTAGGTCTGGCACAGCAATCAAACTGAAATGTCTCCGAGTCTTATCAATTAATACAGACTTGTGCTCAAATAAAATTACAAACCAAAAAACAAGAAACAATTATTACATGATCTCTAAAACAAATGGTTTGATTGATTACATGAACAAACAACACAAAGGTTATTCAACGATGGAAAGAAAATTTCACCTACGATTTACCAAATGGGAATTTAATTTCCTTTTTTCCTTCAGGACCTTAACAATGCGGTCAGTCTCAGCTTGCTTCGTTTTGAAATCCACCAAATATTTAATGGTTGTCTTGAGTACTACTTGTGATTGTGTTGTTTGCTTCCTCAACATGTCAACTTCATCTCTAAGTGCAGAAGCATAATCTCTTTCTGCCACTAGTTTAGCCTCTAGAGCATCATCAGTTGGCAATTCATAATGCACGATTGGGCCGGTGCCACTACTGTGGGATGATACAACGTCCATGGGGACCTTGCTCTTTGATCTTGGGCTAACCTATTTTGTCATTAAAGTTCCGATTGGATTCAGAAAAGTTGAAGTTAGCTAAACATCTCAACTGGGAGTTATAACAGCAAACCAGTTAAACAAACAAGGAATTAAAGAGTCTCAATTGGATGCTGAAAAGTAGTTACTAACATCATTGTAACCAGTTGTTGCAGCAGCAAAGCAGTTAAACAAACAAGTAGCTATTTAAGTTCAGGCAAATAGGTAATTCTTAACAGTAAGTATCAAACACATAGATAGGCGCAGTCTATAATAGGATTAACAGGCTGTGGCATTATGTAATCAGTAGCAAACTAAATTAAGCCAAGCAACATAATTGAACAATTTTGTAATAAGTGGTTAACTAAAATTCTGAGAAGCAGATAACTGAACTTACGCTAGCTCTTTGTACAGGCACACTGCAACTTCTTTTTCGCTTGCAAGGTTCTATGAAGGAGTCCATGGCATCAATTGCTGGGATACGCAGTCCCAATACTTCCTTCTTCCCACACCGCATTGGTAAGTCGAATGGTTAATCTGATAAGATGGTGCGCTCTTGATATGTTATATGAGGACGTGTAGTTAGACTAGTTGTAGCCACACACATCACACTGGCTTTTACTGTATATTTCATGCGATTAGATTTGGCATATCGAGATATAAGCAATCTACAATAGGATGAAAAGACTGGCATCCTTCACATTATTGGCGAACTCAGTTCATAGAAACAAGCAATTCAACCATTCTGTGGGTAAATCAAAAGCGCAACTTGAATATTTTTCACTACCCCAATCATACACGCAAAAAGGGGCGACGCCACCATAGGGGCTGGTATGAGCGGCCGCCTCGAATGGCTGGAAAGTGTGCACCTAGTTTGAGTCGTCCAGGTTGGCCCAGGCTAGTTTTGTTCGTCCCAACGCAAGAGCAGGCAATGTAAAAAATGAAGAAAAATGTTTCAATTTGGATGGGCCAATAACATAAGTGCAAGGCAGGCCCTATAGCAGGCTCGCGGCCCAAACGAGCGCCTCCCATATCGATCGATAATAAGAAAAATCCCAATTTGTTTGCTCTAGCCTCCAGTCTGGTTCGCTCGTAACCTAGCCGCTGCTGGACAGACTGACATAGCACTTCCTCGCGCCCTTGTTGGAGGGCGGTCGCCGGGCTTCAAGCGAAAAGAAGGACAAGAAGATGAAGATCCAACCCTGGGTGTAGCCTACGTGGGAGGTAGCGGCGGCATCACAGGCATGGCATCGAGATTGCGCAAATGGACAGTCGCAGCTTGCAAGAGTAGCATGCGCAACGAGGAGGTACATCGCATCCTTGATTATATCTAATTCAACTGTTTAATTTCTGGCCAATAGTTAAACCTAACGGTGTTGTGAAACTGCTTGTATGTAGGGAATCTATGAGAAAATGAAACCAATTTCTACTTATTTTATAACTCCCCCAATCAATACTGAACTGACTGAATCTGATGTATCTAATCAAGTTTCCGGTGCAAACATACAAGCTCATGGTGTTCTTAAGCCTGGAGTGTCTAATGAACAGACTGCTAATGAAGGATTTGATGCAAACATTTTACATGCTCCTGGTGATGAACATATAGTGTCTAATGAGGGATCTAATGCAAGCATTTTGCAAGCTCCGATTGAAGGATTTAGTGTCTAATGATGATCTGCTATGTTGAGAGAGACATAGAGATTTGCAGGCATTGATGACAAGAAAATTATAGTGCATTTTCATGGCTTGAGGAAACGTCTAGGCCATCTACTAGAAAGTCCCCATATCATGACAACGTAACATAAATACTTTTCTAATTTGTGCAAGATAGATATATTGATATGCAGTTTGCGCACTGGTTATAGGTGCAATTACACTTCGATATTTTCAGCGAGAGAACGAATAATTCAAGCAGGTACAGACCATGTTTGTAGTCCTTGTAAACCATGTTGCATTTTGTGTTTTTGGTGCTTACATAATTTAGTATTTATAATCTGAACTAATTTGGATCATTAGCTGGTTTTCAAAGTGCATGTAGCTTCACATTTCTCAAGTTATGTTGATTTCCAGAGTGCAAGTGCCTTCGTATTTTTTAAGTTAAATGTTCTCCCCTGGTAACTTGAATTCATGGATCCGCCACTTCACACAAATCATACACGCATGCCAGTACAAATTAAATGAAATGCAGGGACTTGCGCTAGCTCGTTGTACAGGCTCACTACAGCTCTGCTTGTGCTTGGGATGTTCCATGTACAAGTCCATGTTACCACTTGCTTGGATGTGCATGCCTTGTGCTCCTTGCATCCCCCTCTACATTTTTGACACGGTGAATGGTTGATCAAATAAGAGGAATCAACCTTGCTGTTGTACCGGAGGACGGATACTTACAAGGTTATACGGGTGTGCAGGATGTGTACCAGATCCCGTGGCGCCGTCATGCTTCGCTAAAAAATGGTTTTGCTTGTTTCAGATGATATCTCTAGAATAAATAAGAGTTAACTTAGAGTTGCATAGGCCTCTAAGCTTAGAGCAGTGAAAGGACATCCAAAGATCATCGAAATAGTGCACAAGGGAGTGATGTGGGGATACCTAGTTCAGGTCTGCGTTTGGGCATGCTCGCCTAGCTAGAGTGCGAGTCACTTCAGAGCCATTGAGGGTGATGTGCTGGCATTGGCTGGCCTCGCATGGATGCAGATCTTGAGTGGCAGCGGAGCGCTACGATGCGGTGGACGACACTGTTGGTGAAGCCCCAACGTCCTCGGGGGGCGGAGGCGCGACGATGTGCTCGGTGAAGTAGCCCCGGTGAGGTGGGAGATGGCGTCAGTGAAGCGCACCTGATGCGGTAGAAGTCGGTGTTTGTGAGGCACGTCGGTTGCAGCGACCGACGTTGTCGGTGGACCACCCGGTGCGGTGGACAAGCGCCTAGATGAGGTAGCTCCAGTGCGGTGGTGAAGCACGACCGTCGTCTTCATCGTCGTCATCCGGCACAGAGGTGGGGAAAGAGACGAGATGAGGGGCGATTCAAACTTTGCTTGGGTTGGCGGCGAATTAGGCATTTGAGCAATCTGGGCGTGGAAGGGGACATTGGAGAAGGGAGATTTTGCAGAGCTGGAATTGGGGCCGCCAGATATTTCAATCTGAAACATGGA